>NC_056734.1:417144219-417193343 GCF_019279795.1 Protopterus annectens
AACGAAGTGCGAGCTCAGAGCTGGTATATTTAAGCAGGGGGGTGTGGGGGGTAACTAGGGGGCTTGCCCTCCTGGCTGCACCGTTAAGGTAATTTTTTTTGTTTTATTATATATTGAACTTTTAAACTCCAATCATATGTTGAACATATGTGATTTGAAGTTTACAAAGTTTGAATATACAATATAGACCCACATATACATATGACTTTCTGTACCCCCATAGTTTTATATTCCAATTTATCTGTTCTAATATATAAAACTATCAGTACTTCCTGCAGGTTTTTCAACCAAGTATAGAGAAAAGGACTATAAATGTGTTTACTGTGAATATTTTGTATTTATTCCCATATTTTCTTAAAGTCGCATTTAGTTTTTCAGTGTACTACAATTCACAAGGCAATACACTGTGCATAGGTTACTGAACATGTCTGAGAAACTTAATCCTCCTTTTCCCCCATTTTCTAAAAGGTTTTTACTGACAAGCCTCACATCCATATTTGGAATATACTTGCATACTTCCTTCCTGCTTTTATATTGGACTTTTCGATTTATGATCTTCTAAGATATGGTCTCTCCTAGCCTTAATCGTGATCTTAAACAAATCCTTAGAATAAAGATGTCTAAACGAGTAAAAAGGCCAAAACCCTATTGGCTAACTGTTTAGGTTCAACCCCCCCAAAGCTGCATTAGGGGCTCCACCTATTGTAGTAGTACCTCTGGTGTAACCCTAGCGGTCTGTAAAAGACAGAACCAGGATACCTTCGTCAGCAAACAGCAATCAGTCCCATTTTCTGTCTTTCTTCCTTCATCTTCTGCACTACCCAAGGTAAAAAATTATAGGAAGGGAAGTAAAGAAACATCCCTGCTCCGTTCAGGGAGAAAGCATCAACCTCCCAAGCCTGTCTGGATGGAGTTCTGGAACAGAGTTACTAGTTGCTCACTCTTTAGGAAAGAAAAGAGATCTATTACTGGTACACTCCACCTGCATGTAATTCAGGGAAGGATTTCCATACATCTACTTGTGGAAATCTGCTGTAGTCTGTCAAACTTTCAGATAGTTCTAAGTAGCAGAGTTGCACAATCCTACTTACCAGTAACAGTGGATGTTCGAATGTCACGCTGCCTGAGTGGCATATGAGCTCTGTGCCTGCACAAACCCACATTATCAGCTTTCAGGGGTTAGTATCACCTACTGTGACTTGCTGTGATAGGGGAATGGCAAAGTCATCCAATTGGGTGAAGCCTAACCCCGGACACAAAGTTAGTTATTCAAGCTTTTAGTGCCAAGTAGGAAGAACAAAGGAGAACCAGAAGGAAGAATTGCCAGAAACCAATTTGCAGCCACAAAACAACGAAAATAACCAAAGCCAACTAACACAACATAGTTGGACACTATCAAATTATACACAAACTACAGGGGATAGTGGGTGGGTGCTACCACTGCAGCATCATGAATGACAAAAATAGTACACTTGTATATGTTCTACTTACCTGTAACAGTAGATGTTTGAATTTCGCATTGCCTTGGTGGCTTATGGGTAGATCCCCAAAACTTGCACTACTTGTGAAGAGGAAGGATAAAGATCCAGGAGCAAATGGAAAATGGTCCTCAAAGCCTGCTCTGGAGCTCAAGAAATAATTCAGTTTGTAGTGGTTTGCACAGGTATGAAGAACAAGATTGCTGCCTCTAGAATGCTTCTTGAGTTCACTCATTTACAATATCCCACTGTAGAGGATAAGGCTCAGGTGGAGTTTGTGTTAACTTTGCCTGGAATACATTTACAG
The DNA here is from genome assembly GCF_019279795.1 of Protopterus annectens. Lineage (NCBI taxonomy): Eukaryota > Metazoa > Chordata > Ceratodontiformes > Protopteridae > Protopterus > Protopterus annectens. The sequence continues at coordinate 417,146,005 of NC_056734.1, forward strand.
TGGTTGGAATAACAAAAAACTAAGAGGGTAACCAACAAGCAATTCTTTGCATAAAGACAGGGTGACCCCTCTTAGCTCCAGAATAGGAAATAAACAGCTTTTCTCAAGTGCTTAGTTCCATCAAGATAGTACCAAAGTTGCCTGTGAACACGCAAGACAAGCAGAATCTTATTTCCCTTGTTTTTAGGTTCCAGAAAGAAAAGAGGGAGATTGATAGTTACATCCAGGGTAAATTCAGAAAACTTTTGGTATGAAAGAAGGATTAGTGCATAAAACAACCTTGTCCTAGGGAAAAATCAGATAAGGTTGGCCACTATATAAGATCGCAGCTCAGAGACTTAGCTTGCAGATGTCAGAGGACTAAGTAAAGCAGTTTTCCAGATGGCGAACTTCAAATCAGCCTGAAAGATAGAAAATTGATCTTTTCAGCCCAACACAATTCAGACCCTGAGGAGGAATAAACTGTAACCACAAAGACAGCTGAAAGAGGGGGAGATCCATGGGCAAACAAGTTGAGATGGCCACAAATTATATTTAGATCGATGCACAAGTTAATCCACCACTGAGATCATCACACAAATAATTAAAAAAAACAAAGAAGACACCATACTAGGCCTTCTGATATTAGTTAGGCATCACCTAGAAAACCCCTTCCACTTGTAAATAATTTTCTAGTTGCTGGTTCTCTCACTTCCTTCAATACCTGATGCAAATCCTCTTGAAACAAGTGCCTATAAGGTATCAAGATAGAATTATCTACGCTTTCAATTTCAATTGCTCTAAGCTGGGGTGCAGTAGTCACCCCTGACACTGTGTGAGCAGATCCAGTGTGTGAGGAACCTTGGGGTTATAGCCCTTGGCCACTTTCATTCAAGGAAGAACTAACTCTCCCTAGACCAAAGGAGGGTCACCACAAAGATCTCTGGAAATTTTAAGTCTTCTGAAGTACTTTGGGTATCAGTAGAAAGGGTGGAAATGCATAAAAGAGCATTTCCCTACAACAAAATGAGAATACGCTTGTCCGCCAAGCATGGTGCAAGGATGTCTCTAAGAATTCTTCCAAATGCCTGTTTCGAAAGGAGGCATACAGATCTATTTCAGGTGTTCCCCACATCTGGACCAAATCCTGGAAGACCTCTGTCCAGAGTTTCCACTTGTAAGAGTCTGTCTGGGATATGCTTAGTTTGTATGACACTAATTTCCTACGATGGTATGCAGGATGCCTGAAGCATCAGAGAATTCTGTAAAGCTATCTCCCAGGCCATCATTGCCAAATGGTAAAGATGGCATGACCTTGTATCTCCTTGTTTGTTCAGGTACCATGACAGTGGTGTTGTCTGACCACTAAAATGGGACCTGGAATCCATAAGAGACGAAGAACTTCTAAGGTCTAAATCAGTGTTAACAGTTTTGACATTTATGTTTTGTAACATCTGAAGGACCCCATTTGCCTTGCACTGCAATTTCCTTGGATCGTGTTCCCCATGCAAAATTTACAGAGTCCATCTCTACAGACAGAATTGGAGTCTGGAAGAAGGGTAGCCCTGTATTAAGACATCTGATTCCTCCAACACTGCAATTCTTGTTTCACAAAACAGCCGTATCTGGAAAGCTAGGGGATGCAAGTGCTGGGACCCACAAATTAAGTACCATTGAATCTCTCTCATATGGAGTCTGGCCAGTGATAGCAGGATATCAGATGCCGTTAGGCCTAGAATTTTGAGAAACTCTCTTCAAAAAGCTGCCACCAAAAGAGGAAGATCCCTGAAGATGTCCTGATAAGTCAGGACTTAATCTTCTGGTAGAAAGGCCATTCATTTTTTTCCTGTGTTTATCATACACCTTAGGAAGACAATTCTTTGAGCGTGTGAGACAAGACTTTTGTAGGCATAACTTGAAGCCTAGGCGAGGTAGAATGATTGAGTCTATTTCTAATGATTTGAAACACCTGGGAACGGACTTGGCACAAATCAGCAAAGTCATTTAAACAAGACAAAATGTAGATGCCCTTGGTCCTTCAATAAACAACCAGTGAAGCCAGACACTTCGAGAATACTCTATGCGCAGCAGATAACCCAAGGGTAATGTAGAAAATTAGAAGTTATGTACCTACCATAACGTTCCATGTTAGTTGTCTTCTCTCGCCTTCTTTCTTGCTGGATGGGTTCGGAGCCGATCCTCGGCTCCGACTCGGCACTTGCTTTAGCTTAGGAACTCCTTTTACCAGCTCGAGGCAACCCTACATCCCATGATGCAAGGCGGAACTACCTCAGATCTCGTTTGGTAGCTAACCTACCCTGCTAAAGACTATCCTAACATAATTAGGAACAGAAGTTCCTAATAGAAGTCCTCATATGAAGGCTCCAGAGGAAACAACCTAATAGGAACTGTTCAAGATCTGTCCAGGCCAGGGGGAAGGAGGGAGGGACGCAAGAAAGAAGGCGAGAAGACAACTAACATGGAACGTTATGGTAGGTACATAACTTCTAAATGTTAAGTTGTCAATCTCGCCTTCATTCTTGCTGGATGGGACCGCGTCCCTAGCACCTGTATCCCGGGTGGCTCAATGGAACAGACTCTTGAGAACTGTGGAACCAAAACTGGCCCTATCTCTGGAGGCCAAGTCCAATTTGTAATGAGAGACAAAGGTATGGGGAGTAGCCCAAGTAGCTGCTGCACAAATGGTATCAATGGGTAGTCTATCCTGAAAAGCTGCAGAAGTGGATAGACTCCTGGTTGAGTGTGCTTTTGGCTTAGAAGATAGCTGTTTGCCTCTGAGAGAGTACACATAGGAAATAGTGGAAGTCAACCATCTGGATAAGGTCACTTTAGATACTGGAAGACCTATCCTGTTTTCTGCATAGGAGACAAATAATTGGTCAGATTTTCTGAATTGTTCAGTTCTATGCAAATAGTATCTGAGCTGACGATGGACATCCAAAAAATGCAGTTTCTGTTCAGCTCTGTCGGAATAGTTTGGGAAAAAGACTGGTAGGTCTATAGATTGGTTAATGTTGTTTTGAGATACAACTTTGGGGAGAAAGGAAGGGTTAGTTCTTAATGATACCCTGTCCTTATGAAAAACCAAATAAGGAGAACGAATGCAGAGAGCTTGAATCTCGGAAACCCTTCTTGCAGAAGTGACAGCCAGTAAAAATATAGTTTTCCAGGTCAATAACTTCAAAGAACATGAAGCAGACGGTTCAAGGGAGGTAGTATCAAGGATGCTAACATTAAGTTTAGATCCCATTATGGAGGAGGATGCTTTATAGGTGGTTTTAGGAGAAAACTCCTCTCAGAAAGGCCTTGCATAACCTATGAGACATAATGTTATTGTCATGCAAGCCAACATGATACTTGGAAATAGCAGCCAGTTGTACTTTAACTGTAGATGACGAGGATCCTGAATGAAAACCTCCGCCAGGAAATCTAAAACCGAATGTACAGGAGCAGTAAAGGGTCAATATTTTGGAATTTGCCCAAATAGAAAACGTCGCCACTTGCTAGCATAAACAGTCCTAGTGGACGACTTCAAGGAAGACACTAAAATGTCTCTGAGTCCGAAATCATCGGTAGCCTGGCTAGGGTAGGAAGTGGAGCAACCAAGCAGTGAGGTTGAGAGAATGAATGGCCCGGTGCTGCTGACCCGACTGGTGGATCAAGAGATCCGGAACTGGGTCCAGATGCCAGGGCTGCACCAGAAGGTGACGATGCAGAGACGGAAACCAAATTTGTCGAGGCCAATAAGGGGCAATGAGGATCAACTTGGCTCTCAAAACGGTGGCTTTCTGAATGACTTGTGGAATCAAGGGAAAAGGAGGAAAAGCATACAGAAGTCCCTGGGGCCAATCCTGGGTTAGAGAGTCTCTCAGGGGTTGGCCTGGAAGGGAAAGAGAATGAAGAAATCGGGCACTTGTTGTTTTGAGGAGTAGCAAAAGATCGCAACAAGGAGTGCCCCACTTCAGAAAAATCTGATCCACTACAGATTGATTGAGAGACCACTCGTGAGGCATCAGAATGGATCTGCTCAGCCTGTCCGCTAACAGGTTGGACCTGCCAGGGATGTGCGTTGCTATCAGAAACCGCTGAGAAGAGATCGCCCATTGCCAAAGTCTGAGAGCTTCTCGACATAACGGATAGGACCTGGTCCCGCCCTGTTTGTTGATGTACCAGACTACGGACATGCTGTCCGTTTGTACTGCAATAGTCCCCGTGGGAAGAAAGTCGTTGAGGGCTTGCAACGTTAAAAGCACTGCTCTCATCTCCAGGACATTTATGTGCAGATGGTATTCTATGGGTTGCCACGTCCCGTGGACCATCCTGCCCTGATAATGCCCCCCCCACCCGATCAGAGAGGCATCCATAGTGACTGTGGCAACTGGAGGAGGGGGAATAAAGGGTCGGCCCTGATGAAGAGGGGAAGATATCCACCAGTTCAGATGAGCTCGGCACGACTGTTACCAAGATTTCGTGCCTCATCGGGAGACTGTGGTACGACCACTGCGTGAATAACATCCACTGCAGAAGACGCATGTGGAAGCGGGCCAGTGGTAGAAGAACAATGGCCGCAGCCATAAGACCTAGAACCTTCAGTATAAATCTGGCTTTGATCTTGTTGCTTAGCAATAGAAGCCGAACGAATTTTTGGATGTCCAGAATTCTTTGATCTGTTAGTCTGGCTAACATTTTGACGGTGTTTAATTCTGCGCCTATAAAGGTGATAGATTGGCAAGGCAGCAGAGAAGATTTTTCGAAATTTACTGAAATTCCCAAACTCCTGCAAAGCTGTAGAGTGTAGTCTCTGGGCTGAAGAAGCTGACACTTGGTGGTGGCGGAGAGGAGCCAGTCGTCCAAATAGGGAAACACCTGGAATCCTTGACGTCTCAGATGAGCTGTGACCACTGCCATGCATTTGGTAAACACTCTGGGGGCTGAAGTGAGGCCAAAGGGCAGTGCTCTGAATTGGTAATGACTGGTCCCTAGCCGAAAGCGGAGAAACCTTCTGAGCCGCCTGTGAATCTTTGTGATAGTACGCATCCTGAAGGTCTATAGAGCACATCCAGTTGTCCTTGCCCAGAAAGGGCAAAATGGACTGAAGCATGACCATCCAGAATCTTGCCTTCTTGACAAATCTGTTTAGATTGCTCAGGTCTAATATTGGTCTCCAATCTCCCGTCCTTTTGGGGACCAAAAAGAATCTAGAGTAGACGCCGGATCCTACCTGGTCTGCCGGCACAGTCTGGACGGCTCTTTTTTCTAGGAGCTTTGAAACCTCCTGTTCTGCCAAATCCCTTTGACCGGGTGAGATGTCTGGAAGGGATTGTTGAGGTACGGGATACCTTTCAAAGGGGATTTTGTAACCCTCGGATATGATCGACTGTACCCACATCTCTTGAGATAGGGATTGCCAGGCTACTGGGTACAGCGAAATCCTTCCCCCGACTGCCTCCAAGGGTGGACAGTCGGGCAACACCTCAGGGGTGCTGAAAGGGCTTCTCAGGAAGAGGCTCCCTGTTGCCCTGGTTCTGAGGACCCCCCCTGCCTCTAGGGCGGCGTCTATTATTGTTACCCCCTCTGCCTCTGGGGGTAAACTGACCACGTGTGTCTGGTGTAGCTCCTTGGGCTTTACGGAACCACATCTCCCCCCCCCTTCTGACCCTTGGGGTATGGTCTAGAAGGAGTGGAAAACTGGACTCCAATGGCAGAAAGAGTTTTACCGTCCTGCTCACACCTGGTCAACCTATCCTTGACCTGGGGTCCCAACAAAGCCGACGCACCAAAGGGGGCATTAGTGCCGGCCGCCTTAAAAGGGTCCCCAAAATTACAAAGCCGCATCCAGGCTTGGCGCCTAAGAGCAACTCCTGTGCCTGCGGCCCTGCTACCGCCCATTGGCCGCATAGGATATGAGCCGCATGGAGGAGTTAGATATGGAATTCAGGATTGCTAGCTGCGAGGCAATCTTTTCCTGAGCCCCAGCAGCAGAAGGATCCTGGACTACTTCACCCAGTTCCTTGAGAACATCTCGTTGAAGCCTGGTGAAGTGACAAAGATAATTCAGCGAACGCATAGCAAAGGTCGCTGAAGAAAACATCCGCTTTCCATACCTGTCCATGGTCCTAGAATCCTTGTTAGGAGGATGGACAGGTACTGAAGGATCCGCCAGTTCCTTCTTAGTGGCCGCCACCACCATAGCATCCACAGAGACACCCTTGTAAAGGAACTGTTTGTCCGAAGGGGCCGTGATGAATTTGGATGGTCTCCTGGGGACAGGTTCCACAGAATCTGGAGCCGCCCACGCCTTCCGAGCCACTACCTGCATCAGTGGGTCGAAAGGCGGAGACACCCAGGAGGTGGAGGGTCGGGATCCAAAAGCCTCCAGGTATACCGACTCATCCTCGGAGGGGTCAATAGAGGGCCAATTCCCCCTCTGAGGAGCTCAAGGAAGTCTGAAAGGGAGACATCCTCAGAGGGGGACCGTGGGGAACCCTCCGACTCATCTAAGTCGGTATCAGATGTAGTAGACTCAGGGGAGTCTGTGTGTTTCCTCTTACACGTCCTCTTCCGAGGGGGTTCCCCTGCAGGATCAGGAGAAACCTCGGAAGAGGAGGAAATTCCCAATGGGGAAACCTGGGGCGATGGATCCCTGGGCCTGAGAGCAAGAGGCTGGCAAGAGGCATCTGCAGGCACTGATGAGGGAGGAGCTAGAGGGATGGACCGTTGACCAGGCTCAGAGGCCAGGACACTCCTCATCACCTCAAAGGCTCCTCCCCGAGACCGGAATATCCCCGCCCGAGGAAACAGGAATGCCCGGCTCCAGTGAGAGGGAAGGCTCCGAGGCCGATGTCGGCGCCGAGCTTACCAAAGCCGAAGCCCCGAGAGGGAGAGCGGGGTCGGACAAGGGTCCGATGCCACTAGTCCCCTCGGAGCAGACAGTGGAAACCTGACGACCGGATCCCTCCAAGGAAGGTCTCAAGGAGGAGATCGGAGCCGAGGATGACTGAGCCGAAGGATGTATCGGCTCCGGCACCGAAACAGTCGCTGTCCCGAAGCTCCGCCCGAACTGCGATGTGGAGTCGGAGGAAGAAGTTCAAGGGTGAGGCTATAGCCGACGCCTGATGAGACGGGCTATGGAGCATTTGGGCCAGTGCCTGAGACTTCAACAGCCTGCTTACCACCCTCTCCAAGTCGTGGTCAGACAGCCTGGAAGATCTCGAAGATCGGCTCCGATGGCTCCGGCCCGACAAGAGGAGACCCCGGAGCCGAGTGGATACTCAGTAAACGAAGGGGACCGAGATCTCTTCCGGACGGAGCCATCGGAGCCGAAGTCCCTGAACTCCAGATGGAGCCAAGGTTTCTCGCCCGATGCTGGATAAAGTGTCGGCTCCAGCCGGAGCCGACAAGGCTACAGTAGATAAGGTATCGGAGCCAGCCGGCACCGAGCCCACTACTTCGAGGCAGATACATCGGTTCCAGCCGAGCGATCTCTGCCCGACGGAGCCGGAGCCACCGGAGGAGGCTTAGATACTGAAGCCTGAGCCTTCGGTGGCTTAGGTTTCCCAGACCCTGCCTTCGAGGGAGAACCTTCTGGCTTAAGTAAGCCACGGAGGATAAGTTTGTTCCTCCTTTCCTGCAGGACTCTCTGGCTAAAGGAGTGACACAAAGCACAGGAGTCCTGCAGGTGCAAAGGCCCCAGGCAATAAACACAAGAAGTGTGACCGTCTGTCAGAGACATTTTCTGACAGCACGAGTCACACTTCTTGAAGCCTGAGACCTTGCCTTCCCTAGACATATCCTAGGTGGAAGAAACACAGACAAACCCCAACAAACACACAAATTAATCCCCTACACACAACACACAGGCTTACACTAAGGTTTAAAAAGAAGTTATAAAGTTTGAAAAATAAGGGAATAGGGTGGGCTGTAATCACTACAGGCTACACTATGACTAAAAAAGGGAAAATAAAAATACCAACTAAGCTTTTCTTTCTTTTACAAGAAATTCACTTACCTCTGCTGGTAAAGGAGACCTCTTTCGCTAAGCGGCAAACGAGATCTGAGGTAGTTCCGCCTTGCATCATGGGATATAGGGTTGCCTCGAGCTGGTAAAAGGAGTTCCTAAGCTAAAGTAAGTGCCGAGTTGGAGCCGAGGATCGGCTCCGAACCCATCCAGCAAGAATGAAGGCGAGATTGACAACTTAACATCTGATAATACGAGCCAGACACAGCAAATGTCAGATATTTTCTGAAGTTGGGAACAATTGGTATGCAATAAGCATCTTTTGTCACTATAGTTGTCCAGAAAAAGGGGTAGGATCATCTGCAGGGTGAACGTTCTGAATTTGATACTTTCAGAAAGGTATTTGGCCTCCACAATAGCTCCTTTTTGGGTAACAAAGATTCTGTAAAATCTAATTTTCCTGTGGTGCAGGAAGCATTTCTATAACCCCTGCTTGTAACATGTGAAGGAGTACCGGTGAGAGAGAGGATGTGCCTGATCTGGCAGGTGGGGTTGGGGGGGCTCCCCTGAGAGGAGGAGAATTTTCTGTCAACTGCCAACAGTATCCCCTCTGCATTATTGTCAGCACCAATTTGCCTCAGACTATTTGTGGCCAGGCTGCTGGGCTGAGTGAAAGTCTGGGGGAATGGGAAAGACGGAAGGGATAGAATGCCTGAGTCTAGGCATAGTATTCTTTAGCAGGGGAAAATGTGTTTTTAGAGAAAGGAATCCCTTTTATTTAGTCTGGAAGCAATATCCTCCTGTCTTTTCCTCTTGGTACTCTGACTCCTGCTCATTCTGCCCTTTGAAGGTGGGTACCTTGTTAGGGGAGAACTTGGGAATATGAAACCTTCTACATATCTCATGCATCAATTTACCTATTCATCCTATTGTTTGAGAATGTGGGTAGCAGCAGGACCAAACAAATTCAGATCTTATAGAAGCATTCAAAATCCCATTTTTTAATCCCCCCAAAAATTCTGGGTATCTAGTCAACCATACCTTCTCAATACAACAGAAGCAGCTGCATTTCTAGCAGTAGTATCCATCTTCCAAGACATTTCTCAAAGCATGTTTCGAAACCTTAGTCATTTTCAAAATAATCTCATTCCTGTAACACTTCTGTTCACCAGGCAAAGATACAGCAAAGTCATTTAAACTGTAGGCATACGGCAAAATAAATCTCCACATGAAGTCCTGATAATTTCAAATTCTAACAACTAAATTACTACACTGAGAATTTTTCCTGATATTCTAACCACTTGTCAATTTTATCCAGAGGCAATGGGTTAGAAGCAAAACCTCTTGCCAGAGTTGCAAGCTGGAGAAACTGTAGCAGGGTCAGCTGGCAAAGGAGCAGTGAAAGCTGCAAGATTAATGTACATCTTGTATTTCCTCACTGTTTTTAGGAACTGCTTCACTAGCCAAAGGGAATTTACATGCAGTTTTAAAGGTATTGCTTCCAGTCAAAAACCTAGTTAGCATGTGTAGAAAAGTTAACACTTGCCTGGGTTTTTGAATCTGTTCACCTCACGAAGAACGAGACTGGTACGACTCATAAGTATTCAGTACTACCTGCATGACAGGCTCCTTCAAATTCTGCAGTGCTAAACTGATCTCTAATGTAGCCCCATAGTCATTCTGAATAGCAACATAGTCTCTGAGAGCAGCAGACTGCAAAACATTTTACGCCAAGGAAATCACATCAGCCCTATATATGGTAATAACCTGTCTGTAGTTTGGTGAAGTTTCGGCTTCTTCTTACTATGAACTACACTGGAGGACAAATTATCTGAAGACAGAGTACTGTGTCTGGCAAGGGGGAGGGGTCTCATGCCCCAGATCTCACCTCCCTGCTGAGGAGGAGTCTGTTAACTCCCTTACCATAGAAGGCTACGGGACTACACAAGAGTGGGATGGAGGAAAAGGTAAGTGGGCTACAGGATGGTTTAAGGCAGCAGGTTCAGGAACTGCAGGATGTTGCATGTTTTTGTTTTTTCTTTTTATGTGCCACTGGATTTGATGGGGATGGGTCAGCCGTAGCAGGATCCATCAAGTCGGGGGGGGCGAGAGAGAATTTCACACAAACACTATTGTTGCCTTTAGTCACCCCTTAATAATAAAAAAAAAAAAAAAACTATATCCCCCCCCACAGCAAACTGGGATAAAATGCATAAAATATACTACATTGTCTTAAGGTTTGGTCTACAATCTGCAGAAGTCTAGTAAACAGTAGCACACAGTCATAACACCGAGTAAAAGTTACTTGTCCAAATAATAAAAAAATCAAATGTATGTCTTAAATCAACAAAAACAAAAAAAAGAAGTTGTATACTTACCATAACGTTCCATGGGTGGTGTCAATCTCTGCCTTTATTCTCACATATGGGTCAGATCCAATCCGGTTCGGTCTCAGACTTGTGCAGAAGCTCATGGCCCCCAACTAAGTTCTTGGGCATTCTACCTTTCCCAGAATGCACTTCCCCATTACCTCAGATATTGCTTGCCCAATAAGGAAGCCAGTATTTATATAAAAAAGACAAAATGTAATACTATTCAATGTACTTAAACATTTCAAGTAACAAGGAGTCCTAGAAAGACCTCATTTTATATCACCCGTCCTTCCAGGAGTCTAGCAAAGGGGTAGGTGGGAGGGCTGTGAGAATAAAAGCAGAGATGGGCAACACACACGGAACATTATGGCAAGTACATAACTTCTTTGTGTGTTGTCAGTCTCGCCTTTATTCTCACATATGGGACAGTGACCCTAGCAACCTGAATTTTGGGCGGCTTGTGGAAGAATATTCCTCACAACCATCAGTCCAAAGGAAGCTCTATCCCTGGAGGCCAAATCTACTTTGTAATGAGTAGAAGTATGGGGGTTTGATCATGTGACTGCTGCGCAAATATTGTCTACAGATTCTATGGCCAGAAAAGCTTAAGTAGCAGCCAGAGCTCTGGTAGACTGTGCTTTGACTGGTTTAGGCAACTGTTTATTTTGGGGTTTAAAAATGAAAGTGATAGAATCAGAAAGCCATTTTGACAAGGTAACTTTGGAAACTGGCAAGCCTTTTCTTGTTTCAGAAAAATAAATCAACTGATCTGTTTTTCTGAAATCCTTTGTTCTGTGCAACTAAAAACACAATTATCTGTGAACATGTAATAAATGTAGCACATATTCTCCTTTGTTCTGGAAATTCAGGAAGAAATCTGGCAGTTCAATGGACTGATTGAGATTAGTCTCAGACTACTTTGGGCAAGAAGGGTTAATGTGTAATGAAACTCAGCCTTAATGAAACATTAAACAGGGTGGCTTTATACAAGATGCCTGCAATTCAGACATCCTTGCTGCTGAAGTAATAGCCACTAGAAAAATTGTTTCCCAAACCACGAACTTCAAATCACAAACTGCTGAAGGCTCAAATGACGAACGAGCCATACGAGAAAGAATTCAAGTCCCAAGGAGCCGAAGGGCTTTTGTAAGGTGGTTTCAGCAGTAAAATTCCTTTCAAAAAGATTTTACAAAGTTTATGGGACTTGACAGGGGAACCACTCTCTCCTAGATAATTAGAAATCGCAAATAACTGAACTCTTCCGGTAGCTGTAGCAAGCTCCCTTGCTAAAAGGTTTCACTAGAAAATCCAAAAAAGTGCAGTGGAGCAGTAAAAGGATCTATTTTCTTTTCCATGGCCCACACAAAAAACCTTTTCCAGTTGTTTTTGATAAAATTTTGTGTGGAAGATTTACATGAAACAAGCAAAATGTGCCTCACTGGAGAAGATAATAGAGGATGCCTGCCTATCAATGGAATTGGAGCAGCCATGCTGTAAAGTTTAGATTTTAAGTTTGGAAGAGCCAGTTCTTACAGATGCAAAAGCAGGTCTGGAACTGGGTCCAGAATACATGGATTTTCCTATAGATGAGGCTATCACAAAAAACTAAATGAAAACTCCAGCCAAGCTAGAACTTCCAATGAGTGACCTCCCAAACCTCCTGTAACAGAGGCACATGGGATATATGCAAATGACCCTTATGAACATCAGCTATATGGCGATTCTGATTGCCCAAGACTTTTACATTTGTTGTTTTAATGGACACTATCAGGCCAATAAAGCCAAACCCCACTAGGTATGGATATACATATTTCGGCCTATATATCCCATGTTTCTCTGTTACAGGAGGTTTGGGAGGTCACTCATTGAAGTACTAGCCTGGCTGGAGTTTTCATTTAGTTTTTTCTGATTGTTTTAATTTGGGATATTTTGCAGTCACCCTAATGATAATGGACATCAGCTGGTTATAACCACCCTGTGCTTCTTATGCTTAGTCAAACACTCTGCTTATGCTATGCTGACAAGGTCATAAGGCCGAAATATGCAGATCCATAGCTAGTGGGGTTTGGCTTTATTGACCTGATATTGTCCATTACAACTACTTCAAACGTAAAAGTCATGGGCAATCAGAATCACCATATAGCTGAAACACCTGATGTTCATAAGTGTCATTTGCAGATATCCCATGTGCCTCTGTTACAGAAGGTTTGGGAGATCACTCATTGGAAGTTCTAGCTTTTTTTTTTTTTTTTTTTTTTAATAGATGAGGCTATAGAAAGGGAAACCAAATCTGTGTGGGCCAGTAAGGGGAAATGAGGATAATTGTTCTCTTCAATAGTTTTGCTTTCTGCAACACTTTGGGGAATCAAGGGAGTTTGCAGGATAAGCATATAGAAGTATCTGGGGCTAATTATGCACTAGTGCATCCCTTGGTGACTAGGGCAAAGTAGGTGCTGCATTTGTTGTTCATGGGTGATGCGAAGAGATCGCAACAAGATTGACCCCATTTCTGGAAAATTCAATCCACGACTTCTTTGAGGGACCACTTAAGCATCAGATTTGCCCTGTTGAGGTTGTCCGCTATAAAGCTGGATTTCCCCAGAATGTGCATTGCTATCAGAAAGCAGTTAGAAGACATCTCCCATTGTTAAACTCAAGAGGGCTTCCCGACAAAGGGGATAAGATTTGGTGCCTCTATCTCTGTTAATGTACTAGACTACTGAGATGTCTGACAGGACTGCTATTTTTCCCCAAGGAATAAAGTCTTGAAAGGCTTGCAACACTAGAAGCACTGCTCTCATCTCTAATATTTATATGCAGATGGGCCTTGGGGGGGGGGGGCAGGTGCCTTTAATCATCTTCCCCAGATAATGCCCCCCACCCTATCCAGGAGGCATCCGTGGTCATTGGACCTGGGGCTGACTGGATACAACCTTGACTGACTTGATCGGAATAAATCCACCAATGCAGATCCTTCCTACGGACATCGGTTATCAAGATCGTGACAGACACTGGTATATCTAGAAATGACCATTGGGTCAATAACCATTGCAGAATTTGCATATGAAGGTGGGCTAGAGGTACCAGACCAATTGAAGCGGCCATTACTCCTAAGACTAAGTACTAGTTTTGCAGACCCTCATTTCTTGCAAATTAGAACCTTGATCTGATTTCATAATGAAAGTCTGTCGGATGGAAGTCTTGCTATCATTTTTCTCTTGTCTAAATGAGCTCCTATGAAAGTCAGATTTTAACAGGGTTCTAGAGCAGATTTACTGAACTTTAAGGTGATTCTCAGACAATAGCAAACATTTATAGAAGTTTCTCTTGCCTTAGGAATTGATGCCTGGTTGTGGGGTTAGGATATAATCACATAGGTATGGAAAACACTCTGAATCCTTCACACCTCAAGTGAGCCGCAACCAATGGCAGGCATTTGGTTAAAACTCTGGAGGCTGTAGTGAGACCAAAAAGTAGGGCTCAAAACTGGTAATGACTGGCTCCCAGTAGGAAGCCCAGATGCCTTCAGGAGCGCCTGTCCATTTTTGTATGGTAGTATGCATCCTGAAGGTCTATTCAGCACATCCAATCATCTTTCTAGAAAAGGAAGATTTGACTGTACAGTGACCACTTGGAAATTGCTCTTTTTGATCAACTTGTTTAGACTGCTGAGACAGAGAATAGGTCCCAGTCCCCTGTTTACTTGGGTACCAAAATTAATCTTGAGTAAGTTTTGAATCTTCTTTGGTCTGACGGGACTTCTTGGATGACTCGTTTGTCTAGCCACGTTTGTACTTTTGTAGTTGCTTGATCCCTTTGACTGGGTGGCACATCCGGGATTCTTTTGTTTTAGGCAGGGGATGGGCAAAGGGGATGAAATACCTCTGGATATTATTTAATGCACCCATCTGTTATTCGTAAGGTGAAGCCAGGCCCTCTGGGTGCAGAAACAGTCAACCCCAGATTGCCTCCAGAGGTGAGCAATTGAGCCTCCTTTCATGAGTGCTGAAAGGGCTTGCCAAAGAAGGAATCTCTAGAGCTCCGAGGACAGCATCTTCCATTATTGTTCTCTCTTCTGCTTCTCAGGGGAACTTTCACCTGTGTATCCTTGAAAGACCACTGAGATTATTGGAAACACATCTTTCCACTACATTTTTGACCTTTGGGATAAGGTCTGGTTGGAGTGGAAAAATTTATTCCTACGGCAAACAAGGTTTTGCCTGCCTGTTCACACATGGTGAGTTTCTTTCACTTTAGGCCCAAAAAGAGGAGTCACTCCACAAAATTGCACAGTCTCATCCAGGCCTGCTTCCTAATAGAGATACCTGAACATGCGTCTCTACTTGCTCAATCCACTGCATATGAAATCAATCTCTTGGAGGAGTTAAGTAATGAACTTAGGGTGGTGAGCTTAGAAGCAACTACCTGAGACCTCATCAGCCACATCTCCTTGTAGGGTATCTGTTAACTCTTTCAGCAAAAACCTTTGCAGCCTAGTAAAAGTCATCAAAATTCAGCAAGCACATAGTAAAGCCTGCTGAAGAAAAGACGCTCTTCCCATAACTATCCATCAACGTAAGAGTCTTTATGAGGAGGATGAGTAGCATAACTGGTCTCAAAGTTGCTTTTTAGTCGCTGCCGCATGACCACTGCATCTACCGCAACTCCCTTGGTAATAAACTTATCAGGAGGTGAAGTGATGTACTTATTTGGCCTCCACGAGGTCAGATCAATGGAGACCAGGGTCTCTCATGTCTTTAGAGATGGAATCAATAAGCTCATCGGAAGGCAGGATCACCCAAGAGGTGGAAGGGCGGAATCCAAAAGCCTTCAGGTATACTGACTCCTCCGCTGAAGGGGTGTTGGACTCACAGTTTCCTTTCTGTTTTAACAATTCTGGATGTCATCACATTTGGGTTATCCACCTGCAGGTAGCCCTCAGCAGGCCTGAATACCATAGTCTTTGGATTTCTGCGTAGGATGCTGTTGCTTCTTCCTTGACGTCAGGGGTATAAAACATGCAGCCAATGCCATTACATCAGTTTTTCTGGTCAGGTGCCCCCACAGTAGAAAGGTATTACATGGTATGGTGCACCCCCAGCAAAAAGCAAATACATATGATATAATATATGCCAAACAACAAGGAAAGGTAGAAGCAAGAGAAGTCAGGGGGCTAGAGGGAGGGTAACTAGGACTGCAACAGTGACTACACTCTAACATCTACATTTATGGTAAGTGTACACAACTGTATTATGTTCTTCATGTTTCTCTGTTGCAGTCATCACATTTGGGTTGATTCCCAAAGCTAAGGAAGGGAGGAGGAAGTTAAAGAGTATTAGGGCCAGCTATTAAGCCCTGCAAGACTGCAGTGGCAAATCCAGCTCTGGAGTTAGAAAAGATAGGCATGTGGTAATGCTTGGTGAAGGTATGTACAGAGCTCCAGGTAGCAGCTTCTAGGATGTCCCTGGTAGGGACCCCTCTCAGAAATGCCATAGAGGTAGATGCAGCCCTGGTGGAATGTGATCTTATCCCCTGTGGGGTAGGTTTTCCATGGTGCTTGTAGCAGAAATGGATACAATGGGCTAGCCATTTGGAAATGGTTTGCTTTGAAATAGCCTTGCCCTCTGCCCCTGCAGCAAAGCTAACTAGAAGCTGTTCAGATTTTCTGATAGGCTTAGTCCTGTCCAAATAGAGTCTAAGTAGTCTGTGCACATCCAGAGAGTGCAGTATTCGTTCCCCTTTGTTTTGTGTATTAGGGAAAAAGGTAGGCAAATGAATTGACTGATTTAGGGTCATGTAAGACACCACCTTGGGCATGAAGGAAGGATTAGTTCTGAGGGAAACCCTGTCTGCATGGAAGATAATGAAGGGTTCCACTGCCACGATGGCCAGTAATTCAGACACTCTTTCTAGCTGAAGTAATGGCTAGAAGGAAGGCTGTTTTCCAAGAAAGGAATTTCAACTCTGCTGTAGCAGCTGGTTCAAAGGAGGAGGGGGGGGGAGTGAGCTTTTCCAATACAAAGTTAAGGTCCCAGGCTGGAGTGGGACCTCTCCTGGGGGGGGGGGGGGTCTTCAATTTTTTGCCTCTCTAAGGAATTGCTTTAGCAAGGGGTGAGAGGAGGGGTGGCTCAGTATTATGATGTGCTGAAATGGCAGAGGCATGAATTTTAATTGACGAGAAGGATAGGCCCTTGTGGAACATTTCTGTTAACTACTGTAGAATATGAGGTAAGCTGGGCACCGCTGCACTCATCCCCTGAGCTAGGCTCCAGGAACAGTATCTTTTCCACTTTTCAGCATAGGATTTTCTAGTAATTGGCTTCCTTGCCTCCAGAATGACACCCAGTACCTGCTTACTGAGGGATGCTAGGGGAGCACTCAAGGAATTAGCCAGGCTGCAAGGTTCAAGGTTTGAAGCTGAGGGAGCAGAATCTGGCCCGCCTACTGTAACAGCGGGGACAGGGTCTGCGGCAGGTGCCATGGTTGTAGCAGTGCCATACTGCGCAAGAGGGGGTACCAGTGCTGGCATGGCCAGTCTGGTGTAATCAGTATTGTCTTTGGCTTGTCCCATTTGATCTTTAGTGGGACCTTTGAAAGGAGAGGCAGAGGGGGAAAGGCAAACTGCGAGGCTTTTCCAGGTGAAGGACAGGGCATCCACTTTCCAAGCTTGGCTGCGGGGAGTTCGTGTGCAGAATTTGTGCAACTGGTAGTTTTGAGGGGAGGCATACTGGTCTACCTCTGGAGTCCCCCATTTGTTCAAGAGGTTGAATATTTTGGGTTCTAGTTTCCATTCGTGTGGGTCCATGAGATTTCTGTTTAGGTAGTCTGCCAGTGAATTTAGTTTGCCTGGCAGGAATTGAGCTTGTATGTGTACTTGGGTAGCTCAAGGCTGTGCTCCACAAAGCCATGGCTAGTCTGCAGAGAGGGTACTAGTGGGTTAACCCCTGCTTGTTTATGTACCCCATAACTGCAGTGTCTATCTTTACCAATAGTTGTCCTGGAAGAATACGGTCTTTGAAGGCTATCAGAACATTCTGTACAGCTAACATTTCTTTTTGATTGATATGCAGGTGCATCCATCTTGGGTTCCATCTGCCCTAAATACACTGCCCTGCCATGTGAGCCCCCCCCCCATGCATAGTCTGATGCGTCTGTTAGGGTTTGGGCGACAGGGGGTAGAGTGAAAGGGAGTCCCTTGTTGTGCTTGCAGGCCTCTGCCCACCCAAGGAACTCTGTCTTCATACAAGGAATGATAGAAATCATTGTTTCCAGGTCCTGAGAATGTTGACACCATAGGCTTTTTAGATATCATTGGAGTTTCCTCGTATGCAGTCTTGCATATGGAATTAGTAAAATGCAAGAGGCCATGAACCCCATGGCTTGCAGTATTTTCCTTGAAGATAGCTAGGGCTTTGTGGCCAATAGTTTGAAGTAGGTTGTCAAATAAACTTGTTTCTCCAGAGTGAGGAATGCCATCTGGTAACCTGTGTTCAAGCTTGCTCCCAGGAATACAATCAGTTGGGCAGGGTACTAGGTGAGATTTCTTTTCGTTGATGGTGTACCCCAGAGGGGTAAGAAGTCTATTTATGAATGCCAGGTGTTGTAATAGCAAGTCCTGGCTTTCTGCCTGAATAAGACAATCGTCAAGTATGGGTAAATTTGAATATTTCTCCGCCTGCAAAATACAATGGCTGGAGCTAGACACTTTGTGAATACCCTGGGCACAGTAGATAAGCCAAAGGGAAGAGCAGAGAACTGATGGTGCATTGCCCTGAAGTGTAGGTATTTCCTGCAAGATTCCCTTATTGGGACGTGGAAGTAAGCTTCCTTTAAGTCTAGGGTTGCCAGCCAGGCATCCTTGGCTAGCATAGGAAGAAGCTGTTGCAGAGTTAGCATTTTGAATTTTGGAACTACCAGAAAGGTGTTGAGAATAGAGGGGTGCAGGATGGGACGCCAGGAGTAGTTTTTTCTGGGTACCAGAAAAAGTCTTGAATAAAAACCTTGTCCCCTTTGTTCTGCTGGGACAGGTTGAATAGCCCTGATATTTAGGAGAGAGAACCTGCTGCTGGGCCTCTGCCCATTGGTTTGGGGGTAGGTCTGGCCAACCATTTGAGGTTGGTAGTGTGTGGAAGTGAAATCTGTATCCTTGGGAAACTATGTTCAAAACCCATTTGTCCTCAGTAATAAGTTCCCAGTTTTTTGCATGCAGGGCAAGCTTTCCTCCTAAGGAAGCAGGTAGTTGAGCAGGGCTTGGAAGGGTTAAGGTGAAGTCATTGTGCCATTTTTCCGTAGGGGGGTGGCTTACTACTCCCTGCTTTGGAAGTGGGAACCCCTCCCCACTCTTTAGGTAAGTGCATAGACTGAGACTGTAGCCTAGGTGGTCTGCTGTTCCTGGGTTTGGACTGAGGAGGCCTAGAAGAGGCTGGAAAGGACCACTTCTTGGAAGGTCAATGCCTACTGAATCTAGGAGGCTGCACTTGTAGGAAATCTTTAACAGTTTGCATAGATTTAGCTTTTTCCTCCATCCTTTTGAGGACTACTATTGCTTTGTTGCCAAAAAGGCGGTCTTGGTTTAAGGGAGCATCCAGTAATTTAGCTTTGACATGATCTGGCAAGTTTTACTCCTTAAGCCAAGCATGCCTTCTTATTACAGACCCAGTGACAGCAGCCCTGCAAGATGCTTCTAAAGCATCAAAACCACATTGCAAGTTTACCAACTTGTTCTGAAGAATGCATTAAATCCTGTAATTCTTTATGTTCAGTACAGTCAGGAATCAACATCATTTTCTGTTTAAAAGTAGCTCCATAACATGCTGCTGATACTTTAACATATGAAACTGGCAATTTAAAGCCCTAATGGACAAAGTCGCAGAAGTGTACACCTTCTTACCCCATCTAAGGTTCTAGAATCGCTATCAGAAGGGGTAGGATTTTTGGCAGCAGTAGCCTTAATGCCTTTTGGTCCATGGGAAATGGTCTCTGGATCCGCAGAAAGATTCTTTAAGAGGAACTTGAGAGAGTCAGGTACACTGTAGTACCTGTCAGGTTTTCTGGGAGCTGGAGGTAAAGTGCCGGGGGTAAGGCTAAATTCCAAGAAAGCATCATCTACAATGTCCAGAACAGGAGGGATAGCTAAAGGCCTGTGCTGATGTAGTAGTAAGAATTCCCTAAGTCTCTTTTTGGAGTCAGAGTACTCCTGGCTTTTCCAGCGGAAACGTTCCCAAAGAAAGTGCGCAAGGTTTCACCGAAAGAAAAAACCTCTGGAGGGGAAGCAGAGGGAATAGAATCTTCTGCATCAGAATCGTCATAAGTAGATAAGAGTAAATCCTGGTAATCAGAAGGAGCAGAAATATCAGATTGCAAACTGCTTCTGCTTCGGGCACCGCACGGCAAGAAAGACTGGTTTAATGGCGTCGGCTGCATGTTTTATACCCCTGACGTCAAGGAAGAAGTGACAGCATCTGACGCAGAAATCTGAAGACTCATATTCAGGCCAGCTGAGGGCTACCTGCAGGCAGATAGCCCAAATGTAATGACTAACAGTGAAACACGAAGAACATCCTCAGGAGACTACCATGGGGACCCCTCAGACTCATTAAGGTCAGTATCTGTGGTGACAGACTCCTCCGGGAAGTCCAAATGCATCCTCTTGCAGGTTGTCTACAGAGGAACTTAAGTGGGGTAATCTGGAGAGGTTTTGGAAGGGGGGGGTCTATCCCTAGGGACATCCTAAGGCTAGGATCCCACTGTCCCTGTGGGAGGAGTGATTGAGACATGGAAGGCACTGGTAGGGGATGGCAAGGAAGATCCTGGGAAGATTGGACCCTTGAGTAAGAGGCAGTCAAAGCTCTGGTCATGGCCTCAAATGCCCGCTGCCCCTGATCAGAGGAGCCCTCCGGAGCAGATAAAAAAAACCCCGTCAGAGCCAAGGGTCCTCTGCGGTCCAAGGAAGGACGATCAGAGTTCGAGATAGGAACAGAGCTCAACAGCACCGAAGCTCCAGGTGGCAAGGTCTGATTTGAAGAAAAGAAGCCGGATCTCTGCCCTCAGGTCTGGGACAGAGAGCTACGGCTCCCAGATTCCTCCTCACCTGACAGAGGAGAGGAACTTAGAGATGAAGTCGAAGAAGAAGAAAGAGTTATTCTCTGATCCGACAAAGTCAGAACCTGGATATCTGGATCTCCCTGCTCCAAATGCAAGAGACGGGTCGGAAGAGAGAGAAGGAGCAGAAGAGGGGAGTGACTTCTCTGAATCCGAAGCTCCTGGGCACTGATCCAGCAGTAATTTGACTAAAGCCAACGTCTTCAACAGCCTTCTTGAGTGGGTGGAAAGGGTTGGTGATCTCTGTAAAATTGGAGAAGGGAGCGAGAGGATACGCTTTCCAATGATGGGGACTGACTCCGTATAGTCCCAGATATTGGAGCAGAAGGAATCAGAGCAGATGACTTAGAATGCCCTGAAGTTCCCTCGGATTCATGAGTTGACTGCTCCGGAAAAACTCTTCTGAGCAGACAACTATGCCAGTTTTTGTGCCGGCTCCAAAGATTCAATCAGCGCTAGTGGCCTTTGGTTTGTCTGATTTCAGAGTGGAAGAAGCAGACCCAGGATTGGAGGACTCCGTGCCACCTGAAATAGCTTCAGCAAAGGGGCCTGGGATCATACATTTAAACATAAGCTTGTTGCACCTTTCTAGGAGGGCTCTCTGGTTAAATGAGTGACATATACTGCAGGACTCCTGCAAGTGTAAAGGCCTCAAACAATAGACACACAAAGTATGAGAATCACTCAAGGGCATTTTATTGCCACATTGAGTGTACTTGAAACCTAGAGGTTTGTCTCCCTTGTCCTTCTGAGATATCTTCAACAAGCAGCCTATAACAAACCAACCAAACACACCATAAACTATATGTAAAGATCTATACCTAAAGAAATATATCTACACACACACAAACACACACACACGCATCTATATATATATATATATATATATATATATATATATCTATATATCTATATATCTATATATCTATATATCTATATATATATATATATATATATATATAGAGAGAGAGAGAGAGAATCTATTTATATCTATATATTAGTGAAAAACAAATAGGAAGAAACTAAACTAATAAACTGCTTAAATATTTGTTTAATAAAGGAATTAAAGGGGAAAAGAAAACGCCATTAAAAAAATAGCAATGGACGTTTTGAATAGGAAGGGTATAAACGGTAAGCACTACGAGATAACTAGACAAACTATGTAGAACAATAAGAAATATTAATTTGTTTGTGTCTTTCGGCTTTTCCTGGTTAGGGGTCGCCACAGTGGAACTCCGGTCCGCTAATGATTGGTAGTGGATTTTTACGTACCGGGTTACCAGCCCTGATGCACAACCTTCAACGAAGGCATGCCCCATTCACGTATGCCTCCAGACAAGATGTTCTAGCTGAGAATCGAATGGGACAACCTCTTGCTATGAGGCGACAACGCTACCACAGCACCACCACGCAGTTAAGAAATATTAAGTAATATTTATAAATATTAAGATATATTAAGAAATACTGAAAAAAATCCTCACTTAGCCCAGAGCAAGCAAAGGGACCACGTCTGCAGCAAAGTGGCAAATGAGATCTGAGATGATACGGAAGTGCATTCTGGAAAAGGTAGAATGCCCAAGAGATTAGTTGGAGGCCATGAGCTTCTGCACAAGGTCGAGACGGATACGAAGGATCAGACCTATATGTGAGAATAAAGGCAAGACTGACAACAACACACTTTAAAACAGCACTAATAAACATTTAGAGATCCCCTAGATAGAAATGAAAAGGATCTCAACAGAAAATACAAATAAAATATGTTGCAAAGTTGTGATTTAACAATAAAATGGCTATAGCAGTGTTAAATTATTAAATATAAAAAAAGAAGTCAAAAAATGCAACATTTTCCTGTTAGAGCTTCAAAATAAACCAGATAAACAGAAATAAGAGAACTTAGTGTTCGAATGACAAAGAACTTCAGTTTCCCAATACAAGTCATAGAACACATCAGAAAAGCCTTGCAACTGCTTAAAAGCAGTATTAATCAAACAACCAACCAACAGCAAGTTAAAATCTCAAAAGGAATTAACAGCAATAGTAAAATAAGATTAAAATAAAAAGGTTATCATCTAGAACTACATATATACAAACACATAACACATGTCTACTTTGCTTGGTCGAAAGTACATATACTCTGACGTTATTTTCACAAGATGAAAGTAAATTGAAATCCTGAAAAGTACAGTTTTGTACCTACCATAAATGTAGATGTTCGAAGATCCACATTGCTGCAGTCCTTACACTTGGGTAGTCCGCTGTCCTCAGTCGGCCCGAATATCAAAGTATAAGGCTGACGTCGGTCAGGGCGCATTTGACTGACGTCAGGACGTCAGGGTACAAATGCGCATGACCGACGTCATATCCTCAGTCTTTTCTTGCCCCAGATGTCAGAAGACCCAAAAAATAAAGGTCAAAACAAAAGACAGCAAACAACCAACCAACCACCCTTGCACTAACTATACGTACAATATATACAATATACACAAAATGTACAACCCAACCCACACAACCACCTCTAACTACAGAGGGGAAGGAGGGAGGAGAATTGGACTGCAGCAATGTGGATCTTGAACATCTACATTTATGGTAGGTACAAAACTGTACTATGTTCTTCATCTCACATTGCTGCAGTCCTTACACTTGGGTAGAATCCCAAAGCAGAGGTAAGGGAGGATGGCTAACTACAAGGAAGCAGGAGCTGCCAAAATGCCCTGCAAAACAGCAGTGGCAAAACCAGCCCTGGACTTAGAGTAAAGTGGCAGGTGATAATGCTTAGAGAAAGTATGCACAGAACTCCAAGTAGCTGCCTCCAAAATATCCTTGGTTGCCACTCCCTCAAAAAAGCTGTTGAAGTGGCAGTAGCCCTAGTGGAATGAGGCCTAATCCCAGCAGGAATCTCCTTGCCATGATGGGAATAACAGAAAGCAATGCAAAACCCAATCCACTTAGAAATAGTTTGTTTTGATACAGGCTTGCCCTGAGAACTCAAAGCAAAAGAAACAAACAACTGCTGAGACTGCCTGAAACCTTTAGTTCTGTCCAAATAATAACGCAACTGCCTGTGGACATCTAAAGTGTGCAAAATCTTTTCCCCTTTATTTTGGGGATTTGCATAAAAAGTAGGCAAATGAATAGTTTGGTTTAAAGCCACACTAGAAACCACCTTAGGCATAAAGGAAGGATTAGTACGTAATGATACCCTATCCTTATGGAAAATCAAGAAAGGCTCAACCGCCATAAGGGCCTGTAATTCAGAAACCCTTCTTGCAGAGGTAATGGCCAACAAAAAAGCAGTCTTCCATGATAAATATTTTAACTCAGCAGTAGCTGCAGGCTCAAAAGGTTGTAGAGTGAGTTTCTCCAACACAAAATTGAGATCCCAAGCAGGAGTAGGAGCTCTTCGTGGGGGTCTTATATTCTTTGACCCTCTAAGAAATTGCTTGAACAAAGGATGAGAAAACAATGGTGGGTTGCAATCATAGTGAGCTGAAATTGCTGCAGCATGAACTTTAATAGAAGAGAAAGACAAACCTTTGTCTAGCAACTCAGTGAGATATTGAAGAGCCACACACAAATTAGGCTCAGAAACATCAAAATCTTTGCTGCACTCCAAAACAAAAATCTCTTCCATTTGTCTGCGTACACTTTCCTTGTACTAGGCCTCCTAGCTTCCAAAATAACATTCAAAACTTGCTGAGGAAGTGGAGGCCCACTATGGTTCAAAACAGAATATGCCAGGCTGTTAGGTGCAGAGAGTGAAGCTTGACATTTAGCAAATGGCTGTCCTCCTGCGACAACAGGTGTGGAATCGAAGGCAAAGGCCATGGAGGCTTCCGTACCAGACTCCTCAGTAATGGGTACCAGTGTTGTCGAGGCCAATCCAGAGCTATTAAAATCATCCTTGGCATGTCCTGTCTGACCTTTAGAAGTACCTTTGGGAGGAGAGGCAGAGGTGGAAAGGCATACACATGAAGATTGCTCCAATTGAAAGAAAGAGCATCCACTCTCCAAGCTGTGGGATGAAACCTTTTTGTGCAAAACCTTGGCAGCTGATGGTTTAGTGGAGAAGCGAACAGATCTATGTCTGGAGTTCCCCATGACACTGTCAATCTCTGAAATACATGAGGATCCCATTTCCACTCGTGGGGATCCATAATTCGTCTGCTCAACACATCTGCTAAGGAGTTCTGTGCTCCTGGCAGAAACCTTGCCTGAAGATTGAGCTGTAAACTGAGAGCAGTCTCCCACAAAATCATTGCTTGCCTGCATAGAGGATAAGAATGCGTTCCCCCTTGCTTGTTGATGTACCACATGACAGTTGTGTTGTCTGTTAGAATCAACACCTGCCCTGGAAGAAGTAATTCCTTGAGAGCAATTAATGCAAACTGGACTGCTAACATCTCCTTCATGTTGATATGTAGATGTTGTAGTCTGACAGGCCACTTGTTTTGTATCCACTTCCCATTTAGATGAGCTCCCCAAGCTTTGTCTGAGGCATCTGTCGTTAAAATCTGACTAGCCTCTGGCCGGGTCACAGAGAGTCCCTTGTTTAGGTGACATTCCTGAGCCCACCACAAAAATTCCTTTTGAATGCAAGGTATTATTTGAATGACAGTGTCCAGATCCTGGCAGTGCTGTGTCCATACATTTTTGAGATACCATTGTAGCTTCCTCATATGCAGTTTGGCATTGGGAAGTACCAGAATACAAGATGCCATGAACCCTAAGGCTTGAAGGACTGTCCTTGCAGTCAGCCCGGACTGATGAAATAGTTGATGGAAGTAAAGGGATAGACTCTTTTGTTTGTCCGGGGTTAAAAAGGCCATCTGGGATGCTGTATTCAGTCTCACACCCAGAAAGCACATGTCTTGAGAGGGTACTAGACTGGACTTTATTTCGCTCACAGAATACCCTAGGCATCTTAGCACTGCTATCACATATTCCAAATGATGAAGAAGCTCTTCTCTTCTTTGAGCCAGAATTAGGCAGTCGTCCAAATAAGGATAGATCTGTATTCCTTTTAGTCTGAAGAAAGCTATCACTGGAGCCAGAACTTTCGTGAACACTCTGGGCGCAGTAGATAAGCCAAAGGGCAATGCAGAGAACTGATAGTGAGAAGTCCCAGCTCGAAAACGCAGATACTTTCTGCAACTTAGTCTGATAGGAACATGAAGGTAAGCCTCCTTGAGATCCAAAGTTACCATCCAATGATCTTTGCCCAGCAGAGGTAAAAGCTGCTGCAACGTCAACATTTTGAACTTGGGAATGTCCAGATAAGTGTTGAGGATAGACAAATCCAAAATTGGTCTCCACGTGTTCCCCTTCTTTGGTACTAGCAACAGGCGAAAATAAAATCCTAGGCCCACTTCTGGCAGAGGGACCGGCTGTATGGCCCCTAGTCGGAGCAACAGAGAAACCTGATTGTGAGCCTCTATTCTTTGTTGAGGAGGAACGTCTGGCATGCCTTGGAAAGGAGGCAAGGTATGGAAATAAAACCTGTAGCCGTGGTGTATGATATCCAATACCCATCTGTCCTGGGTAATTAAACTCCAATTTTCTTTGAAAAGTGCCAGCCTTCCCCCCAAAGGTGCTGCCAGAAGAGCAGGCTCTGGCAGCTGAAAAGGTAGGTCATTGGGTCTGTTTACGAAAGGACTGACCCCTGCCTTCACCCGAAGCCTGTGCAGGAGAACTCCCTGTTCTAGGCCTGAAAGAGCCCTGAGCTCTGCCCTTACCACGCCTAGATCTACCCCTAGACTGTGAATCATAAGAAGGATACGTCCACCCTTTAGTAGGCCAATTTCTACTAAACTTTGGAGGCTGGACCTGCAAAAAATCTTTAACAGTCTGCATAGACTTAGCCTTGTCTTCCATTTTCTTTAAAACAGTCTCAACAGGAGGACCAAACAACACGTCAGATTGTAAAGGAGCATCTAAAATCCTTGTTTTAACATGTTCAGACAAATTCTGATCCCTCAGCCAGGCGTGCCTGCGAAGAACTGACCCAGTGGCAGCCACCCTAGACGAGGCCTGTACAGCATCAAAACCACATTGCAAAGAATGCTTACCCTCCTGTTCAGAAACATGCACTAAATTTTGCAACTCCTTACAATCAATACCTACTGCCAGAGCATCAACCTTAGATTTCAATTGTGAAAGGAGATAATTTTGGTATTTCAACATGTGAAATTGGCAATTCAGAGCCCTCATAGCAAGAGTGGAGGAAGTATAGACTTTCTTGCCCCATCTATCCAAGGCCCTAGCCTCCTTGTCTGCAGGAACCGGATTCTTAACAACAGAAGCCTTAACACCTTTAGGCCCATGGCTAACAGTTTCTGGGTCTGCCCTAGGACTCTTAAAAAGATACTTATGAGCTTCAGGCACCCTGTAATACCTATCCGGCTTAACAGGAGCAGGAGGCAAAGAATCAGGATTAAGAGAAGCTTCCATAACATCTTCCACTACATCCAAAACAGGAGGTATAGCCAAAGGCCTATGCTGGGGTAACAACAGAAATTCCCTAAGCCTTTTCCTGGAATCAGAGAAGTCCTGACCTTCCCACTAAAAATGCTCCCTCATGGAATGAAGAGTTTCTGAAAAAGAAAAATCCTCAGGAGGGGTAGCAGAAGGAGTAGAATCATCCACATCAGAATCAGAATAAGGAGAGTACTCCTGCAAGTCTTCAGCCGAAGACTCTGAAACATCTGAAGCCTGCTCAAAACCCCCCAGCTCAGGCTCCACCCTAGGCCTCTTATCAGGAGGGGGCATAGAACCCCTGATCAAAGTAATCAAATCTTCTGCCATTTTAAGCATATGCTTCTTGGGCACAGTACCAGAAGAGCTAGGGGTAACACTAACTGAAGCTAAACCTGGCCTGCCCCTGGGGGAAGCCTTTGAAACAGAAGGAGAGGGCCTAGCCACCTTAGGAAGGGAGGGAGTATAGTAACATGGGAAGCGCCCTCAGCCTGACTAGTCTGGTGAGAGGCCAGATCTTGCAAGAACAAGGTCTCCCCTGGGAACACAAAGAAACCTCCGTGGAGCCACCGGCTCCACCGACACCTCTAAAGAACCGTCCTGGTACAGACGGTTCTTCTAGCCTAGGCTTAACCGCCTTGTCCTTGCGCTTCTTTGAAGAAGCGGGCGCCGGAGCATCCGACGGCATTTTATAGTTACACCGCTTCCCAAAGACTAACCTCGCACAATCCAACCTTCTCTTTATAGTGCGTTTATTAAATCTAGCACAACAGCAACAGCCAACAACGTCGTGCTCAGGCCCTAAGCAAGGAATACACAAAGTATGATAATCTTTATGCGGTATCTGTTTCCCACAAGAAATGCAATTATTAACTTTTTCTGACATCCGGTAAATGACTGAGGCAAGAAAAAACTAAAATATTCCCCAACGGGGTACTTAGCCAACTTTGAACTCGGTCTGAAACTTCTAAATCGAAAAATCTCAGAACGCCAACCGGCACTTGCAATACTGCTTCTGCATCAGACCATGCGGCAAAAAAGACTGAGGATATGACGTCGGTCATGCGCATTTCTACCCTGACGTCCTGACGTCAGTCAAATGCGCCCTGACCGACGTCAGCCTTATACTTTGATATTCGGGCCGACTGAGGACAGCGGACTACCCAAGTGTAAGGACTGCAGCAATGTGAGATGAAGAACATCACATTTTTCCCAAGGCAAGTAAACACTTACCCAAAACTTCACAAAAACACACCATAGTATCTAAAACCCACCTAGGTGGGGGTAGTGCTCCCCAAACGCCCCTTAACTACATACACAAATTCCAGGATCAGACTATAGTGGGGAAAAAGGGCATATTTCCCCATGTTGGGCAAGTGTTTACCTGCCCTGGGAAAAACTGTGCGGGTAAGGATTTCAGACGTTGTTTTTGTCTCGCAAAAATAATGTTAGAGTATATGCGCGGACCCCACACACACACATCCATACATGTACACATACATACACATACTGTGTGTGTGTATGTACACATACATACACATACTGTGTGTGTGTGGGTGTGTGTATATATACATTTATTTATTTATATATATATATATATATATATACACACACACACACACATATATATATATATACATATATACACACACACACACACACACATATATATATATATATATATATACACACACATATATATATATATATATATATATATATATATATATATATATACACACATATACACACACACACAGACACATATACACATACATACACACACAACTATACACTTTTTCTAATAAAACGAACAAAACCAGAAGTATATGAGGAGGGAGGGAAGTTTCCAAAGGGAATATACCGGAGTCTGGAAACTGTACTCCATCAATGCAGGCTGCTCAGGAGTTTCACCTGAGAGAGTCCTACAGGTGGCACAAAGACTAAATTAACAGTTTGTTGCAGGGGTTCAGCTTCCCCTAATTGGGGGGGGGGCTTAGCCAATCCCCTATCACTGGGAGTCAGAGGAGGGGATTCTGAGTACTGGAAAGATGCCAGTGTGAGTTTGTCCTGGCACCGAATCTATATGCCATTGAGGACGTGTGAATGGACATCACAGGCAGCCTTCAGGAATATCTCTGCCTCCAGTGCTTCCTTCCATGCCTTTTGAGCTAGGATGCAAGTGCGGAAAGTAGTGTGTAGCCCTCTGTTTACATATCACAACACTGCTGTTATCTGTGGCCACACTGAAGACTCAAGATCCCATAAAGTTTTGATGTTCTTGAAAGCCAGTCAATGCTTCCTATATGTTTATGCCCCTTCCTCTCTTTGGGACTCCAGGAGCCTTAGTCTCCAAAATCCTGGATATGGCCCCCACAAGCTAAGGCATCCAAGGTTAGGAGCTGATTTTTGGCAGGCCGCCTTGACTTACTGGTCTCATCCACTCAACTGTTGTCACACAAGGCAAGGCTGGGATGAGGCATTCCAAGGAATGGTTTTACTGTTCCCAAGGGTTTTTACCTGATGAAACTGACTTCCTCATGTGATTTAGGAGTCTACCTTCTTAAAAAGCCTTTGATATTGTTGCAGCCAAGTAGGCCTCCAGGACAACATCTGGGGCTGGGTACAAATTTGATATGTGAATATTCAAGCAGAGTTCCATCTTACTGAAGTGTTTTAAGATCATATTTAAGGATCTGTACACCTCCTCCTCTTCTGATGGAGTGTGGGATAAAGTGATTCCAACCAAGGGGAAATATGAAAGCTCTTGGCTGTGTAATGACCAATTACTTGAACTAGATACTTTGTGAGCACTCTATATGCAACAGCCTCCCTTTCTTTGCTGCCAGCTCTTAACTGATGTATCCTTCTTACCCTTAAGTTGGTATCATTGGCAACACAAGACAGCAGCCTCTCTCTTAGTTATGAAAAAAGCTGTATGTGGAAAGTAACACTGCCTGAAGTTCTTGTCTGGTGCACTGCTTAAGGCAATGAGCCCATCAGTATTGAAATGGTACACATTGTCGAAGTTACATTTTGCTTCGGCACTAGTAAAGCTGGATGCGCATATTATTACTCCTGTAAATATTGTACCCCTGGTGCCTACTAGTCAGCCTGCATATAAAAAGCCAATATAGTTGGTAGAATTTGCCTACATTAATACCTCTATCTGAACAATGGCACTACAATATCACTAAGTTTCTCCTAGTAGCCTTACACAAATGTGAACCTAGTGTTTAAAGACTTATCAAGGGCTCTCTTGCAGTGTATTGAGTGTTTGTTTTAACCTACATTTCTGGCTTTTAGCAGTACTGAATGAATGTAAATTATTGCCTTACCTGCATAATATAACTTCCTGTACTAAGTTTACTTCTTTTTTTCTCCCTCTCTTCCAAGAGTTCCCAGCTCTGCATCCTGCCTATTTCAAATCCAAAACCTAGAGTTTACCTGCCTGCCGGCTATGGACCCTTTTCAAAATAACCTGCACTCCCACTGGACTGTTATCCCAGTACCCTTCCAATAAAGAAGTAAACATCTATGTGTAGTCCCTAAAATGACAGTAAAGCATATGCTTGAAATTTTGTACTTTTGGTGATTAAAAACTCGCTTCACAGCCAGGACAGCCAGCAGCCATACCCCATCTCTACCCTGAAGCTAGCATACCTTCTCTTCTCACTAGCGCAAGCCCCTTCTCCAGAGTATTTTCTCCCTTCCCAATTCCCTGATCAGCCTTTCTCCCAGATAGAACTTCCAATGCAATATATAACATGTCCACTAGGTGGCACCCTTATTCCACTCAGTCCCACACCTTATTTAGTTAGCCCTTTGGCTTATAATACACAAGATGGAGAAAACCAAAACACAACTCCTGAAAAAGTTATATTTAGACAGTAACCTCACCGTCACGGCTATGTTTGTAAAGCAGCGTGCAGGCAGACTCGAATAAAGCAGATAGGTTTGTATCCAAAGATGAAAGATTTAATAAAATCTCATAACAAACGCAATGCTAAAAATGTTAAAATACATTCCGTATGTTAAGCGTTCATCTGTGTATCGCAGACTTCTTCAGAACAGCTGACTAAAATGCATTACAATCCATTTAAAAAAAACTTTGGCGCCAACCTGATCATTGATCATTTAAAGTGCCAGTGCATACTTTTAACCATAACTAATTCAGACTGTGAAAACAATAAATGATTAATTGATTATGACATTTATATATTAAAACTTTTACTATTAGAACTAAATATCCTAGTAATGTAATAAATAAAATGTTGTGATATACATAAATAACCAACAGTAAAACTAACATTATACTGATTCACTTAACATTAATAATAACCTACTACCAAATACAACCTAATAAAGTAGATAGCAAAAGGTGATCATTTCAAGCAAACAGAAAAGGTTTTATAGAAATGAAATCATTTATACCCGCTTCCCTTGTAGAATCGGTCAATACCTGCCAAATACTTTTTTTTTTTTTACTTAATGCTTTGAAATTACCTCCCCTATTGGAAGTAATAACGATCAATAATGGCAAAACTGAAGCTGTGTTGTTCACCTTTTTTCACTATATGTCTATATAGTGCATTTTTTGTATCATGCATCCTAATTCTATACATATGATCATAAATTCTTTTCTTAAATGGTCTCTCAGTTTTGCCAATGTAATAGGCAGGACAATGTACTAGCCAAATAAATGATATTTTTACTATTACAATTTTCCCTTCTAAATTTTATATAGGTCCTATTTAAATCCTGTAATTTAATCCCCTCTCTCTCATTAATCAAACACTGATTACATGACCCACATTTGGTAGTACCTTTGATATGATTGTTAGCATCTCTTTTCATATAACTTACTTGTAACAATTTTTTAATGTTCAAACCCATCTTGTAAACAAAACATGGTTTTCCCCCTAAAATGTCTTTTATTTCATCAGCAACAATTAAATTCTTCCAATGCTTATTAAGAATATTCATAACATCATTCACGTATGGCGAATATGTAAGTGTACAGACTAATTGGCACATTTTCTAACTTTCCATTTTTCAGCCTATTAATATCTTGACCTATTCCTAATATGGGTGGGTACTTATTTCCCCATTCCTTAATGACAAATTTTGAAACATCCTTTAACAGCCCTTCCGGATAGCCACTATTCATAAACATAGAAGTAATAAAATCTATTTCCTTAGCCATCACATCATATTTAGAGGACATTCTGGCTACTCTTATACATTGCCCCTTAATGTTTTTTAACATATGTCTTGGGTGATGGCTAATAAATTCCATATGTCCATTCGAAAATGTTTTTTCCTATATATCATTGATTGGAATCCCATATCAGTATGTTTGATATATGTATCCAAATATGGTATCCCATCATAGTTGGCATTGTGTGTAAATTTAAGGAAACTACTTGTGTCATTCAAATAATCTATGAATTCATTGATCATTTCTACTGGCCCTTTCCATAAGTATACCCGGGTAGAAATGATTTCATTTCTATAAAACCCTTTCTATTCTTAGCTTGAAATGATCAACTTTTGCTATCTACTTTATTAGGTTGTTTTTAGTAGTAGGTTATTATTAATGTTAAGTGAATCAGTATAACGTGATAGCTTTACTGTTCATTTATGTATTTCACAACATTTTATTTATTACGGTACTAGGATATTTAGTTTGTTCTAATAGTAAAGGTTTTAAGATATAAATGTCATAATCAATCATTTATTGTTTTAATAGTTTGAATTAGTTATGGTTAAAAGTATGCACTGGCACTTTAAATGATCACTGATCAGGTTGGCGCCAAAAAGTTTTTTTTTAAATGGAGTGCAATGCATTTTAGTCAGCTGTTCTGAAGAAGTCTGCGATACGCAGATGAAAGCGCTTAACATATGGAATGCATTTTTTTAAACATTTTTAACATTGTGTTTGGTGTTATGAGATTTTATTAAATCTTTCATCTTTGGATACAAACCTATCTGCCTTATTCGAGTCTGCCTGCACGCTGCTTTACAAACATAGCCGTGACGGTGAGGTTACCATCTAAATATAACTTTTTCAGAAGTTATATTAATACATTACAACTCTGTTATTCTAAGCTCTGCTCTTAACATACTCAG
This sequence comes from Protopterus annectens, assembly GCF_019279795.1. Taxonomy (NCBI): domain Eukaryota; kingdom Metazoa; phylum Chordata; order Ceratodontiformes; family Protopteridae; genus Protopterus; species Protopterus annectens. The sequence continues at coordinate 417,179,038 of NC_056734.1, forward strand.
CTTTAAATCCTACTTTTACAATCATCATCTAGTTATTCTCTAACCTGCTCCACTACTGTACTCCCACTTATCTACACAGAACTAAACTTACCTAATAAACCTCTTCCACTGATTGTTCCTCTCTAGCTCCATCCTTCTTTTGTGTCTACTCGCTCTGTTCACCCTGCGGGCTCACTACACTCCCCTACTCCCATATCCCACTCACCCCATTGGTCCTACCTATATACATCACTTAGCCCTCCCTCCTACATATTACCCAATAGCAGCTCCTTCCTCTTCTCCCTCCCACCCAACACAGGAATTTTCCCTCCTCATTCCTCCCAATTACAGCCTTCCCACTTAAACTCTTCACTTTTTCCACCCTACTTAAAGCCCACTCATCTTTACTAGATTTCCAAAAACATTTCTCTCCTCCTATACCTTCTCTGCTTCATAGACATCCTCCTTTCTCCAAATCCTCTTATACCATTCTTCTTTTCCTCAATATGCTTTTCTTAAGTCCCCACTTCTCTACACCCCTTGCTTCCTCATTGTCTTCCTAATTCCTCTCTACTACACCAGCTCATTCCCCTCCACTGCTTATTACTACCTACAAAAATAACCTCCTCACAACCACACCATCTCCAATCCTACTTGCATTACTACTCAATCTCTTCCTCACACAGCCTAACCCACTTCACCTATTCCACCCTAAAATCTTTACCTCTACAATTAAGAGACCGTCTCCTAAACTACTCCTGGATTTACCAAACCTCACACTATGCAAACTCAAATTGCTAAAGGATGCCTCCTTTAACAACCTAACCCTTGCTGGAGATATCCACCCCAACCCAGGTCCTAGTCCCCCTACTTGCAACACCTATCCCCTATCACCTTCCTCCCCCCCACAACACCCTAAAAATCTTTACCATTAATGCCCAGAGTCTTAACCACAAAGCTAAGCACTTTCAAGCTTGGCTATGCCACAATAAACCAGACATCTTAGCAATCTTTGAAACTTGGCTCAAACCCCATATCTCCGATGCAGAGATCCTACTCTCAGGATTTAATATCCTCAAAAATGACCGACCAAATAAGGGGGTGACTCTGCCTTAGTATACTCCAACCTCCTCACCTTAACACCCCTCCAAACTCCAATTGCACATTTCCAGAACACAGAATTAACTGCTGGACTACTATAAATGAATAAACACAAGAATATCTGCATAATAGCCCTTTATATCTCTCCTGGTAACAATATATCTATCCTTGAGGATAGTCTCCTATGGGCCTCTACTGAAATTAAGTATGAAACTTACATTTTAGGAGATGTAAATATTGACTGGAACCAAATTAATAGCACCTCTTCCTCTCTATCCATCAACCTCTATAACTTCTCTCAGATAATTCACTCAGTCACCCGACCGAACAAAGTAAATCTCCCTGGTTCCACTTTAGACTGGATCTTAGTATCTGATCCTAATAAAATAATTAACTCTGGCACAACTCCTGACTCCATCAGCGACCATTTCCCAGCTTTCATTCATCGCTCAACTTACTCTTCCCCTCACCAGCACCAATATAATTATACCCATAACCACAGTAATTTCAACACCACATCCTTCTCAAACATTCTCAGACAAATGAAAAGGCAAATTCTCAACTCCCTCGCCCTCTTAGACACTCAACTCCCTCGCCCTCTTAGACACTCAACTCCCTCGCCCTCTTAGACACTCAACTCCCTCGCCCTCTTAGACACTCAACTCCCTCGCCCTCTTAGACACTCAACTCCCTCGCCCTCTTCGACACTCAACTCCCTCGCCCTCTTCGACACTCAACTCCCTCGCCCTCTTCGACACTCAACTCCCTCGCCCTCTTCGACACTCCACTCGCCTCTTAGACACTCAACTCCCTCTTAGACCCTCCACTCCCTCGCCCTCTTCGACACTCCACTCCCTCGCCCTCTTCGACACTCCACTCCCTCGCCCTCTTCGACACTCCACTCCCTCGCCCTCTTCGACACTCCACTCCCTCGCCCTCTTCGACACTCAACTCCCTCGCCCTCTTCGACACTCAACTCCCTTGCCCTCTTAGATACAAGAGGATACAAACTAATACATCTCCTTGGCTATCCAAAGATACTAACAAAATTATGCACCAAAGTGACAAACTTTGGAAGCTCTACCAAAACAAACTTCTCAATACCCTGCTCCTGTACAAACAGCACCGGAACCTAGCAAAACAGCTAATTACCAAGGACAAAAAAATCCTACTATATTAAACGCCAGTACAACAACAAGAACCCCAAGCAATTCTGGAAATCAATAAACCCAGTGCTTAATCCAGGATCCAAAAATAATCCCTGTCCTGACCCAAGCAAATCGAACCTTGATCTAGCCTCTGAATTTAACTCTTTCTTCTTAGAAACTATTTCTGACCTGAGCAGGACCTTCCCCAACAATAACCCTCCAGCCCCTCTCTCTTCCTCATCCAACCCCACTAATAACTCCCCTCTTGTTCGACTTCAAACCTGTCTCTACTAACTCCATAAAAAGACTACTATCCAAACAAACAGTGCTCTAATGCCCCTGACAATATTCCCTATGCATTCATAAAATGTGCTGCTGATGGCTTAGCTCTCCCAATCAGCATTATAATCAACAGATCTATAAAGGAATCTTATGTCCCCAAACTCTGGTGCTCAGCCTATATTCTTCCCCTTCAAAAAGGCAAAAAACACCAGCATCTCTAACTTCCGCCCTATCACTCTGCTCTCTCCAATCTCAAAAATCCTTGAAAAGTGCATTCACCTCCAACTTTTGCCTTACCTGGCCCTAAACAATCTTCTTACACCTACACAACATGGTTTCCACCCAGGTCATAGTACTATAACTGCTCTACTCACTTTCTTAGAAACGGTCAATCTACCCAGAGATTCTGGACATCAAGTCTCTATTGTTTTGCTTGATCTGTCCAAAGCATCCGACACCGTTTCACACAGACACCTTCTTCATCATCTCAAACCTCTCTCTCCCCAAGCACTATATCCTGGTTCTCCAGCTACCTATCAGAACTCAGTCAAATGGAAGTACTCTACCTCTTCCTTCTTACCTACCCCAACTGGCGTACCCCACAGGGATCTATCCTAGAGCCCATGCTTTTCAAGATCTTCATAAACAACTTTCATACTGCCATTCCTGATGCCAAAATTATTCAATATGCAGATGATTTTACCTTAGTCTGCTCTGCCTCTAACCTCTCAGAATTGCTGTCTAAAACCCAAACTGCCTTCTCAACCACCTAAAATTGGATGCACCAAATCCACATCTCTCAATGCAAACAAATCAAAAATTCTATTCCCTACCACAAAGACTACTCCTACAACAAAAATGCCTTCAAAGTACTAAGTCAAACTAACTCACCTGCAGAAGTGGTTCCTTCCACTAAACTACTTGGCAGTACTACTGACGAACATCGCATGTTCGATATCCATATTCAACAAAATATTAAGAAAACCCACCAAAAGCTAGGTATGCTGTATAGGAATAATCACTTTCTCTCATACTACTAGGAATACTGTAGCCACCACTTATCTACTGCCTTCCTTATTATATGGAGCGCCCCTGCTAACTAACCTATCCTTCTCTATTTCCTCCAAACTAGAAAACTGCTATAATAAAATCTCAAAATTTGCTACCAAATCTAAACCTTCTATCCATCACTGCCTTACCCTAAGGTCTCTAAAGTGGCTTGAACTCCCAAACTACTTAGACTTCCTCCAACTCACCACTGCACACAGACTTGTATATAAACCCAACTAAATGTCCAGCGCTAATATCTCCCCCCCATACACCCCCAATAGAACCTCTCAGATCTGATCAAAACCTAATTGCTATCACCAAACCCAAAAGTACAGCAAGCCAACTTCTCCTCGCCGTCTCTCTAGGCAAAAAATGGGATTCCCTTCCTCCCTCCCTAAGAACCATACCAAACTCAGAAAACTTCAAAACTCAGCTTACCAAACACCTGGCTACAAAATGGAAATATAACTGCCACCATCCAACCTAATCATCTTAAGTACATTCCCCTGGGGGTTTTCCCTCTCAGGTTCCTAAGCCCTCAAGAACTCTCCTTCAGCTATGCTCCCATGAGCATTTTCTAAGCTCTCCCATCTGTTAGCTACTTATTTCATATGATTTAATGTAAATGTTGTATATAGCTTTCCATTACTAATTTCTGTTCTGAAATTGTGCATGTATAGTGTATCCTCATTTTACTTAAAAGTATGAATATAAAATATGTTCACACTTAATATCAGAGTGTGCACACTAAAAAAAATGTATAAACAAGTCCACACCCAATGCTTTTCTGCTAATTATGCATATTTTCAAGGTACTTGTAACTGTTCCATATTATGTAAGACTGACATCCTTGTATTGTTGTATCGAATCTGTATTTTGCATCTTGGAGCTTTTCTCCCTAGACCTCCACTGAAAACTGGTCACTTTCACCCAGTGGACTTCCCCGGTAAACAAACTGGAAATAAATAAAATAAAATTTTGGCTTGCCTCCAATTAAACAGCAATTACTTTGTAGAGTAATACTTGCTCTACTTAAAAATGGGAGGACGGGGGATTTTCTGCTCAGAAGCAGATATCCAAGCTTAATGGCTGCATAAGTAAAGATCACTAAATACTACTTGATCTTGCTTTCATGAGTATATTTGACAATCGTGATACCTAGCAACCCTCATTTTTATTTCCAAAGTTAGTGAAATATTCATAACCCTAATCTTACATTTCTGACTTACTAACACATTGTACGAGTGGTTACATGTACTATATCAAGAGGAAAAAGAGCTGCACATAGCCCCTTTATAGTATTACAAAGGTTAACTATTCTGAAGTAAATTTTAGACAGTACTCACATGAAAGGAATCTTTCCTTTAAATTAAATGGTCTACCAGTAGCACTCTACAATAAATAAAATTTTAAATTCATGGCTAAAAGAAAAATACATTCTTTGGCACAACCTGTGAAAATACACCAGTAGTAACCCAACAACCATGGTAAGTAACCTGTATGAAGTGCACTAAATTTTACTTTAGAACAGATGTAAAGGCAGTAAAAGTGACATAAGAGTACATTACCTTTCCAGCTTAACTCTTATCCAAGTTGTTATAACTAAAGCTCATGTCACTATTTCTGTCGAGGCCCCAACGAATTTTCCTTTTAAATTTACTTTCTGAGCAATCAACTACATCTCAGTAAATCCAGTTTTACCCAGGTTTTGCCATATATCCTTTGCTATGCCTTACCATGGCACAGAGGAATAAATCCTTGATTACAACCCAAGGGATCCATTTCTGACTAGAGTAGTCAAGTGGGAAAGATGGACCACAGCTACTGATGCTAGCTCACCCATCCTTGTGGAAAAAGAAATTGGTTAGACCCACCATAGCACCAATCCTTATGAGGAAACTCCTGAAAAGGCTAAACTCAGACAAGGGTCATATGCCCCTGCAAAGGAATAAAGCTTACTGACTGCCACATCTCACTCATGGGCCAGACTGTCTGCAATAGCTGCACTGGGGGGATGCATTTCTGCTCAGAGAATGTTAAATAAGACTCCAATGACTGAAAGAAAATCAGCCTTAAACTAGCATGACAATTTTACACTAAAATATGTCACAGACTATCAGACAATACTCCTAAAAGCAGCAGGGTAAGGAGGCCTCCAAACCTCGTGTGGTGAGATCAACAAAGGATTGCTCCACAGTGGAACAATCAAGACACTTGGACTGTGATCAAGCTTAATGTAGTGCAAGTGCAGCAAAGAACTCAATATCACATCACCTCCTTCCATGAGGTATAGTCCAAAAAAGTAAGTTAGGACAACTCAAGACCACCTTTGTTCAAAAAGGAAATAACCAAAATGAACAAAAAAATCAAAGGGGAAGGAACCCTGAGACTTCCCCCCAAATGAGGGAGCCAGTAATCTAGTGAATGGTGAATGTCATGATTTGGGCCAAATAGGGCGAGGTTTGCACTAGGTTGGGCATAATTACTCAACTTAACTGATAAACACAATTTTGTACTACAACGTAATACTATTATCAAAGTTTGATTCTACTACTTTCATTTAACAAGAACATAGCTGGAAATGCGACAGTGGATCCAGTCTATAACGGACCAATTTTTCATTTTCATGCATTATACACGTTTCCTTTTCTAACGATCACTCATTTCATCATTAAATAAGCTGCTGAATTCCGGTCTTCTTATAAAACTCACTCTTTCTCCTGATTATTCTGCATGTGTTTTTAACACAAATTCCATTTATTTTTATGCAATTTACTAATTTCCTTTTCCAAAGATCCTGACCCTCTATTTCCTTTACCTGCTTTACAATATCCGGTACTTCAGTTAGAGTTGGTTTACAGTTTGATTTCCATTTTCTAGTAATTGCTTTTTTGGCAGTCAACAGCATTAAAACTTAGCAAGACTGACTTACTCTGCGGAATTCAGATCCTTTATCCCAGTTTAAAAGAATCATTTCCTTATTTACAACCATATGCACCACCAAACATTCTGATGTATTCTGTAAGAAATAGTAAATTTGCCAACTTGTTACATTCCCCAAAAAGCACGTTCCCAATTTCTTCTCTCCTTCACACCACACCTTCAGTATTTTCTGTCTACCCAAGGAAAAATTCTTAGAAGTCTGCTTGAGGTATAAAAATAAACGACAAACACCCCCAAGCAAAAATTCTAAATGTTCTGGATTTGGTTGCACACAGGGAAGCCCTACAGATATTCCCTCATTGTTCCTTTGTAAACTGCTTTTTTAGCCTCTCTTCCTAATTTTTTCTTCTTCATATTTGCTTTATCCAGTTCAGCAGTACCATGGTAGAAATTACTTAGGGCAAAAATGCACAAGGCAGGAATGCCAGCCGAATGCAGCCATGCTCACATACCCATACACAGACACCAAAGGCAGTTCAGCATCTCAAATTCACTTATCAGACCTTTGGAATTTAGGAGAAAACAAGACATCTACATTCATGGAAAACTATATTAAACTCATCAAGGTCACCCCCACCAAGAACCAAACTGGCTAAGTAAGCATCACGAACCAGCAATTTTAATCCCAGTATCACTGTGCCTCCATATCTGGGAGAGCCTGGAAGACATCCCTCACTGTGTTGGAAACCATACAAAGAATTCTACAACAATCCCATTATAATGTACCAAACTATCAAATCTGTTTAACAATTTTAACAACCACTCAAGTAAAACACTGTATAAGAGGAGAGTAAACAGTCATTACCTTTAGGAATGCGTGAAACCTTGGTTTCTGCTTCTCACAATTCACTATGGTTAGTTTGCTCATTTCAAAGAAGTTTACAAAAGGTGGATAAGCTTTTACGAGGTCTTTTGACTGTAAGAGAGCATTACATTTGAGTTAGCTACAACTTAAATGAAATTACTGCATCAGTATATCTGGTATCAGGCATTGCATCATCATTCATGTATACTTAAAATTTACCTGGTTCCCCAACGTTCTAGGAATGAAAGTACACTAAATAAATCAAATTCACAGAAGTAAAATGAAATGAGACAGTGACTCTAGTAAGGTGTAAAAAGTACAGTTTTGTACCTACCATAAATGTAGATGTCCGAACTGGATAGCATCTGCAGTCATAACAACTGGGTTGTCCTGTCGTCAGGCAGCCCTGCAGTCGGCCGGATTCCAAAGTCCGGGTTCGGCTGATGTCGCACTTCACCCGGCGTCATCTCTGCTGGCCTCCGGGTATAAAGGCATCAGCCAACGCCATTTTCTTCAGTGTTTCTTGCCCCAGATGCCAGTTGCCCTTCCTGGAAGGCTAATTTTTGGATAAATGCCAATGTTTCCAAAAGGATAGAAGGCAAACTCAGAAAATAAGCATATATGTACATATATACAAACAAATACACCATAAAAGACTCCCCCCACTAGCTAGCTATTAGGAGGGTAAATACCCTAGGAGTACCACAGTGGGAAAGGAGGGAGGTAATCCTGACTGCAGATGCTATCCAGTTCGGACATCTACATTTATGGTAGGTACAAAACTGTACTATGTCCTTCATGGATGCATCTGCAGTCATAACAACTGGGTAGAATACCATAGCCAACTAAGGGAGGAGGAAAAATTTAGATTATGGTGTGGTTAGGATCCCTTGCAGAACAGCAGTGGCAAACCCTGCTCGGGATCTGGAGTACAATGGTAAGTTATAATGCTTGGCAAATGTATGCACGGAGGTCCAAGTAGCCGCCTCAATAATGTCCTTGGTTGCCACACCTCGTAGGAAGGCTGTGGTAGTGGCTGTTGCCCTTGTAGAATGAGGCCTTATGTTCTGTGGAATTGGTTTTCCATGGAAGGAGTAACAGAATCGTATGCAATTTCCTATCCATTTGGAGATTGTCTGTTTGGAAATTGCTTTTCCTTCCCTTCCTGTTGCATAGGCTACAAAAAGCTGGTCAGTTTTTCTGCTACTTTTTGTTCTGTCCAGGTAGTAGCGTAACTGTCTATGGACATCCAAGGAATGCAGCATTCTTTCCCTCTGTTTTGTGGGTTGGGAAAGAAGGTAGGTAGGTGGATTGCCTGGTTTAAAGACACTCTGGATATCACCTTAGGCATAAACGTAGGATTAGTCCTCATGGACACTATCTTGGTGGAAGATTAGGAAGGGCTGTACCGCCATTAGGGCCTGAAGTTCAGAGACCCTCCTTGCTGAGGTTATTGCCAGTAGGAAAGCAGTTTTCCACGATAGATGCTGTAGGTCCGCTGTAGCTGCTGGTTCAAAAGGTGAGAGTGTCAATTTTTCTAGCACAAAGTTCAAATCCCAAGCTGGCAATGGTGGTTTCCTTGGAGGTTTTACATTCTTGATTCCTCTGAGGAACTGCCTGAGTAAAGGGTGTGAAAAGACAGGTGGATCAAAGCTGTATTCTGCTGAAATAGCTGATGCATGTATCTTGATGGAGGAATAGGACAGGCCTGTATGTAGAAGCTCTGCCAGATACTCCAGAATGTTAGCCATATCTATAATTGACACATCTTTTCCTCTTTCAGTGCTCCAAATGACAAACCTTTTCCATTTTCCTGCATAGTTCCTTCTTGTTGAAGGTCTGCGGGCTTCAAGGATAAATGTCTTTAACCCTTTGGGAAAGTTCTGGGTTAGTTGCTGCTATGTGATGTTCCATGCAGTCAGTTGCAACGTTTTTAGGTTTGGATGTATGATGCTGTAGTTGTTCTGAGTTAACATCAAAGGCATCAGGGGTATTGGCCACATGTTGTTCTGAGACATGCTCCTCAGTAATGGGTACCAGTGTTGTCTTGGCCAGTTTGGAGCTATCAGGGTTATCCTTGGACGTTCCTCCTTGATTTTTAGTAATACCTTGTGTATCAAGGGAAGAGGTGGAAATGCATATGCTGTTAGACCTTTCCAGCTGAAGGAGAGCATCCACTTTCCATGCAAGTGGGTGGAATGTCCTTGTGCAGAATTTTTGAGTTGGTGATTGAGGGGAAGCGAATAGATCTATCTGTGGTCTTCCCCATTTCTTTGAGATGGTCTTGAAGATGTCCGGGTGTAGCATCCATTCGTGGGCATCCGATGTGGTTCTGCTCAATATGCCTGCTAGAGTATTGTCCTTTCCCGGTACAAATATTGCCTGTAACTGGATGTTGTAGCTTAGTGCCAGGTTCCAAAGCTCCAAAGTCATTCTGCATAAGGGGTATGAATGAGTGCCTCCCTGCTTGTTGATGTACCACATGACTGTGGTGTTGTCTGTCCTTATCATCAAATGGCCCTCTTTTAGAAATGGTCTGAAATTTTGGATTGCCAGTTTTACTGCCAGCATTTCTTTTAGGTTGATGTGCAGGTGGAGTTGATCCTGCGTCCACAATCCTTGCGCATTTGTCCAGCATGCGAGCCCCCCATCCAAGGTCTGAGGCGTCTGTTGTGATGGTTTGGCTTGCTTGATAGCTGTGAAAGGGTAGGCCCGGGTTTGACTGGCATGCTTGTGCCCACCATAGGAACTCCTGTTTTAGGCATGGGATTAGTGGAATTTCTGCTTCTAGGCTGTGCCTGTGTTGGGACCATAAATTCCTTAGGTACCACTGTAGTTTTCTCATATGTAGTCTGGCATGTGGAACCAAGATTATGCATGATGCCATGTAGCCCAAGGCCTGCAGGACTTTTCTTGCTGTTAACTTGTTCTGTTTTGTTAGAGCCAAGTAGTAAAGAGGAGTTCTTTTGTTTTTCTGCGGTTAGGAATGCCATTTGTTTTACAGTGTCCAATTCCGCCCAGGAATGTCCTTGTTTGGGATGGTATCAGCCTTGACTTTTGTAAATTGACTGTGTATCCCAGTGCTTGTAGCAAGTAAATGACCCTTTGTAAATCTGTTGTCAGCTTGCTTTTGTTGTCCCCTTGTAGCAGGCAGTCATCCAGGTATGGATAAATTTGGATTCCTGTAGTCTGCAGTGGCGATTACTGATGCCAGGCATTTTGTGAATACTCTGGGCAGTAGATAAGCCAAAGGGCAATGCTGAGAATTGATAATGCTCTGATCCTGCAAGAAATCTGAGGTATCTTCTGCAAATTGGTCGAATGGGGACGTGCAGGTATGCCTCCTTGAGATCTAGAGTTACCAGCCAACACTCCTTGCCCAGCATGGGAAGAAGTTGCTGTAGGGTCAGCATTTTGAATTTTGGGACAATGATGTATGTATTTAATGTGGACAGGTCGAGAATAGGTCTCCAACTTTTTCCTTTCTTGGAACTAGGAATAGTCTGGAGTAAAATCCTTTGCCTTGTTCTGTTATTGGCACTCTTTCCACAGCTCTCATCTTTGCTAATTGCATTATCTGCTGTAGAGCTTCTGTTTTTTGATTTGGAGGCAGGTTTGGCATTCCTCTTTTGACTGGTAAAGTGTGAAAGTGGAACCGGTAACCTTGGTCTATGGTTTGCAAAATCCACTTGTCTTTTGTGATGTAGTGCCAGTTTTTCGAAAATAAGGTTAATTTTCCGCCTAATGGAGCTGCTATTTGTTCCCTGGTAGGCGGATGTAGAGTTAAGTCACTGTGATTGTGCTGTTGTAGTGGTAGTGGCTGAGTCTGTGCCTCTGTTATTACCTTGCCACTGTCGTCCTCTGTAGGCACCTCCTTTGGATTGGTTTCTGCCTCTGGAACGTCTATTCCTGCCCCTTTGGGATCTTGTGGAATTAGGAAAGGACCAATTTTTGGCAGGCCAGTTCCTGCTAAACCTTGGGGGCTGAACCTGCAAGAAATCTTTAACCGTTTGAACAGGTTTTGCCTTTTCTTCCATTTTCTTCATTACCTGCTGGGCAGGTGTACCAAACAAACTGGTCTTATCCATAGGAGCATCTAACAACTTAGCTTTAACATGATCCGGTAAGACTTGTTCCTTCAGCCATGCATGTCTTCTTATCACTGTGCCAGTCATGGCTGATCTAAATGAAGCCTCCAGTGCATCATAGCCACATTTTAAGGAATGGTTACTAACCTGTTGTATGTTATTTACCATTTCTAATACATATTTCTTATCTATAGAGTCATCAGAGGATAGTTTTTTAGTTAACTGATCCAGCATAAACTCTTGGTATTGTATCATGTGAAACTGACAGTTTAAAGCTCTAGCTGAGAGAGTAGCTGAGGTATAAACTTTTTTGCCCCATCTGTCTAAAGACCTGGCTTCCCTTTCAGAAGGAATAGGGTTTTTTGCTGTGGTCGAGGCTACTGCCTTAGGCCCTTGGGATATAGTTTCGGGGTCTGCAAGTGGGGCCTTGTAAAGGTGATGATGCGTGTCTGGTACCCTGTAAAATCTGTCTGGTTTGGCAGGGGCTGGAGGTAAGGAATCTGGTGCAGAGCAGACATCATTAAAGGCATCGTCCACAACAGAGAGGACAGGAGGTATAGCTAAGGGCCTGTGTTGTGGAAGGTGCAGAAAAGTCCTAAGTCTTTTTCTGGAATCAGAGAAATCCTGTTGCTGCCATTGGAATTGTTCTCGCATGGCATGTAAGGTTTCCCCAAAGGAGAATTCTTCTGGTGGAGAAGCAGCTGGAATGGATTCTTCAGCATCTGAGTCTTCATAATTGGAGAAAGGAGCCTCTGGCTGGTCTGTAATATCTGAGTCATCCGCAGAATCATCAGAGGACACAGGCTCGGGGCTCTGCCCTAGGTCTCTTCTCTGGGGCTGAGAGGCCCTGTCTGGGTGAGATTGAGATCCCCTGATTAAGGATATTAAATCTTCTGCCAGAGTAAGCATTTGTGAACTAGAAGTAGGCCTGGTTGAGGGGTTTAACAGGCACTGATTTAGTAGACTTGGCTGCTTTAGCCCTGGCAAAGGCCTTAATGGACATGGCTGCAGGAAGCCTAGCAGCACCACGTGCTGGGGTAGAGACATCCAAAGGGATGGTGTCTGATAATTCACTAGAAGCCACTATAGTAGGTAAAATTTCAGAGGCCGATTCAAGTAAGGTAGCAGGAACCTCAGAAGTAGTCAAAGATTCAGCTGTGCTTTGATCAGTTTTCTCGGTTTCGGCCGAAACCGAGACACTCGCGGTTTGCTTAGCCATGGTTTCGGCCGAAACCGTGGACCGCGAGTGTCGGTCTTTTTCTTTGCGTTTCTTAATTTGGGTAGTCGGAGGATCCGACGGCATAATGTACGCAAATTCTGAACCGAAAAACTGTTCAGCAAACTCCGACCGACGCCTAAGCGTTCGTCGGTTGAAGGAAGCACAGGCCGAACAGGCTGCTACGTCGTGGTCTGGGCCTAAACAAGGCAAACAGTAAGAGTGGAAATCTTTATGAGGTATTTGTTTCCCACAAGTTAAACAGTTATTGACTTTTTCTGACATCGGCTGAGGCAAGAAAGAGTCCCCAACGGGGTACTTAGCTTTTAGAAGTCTTCGAAGTAGTATTCGGTAGTAGAAATCTCTGGATCCGACCGACCGGCACTTGCGAACAGCTTCTGCTTCGGGCGCCACGCGGCAAGAAAGACTGAAGAAAATGGCGTCGGCTGATGCCTTTATACCCGGAGGCCAGCAGAGATGACGTCGGGTGAAGTGCGACATCAGTCGAAGCCGGACCCGGACTTTGGAATCCGGCCGACTGCAGGGCTGCCTGACGACAGGACAACCCAGTTGTTATGACTGCAGATGCATCCATGAAGGACATCCTACAAAGTGCTGCTCCACTTCATGTGATTTCAGAGATACATTTATGTTTTGTTAAATGGTTTAGTCTAACTAGGTCTGTGGCCAGTTTTCATGGGACACCAGAAGTATTCATATTGAATAGGGGAAATTTGGCCAGAGCATGGGGGAAATTCCTTTTTTTTTTTCTTTGTGGTATTTTTTTTTTTTTTTACATTCTCTTGAGTTACCACCAACACAGGCAGATTATACCTCAGTTTAACATCTCGTATAGGACCATATGAGGTAACTAGGCTAAGGCCATTAGGCCCTTACAAGCCTAGCCAAAAGTTTAGCCCATGTTTAGACAAGTCAGCACCTGGATGCCCCTGTCCAGCAGGGACACTGGTGGAATCCCAGGGGTGTATATTTTATAAGGATGGCACCTCACGAAAGAACCCCATTTAAACTGCAGCACATTGTCAGTTCCGAAAACAATTCCTAACATCTGGTACAGGATCTTAACTCGCATCTAATTTTTGCTTTCTTTGTTCAAACTATATGTCAATCAGTCTCTTTCTAGTCATTTGGGCCATTTATTTCCTATCACTTGGAGAAGGGTCGACTACGAGAGGCTGTCATTCAGACAGCTATGAAGGATGTTTAAGATTTTACATATATTGCTTTATCCCTTCCCCCAACCTGATGAAGTACCAAGAGAAGCCTGCAACAAGAAGAGAAGGGCATCCCCTCACTTCTGCAAAAGGTGTTTGCTCTCTAGCAGCTTTGCCCTCCCTGCTGAACCACAAATTATCGTCTCCCCATTCCTCATCAGAGAGATGCACCACCTCTGTGCCCAAAGTATGAATCCCTTCTCGCTCCCTCAGAGGTACAAGCAGGTAGTACTCTTTAATACAAACCTTGCCTGCCCACATCCTCCAGTGACAGGCCCATTAACTGAAATTCAGTTGCCCGAGTCAGTCAGGAATCCTATCTTTGTACCACAAAGCCAGGCTATCCAGAGTTTTCTGTGGATCTAACTTTAAAGGGTAAGTGTGCTATTTAAGCCAATGACACTTGGTCTTTCAGCAAATGTGAAAATTTGTATCCCTGTTCTTGTAGTCCATCTACAA
>NC_056734.1:417193843-417473843 GCF_019279795.1 Protopterus annectens
ACCCCCGAAGGGGCCCCTGTAACCAGCATCCCCCCAACAATTTTGCTGCAACATGATCAGGCAAAGATTGCTCCTTAAGCCAAGCATACCTTCTAAGCACAGACCGAGTAACAGCAGCCCTGCAAGAGGCCTCTAAAGAATCAAAACCACATTGCAAAGTATGTTTTCCAACTTGTTCAACAGAATGCATTAAATCCTGTAAGTATTTATTCTCCACACAGTCAGGAATCAACATCATTTTCTGTTTAAGCAGTCCAATAACATGTTGCTGATATTTTAACAAATTAAATTCGCAGTTTAAAGCTTTAATTGCCAAGGTCGCTGAAGTATAAACCTTTTTACCCCATCTATCCAGCACCCTGGAGTCTCTATCAGAAAGGGTAGGATTATTAGCAGTAGAAGCCTTAATGCCCTTGGGCCCCTGTGAAATGGTCTCTGGATCTGAAATAGGATTTTTGAAATGGGACTCAAGGACTCTGTAGTATCGGTCAGGTTTACTGGGAGCAGGAGGCAGGGAATCAGGGGCCAAACTGGATTCTGAGAAAGCATCAACAATGTCTAGTACAGAAGGAATAGCCAAAGACCTATGCCGAGGTAGGAGAAGGAAATCTCCAAGCCTCTTTTTTGAATCAGAAAATTCCTGGCTTTCCCAGTGAAAATGTTCCCTTAGAGTATGTAAGGTTTCCCCAAAAGAAAAATCCTCAGGAGGGGAAGCAGAGGGAATAGAGTCCTCTGCATCAGAATCCTCATAAGTAGGCAAGGACAAATCCAGGTCATCAAAAGAGTCAGAAAAAACAGAAACCTGATCAGAAGATTCATAATCAAGCTCAGCCCTAGGCCTCTTGGGGGGGGGGGGTTGGCTACCCCTGATTAGAGTCATTAGATCTTCAGCAATTTTTATCATTTGTTTTTTAGACATGGGGCCTGAGTGTCGGTTTTTTAGACATGGATCGAGATTTAGGTCTTAGTAATGAAGGAGGCGTCGATTTAATATGCAATCCGTAAGCCTGAATACACCCTCAGAAGCCAGTGCCTGCATAGCGGCTCCGGACCCATCCAAGGTAGAGACATCCGCGGGTTCCATAGCTGGAGTATCTCGCGGCATACTGGACTCCGAATGGGTCTCAGTAGAGGCCTGCGAATCAGAAGTAGCGGGCATCAGGGGCTGCGAAAGCGCCTCACTGAGTACCGGCGAACTGCCGACTGGCTTAAGAGAAGCATAGTCTGCAGTTTTGGACCTCGGCGGCCTGTCTCTGTGTTTTTTTCGGAATCCCGGTAGTCGGGTGGCTAACCGATGACAGGAGACAACTGATAGTGCGCTGATTTAATAAAGCACAAAACTGACAGCAAGGTACGTCGTGGTCAGGGCCTAGGCAAGGATTACAGTACAAATGAAAATCTTTGAGGTATTTGCTTTCCACAAGTAATGCAATTATTAACTTTCACTGACATCGGAGGAGCATGAAAAAGTTTCCCCAATGGGGTAGTTCGCTTTTAGTTGAAGACTTTGGTTCTGAAACTCTAAAACGAAAATTTCAGTTGTCAGCCGACCGGTACTTGCGAACTGCTTCTGCTTCGGGCACCGCACGGCATGAAAGACTGATGTAATGGCGTCGGCTGCATGTTTTATACCCCTGACAACCTGACGTCATGGAAAAAGGGGCAGCAACCAACACAGGACCCAAGACTTTGTTAATCAGGCCGACTGAGGGCAACTTGCAGGCAGATTACCTAAATGTAATGACTGCAACAGTGAAACACGAAGATCATCAGAAACATCTTGATGAGGCTTCAAAGCCATATAGGCATTGAAAACACAGAGTGAAATTCTGCCATTCACATTGAGGGTCCATAGGAGAGAATAAACTTGTCCCCCAAAGGTATGTCCGCCTTGTAAAACTTTAGTAAAATAAAAAAAAGACTTCCACCACAACGAAAAGTTCGTTGTGGTGGAAGCCTTTTTTTCATTTTACTATCTTTGCCTATTAAGGCTTCCTCTGGAGGTGGTTTTTGGTTTGGTTGTTTGCCTTGTAAAACTTAGAAGGCTCAAACCCCAGAAGGAATGCTACAATGGTAGTCGGTACTTCTTCCCTAACCAAAAACTGAGCAACTCCCCTAAGCCCTTCGGTAATCATCAACTGCTGTTACGTGCATGATGTTGGCTCCATGCCAGCCACAGAAATGGTCACAGTAGATGAATCCAGCGAAAAAGCCAGGTGATCTTCCAGGCTATCACTAGCCTCAGGAGAGACGTCCGGCAGATGTGGTACAGTGGAAGAATTGGACCAGCAAGTTTGCTTTATGCACAGGTTCTGTATATGTAGTACCATTAACAAGTTCAGCTCAAATCTTAGCCTTACCTTTCAAGTTAAAGAATGCCTTATGGTTTATTCTTAGGTGATAGACGGCACAAAAGACTTAAAATTAAACAAATTGACAAAAGGCTCCTCTCCGCAACAGCTTTAATAAAAGCTAAAAGCAAGTATCAAAATACAGAACACAGACTTTTAAGCACTTTTCGTTTGATTCATCAAAAAGTAGTACAACCAGACACCTGATATTTAAACACAAAAATACGGGAATCTCAAAGCTCTTAAATTTTAAAGACATATTAACTCAATGTGTAAAAATGTATACATCCTTAAAATAAAATAGAACACATCTGTTGTGCAATATCAATACTAAATCAACATTATATATGCAAAAAAATTAGATGAATAATCAAATATAACAATATAAAACCATTTCACCAAATGGAAACTATCTTTGCAAACTCCTAAGTTTCAGTACACAGGAGATCGAACAAGCCTCATTCAAACCTGGAAAGTTAAAGGCATTAAGCCTAATCTGCCACAAAAGTTCCAACTCCTCCAGTTTAAATGAGGCCGGTCCACCCCTAATGTCCTGAACAAACTGATCAATGACCAAGAATTCAAACTTATGTGTTGGATTCACCTGAATATGTTTGGCCAATCCATTGGTATTCTTTTGTTATGTAAAATAGCATACTGATGCTCATATACCCTTTCCTTTAAACATCGTTCAGTTTTGCCCACATAAAATGCAGGACAAAACGAACAGTGGGCCAAATAGACAACAAATTTGCTGTTACAGTTGAATTTACCCTTCAATTTAAAGGTCTTATTGTTAATAATAAACTGATTAGTGCATTCCATGTGTTTACAAAACTTACAACTTTCACATTTGAACATGCCAGTTGCCCTAATGCATGGCCTATTAGAACCTTCAAGAAAGCTTTTAACATTTCTACCCTTCTTGAAAGCAAACCGCGTTTTTGGTCCAAAAAGGTATATATACTAGGATTACATCTAAATGAATCCCAATTCTTATCAATGACATTGATAATAGATTTAGTTTGAGCATTAAAAGATGTAATAAAAGTGTATAGAAAATTTTGCTCACTACACAGTCCCTGTGATATTCCAGTATCCAAAACTTCATGGGTATCTAAAGTGGCCACCTCAAGGGGTAATTTATTCACTGCCAAAATAGGTCTAAATTGGTCAGTACTTCGTTTGTGGTCAACTTCTTTAATTAATTCATCAATCAAGCACTCAGGATAGTCCCGATGCATAAAGATTTGTTTTAACAAGTTGCATTCACTAATAAAATCAAATTGTAAACTGCAAATACGTGCGGCCCTCACCAACTGCCCCTTAACCACCGATCTTTTTTGGTGGAAGGGGTGGAAACTTGAAAAATGTAGAAAAGAGTTGGAGTAAGTTGCCTTACGATGAACCTGAGAGGTAAAGCAGCCTAACTCAAGATTCTTAGTTAATAAAATGTCAAGATAGGCAATAGTGTCAATGTGAAATGTATGTGTAAATTGTAAGAAACTAGTGGAAGAATTAAACCATCCAACCAAGTCGGATGCCAAAGAATAGTTACCTTTCAATAAGATGAAAACATCATCCAAAAAGCGAGTGTAGTAAATTATGGCATCCAAATTAACGTTGACACTAGAATCAAAAACATACTTTGACTCCCACTGGGCCATCATCAGGTTGGCAACACTGGCTCCACAAGGAGAGCCCATTGCCAAACCGGTTTTCTGAAGATAAAATTTATTGTCGAACATGAAGTAGTTGTTCATCAAAACTATCTCCAACAATTCCATAATAAGGGAAGTTTCAATAATGGTAGCTCCATGTTTCCTCATTATATCAGCAACCCATTCAATTGCTACAACGTGTGGAATACAAGTATAAAGGTCCTTCACGTCTACAGTTAAAAAGTTGTAATCATTACTAAAATTTACATCATTGATTTTAGCAAAGAAAGACCAGGAATCCTTGGATATCTGTGGTTCAAGGACCACATATTTCTGTAAGTAAACATCAACCACTTTTGAACAAGCATATGTCGGTGAGCCCCGGCCATCAATGAGAGGTCGCATAGGTGGGTTAGTAACATCTTTATGGATTTTAGGTATCCCAAATAATGTGGGATACCTAGGAAAAGCAGTAAACATATAATTAAACACCTTTTGGTCAACACGGCCATCAATCATCAAGTCATGAAGGCAAGATTTAACCAGACTATATGCTGTATTGACTTCAGATCTAGAACTAATCTGATACGTATCGTTGCCCAAGAGCGCTAACATACGTGCAGTACAATCGTGGTCATCAAATACCACAAAACCACCCCCCTTATCGGGTTTGCATATTCTAATATCTTGAGACTTAAGTCAAAAATGTCCCTCTCCTCCTTAACCAAGTGACCCATTCTATGGTGTGTGTTGTTAAAGTCCATACCTAAACTTCTTAGATCTAACTCGCTCACTTGTTCGAATACTTGTAACAAAGGATGGAGTAGAGGGTTAAATGTACTAGGTATATGAAACTGGTCGTCCGAAAAGGTCTGGCCAGAATTCATAAAGAATAAACCCAAATTAAGTTTTCTGGTAAATACCTTCAGTTCTAAAATAAGTTTACTAACATCCATTTTAAACCAAGGAACATAAGTATAGCCCTTAGATAACAAATCAACCATTTCCAAGGAAAAAGTACTACCAGAAAAATTGTACACTTTAAAATCTTTGTTCTCGTTAAAAACAATGTTAGGACCAGGAGGCACAACACATTCAGTAAGCTGGTCATCAAAGCAGTCAATAATACTAAAATTGTCCAATTGACAAGCAGTGTCAAAAGTGTCACACTCTCCAGTAAAAGCTGGGGGACAACGTTCATGTAGGTCAATAATTTGGTCGACACTGTTATTTAAGTCAGTACCCATAGACAAGCCATCAATATCAATCAGGCTATTGCAATGATTTAAAGACATAGAAGAACTAGTAGATGAAAAAGAAGGAAACACTATCAAGTGCCACTTCAATTTGATTCTGACAAGACCCCATTTCATGAACATTCACCTTGGAAATTTCGAACCCCTCTGTTGTTTTGGTCTGGCACCCGTGTAGTTGTTTTGTCAATTTGTTTAATTTTATGGTTATCCTTAGTTAGAGAAGCTAATCTGGATTTGTTGTTAGCTTTGAAGAACTTCACTAGGAGTCTTATTTGCTTGTTTAAACTTGAGTCTTTCCAGTTCTGAGACCATTCCTTCCTACTGTTAGACAGCAGTTTCTTTCTCTTACTGTATAGCTTATTAATGGCAGTTCTCAACCAGGCACGTTTGTTTTTCCTTGAAGATCTTGCTTTTGTTCCAGCAGGTACAGCAGAGTCAATACAATTGTACAGGTACTCATATAAAGCACTGGTGTATAACATAGGTGTGTGTTCCATCACTGGCAGGAGGGACCCTGAAGCTATTTATGCTGTCACACAAGAGGTTGTGACTGGCTTTGGAGAATTTTTTTAGTCTAGTTGTAGCCGTGGTGGTGAAGCGGTTAACGTCGGCGCCTTACATCACGAGGTTCTACTGTTAGATTCTCGGCTGGAATGCCTTCTGTGTTTAGTCTGCATGTCCTCCCCGTGGTAGAGTGACGTTAAAAACATGCAGATAGGTGCGAGCGTGAATGGGAGTGCCTTTGAAGGTTGGGCATCGGGCTGGCAATTCAGCACTGTAAAATCCACTGCCAATCATGAACAGACTGGAGTTCCGCTGTGGCGACCCCTAACCGGGAAAAGCCAAAAGTCTTTTTTTTTTAGTTTAATTGCTGCTTGGGGGGGGGGGGGTTGGGGGCATGTGTCATAGTTACTTTAAGCGAGACTAACTGGTGGTCAGATCCCACCAGGGTTGGCCACACACTGGGGATGGTGCAGTGGTCCCCCATGTTGGTGAGCACCAGATCCAGGATATTTGAGCCCCTTGTGGGTGTGTCTACCAGCCTGTCCAGGGCACTGGAGTTAAAGTCACAAAAAAATAGGGTGTTTGGTTGTATCTTTATTTACTCAAGTAGATCCAAGTAGGCGGAGTGGATCTCCTGATTCATGGAGGGGGTTCTATATCTGGCAATGACCTGAACTGCAAGTGAAGTAACTCAAGGGAGTCGTGCTGTTTAGCCAATCTAGAGGTGTATATCTATACTGAATACTGATACACCACCTCCTTTAGCTCTCACTCTTTCAGTTTGCGGTCTGAACGAGTGGACTGAAATTAACCTGGAATAGCTGGGGTGCTCTCCGCAGTCTTAAACTAGGTCTCAGTGACTGCACAAATGTCCGCATCTTCCAAGGTGGGGACTGTTCCAGCAAGTGCAGTTTCCAGTTTAGACTCCTAGCATTTAGCAGCATAACCCTGAGGTTGTTTTTAGAGGCTATTTTTACGTTGGGAATTTTGTTCTTGTGGCACTGCTTAAAAAAGGAACTATGGGGGTGGCAAGAGCCTTAGCCAGTAACAGAAATCCCAGGGGTGACAAATTAAGACCATCTCTGGCAAAGCATCGAAGTCTGTTGACCATGTCATCCCCAGAATGACAGATACTGGATCCCCTGTGAATGACACAAGAAAAGTACAGTTGTGTACACTTACCAAAAATGTAGATGTTAGAGTGTATTCACCGTTGCAGTCATTACATTTGGGTTATCTGCTTGCAGTAGCCCTCAGTCGGCCTGATTAAAGTCTTGGGTACTGCGTCGGTTGCTGTCCCTTCTTCCATGATGTCAGGGGTATAAAACATGCAGCCGACGCCATTACATCAGTTTTTCTTGCCTCAGATGTCAAGTGCCCCCCTAATGGGAAGCAATTAAATCTATAATACAAGGATATACTACCAACAAAAGAGCAAATACACCAAAAAGCTTTTTGAGCATAGTAAATGAGAGCAGAGGTATAGCCAAAAGAAGAAAGGGGGCTGGAGGGGAGGGTAACCCAGACTGCAACAGTGAATACACTCCAACATCTACAACTGTACTACGTTCTTCGTGTTTCACTGTTGCAGTCATTACATTTGGGTAGATTCCCAAAGCTTAGGTTGGGAGGAGGAATTTAAATAGAATTAGAACCAGCTACAAGGCCCTGCAAGACTGCACTGGCAAAACCAGCTCTGGATTTAAAGAAAAGTGGCAAATGATAATGCTTGGTGAAAGTATGTACAGAACTCCAGGTAGCAGCTTCTAGGATGTCCCTTGTAGGGATGCCCCTGAGAAAGGCTGTAGAGGTAGATGCAGCCCTGGTTGAATGGGGCCCAATTCCCTGTGGGATAGGTTTTCCATGGTGCTTATAGCAGAAATGAATGCAGTGGCCTATCCATTTTGAAATGGTTTGCTTTGAAATAGCTTTCCACTCTGTCACTGCAGCAAATGCCACCAGCAGTTATTCAGATTTCCTTTGAAGTTTAGTCATGTCCAAGTAGAATCCAAGTTGTCTAAGGAGCGCACTATCTGTTCCCCTTTGTTCTGTGGGTTAGGAAAGAAGGTAGGCAAATGAATGCACTGATTAAGAGCCACACTGGATACCACACCTTGGGCATGGAGGGATTGGTTCTGAGGGACACCCTGTCCGCATGAAAGATTATGAAAGGCTCCACTGCCATAAGGGCCTGTAACTCAGATACCCTTCTTGCAGAAGTGATTGCTAAAAGGAAAGCGGTTTTCTAGGAAAGGAATTTTAAATCAGCAGTAGCAGCTGACTCGAAAGGAGGGATAGTGAGTTTCTCCAAGACAAAGTTAAGGTCCCAGGCTGGAGTTGGAGCTCTCCTTGGTGACCTTAAATTTTTTGGCCCCTCTGAGGAAATGCTTGAGCAGTGGGTAAGAGAAGAGGGGAGGCCTCTGTGCTATAATGAGCTGAAATGGCTGAGGCATGAATTCTGATTAACGAAAAGGACAAGCCCTTATGAAGCATCTCAGTCAAATATTGTAGAATCTGATGTAAATTGGGCACTGCTGCGCTCATCCCTTGAGATTGGTTCCAGGTACAAAATCTTTTCCATTTTGCAGCACGAGATTTTCTAGTACTAGGCTTTCTAGCCTCTAAAATGATATTCATCACTGATTTACTAAGGGTTGGTAAAAGAGAGATTAGGTAATTAGCCAGGCTGCTAGGTTCAGGGTTTGCAGCTGAGGATGCAGAATCTGGTTCTCCTGCTGAGACAACAGGGAAGGAGTCTGAGGCAGGTGCCATGGGGCCAAGTGTGACGCACTGTGCAGGAGGGGGTACCAGTGTTGGTGTGGCCAGTCTGGTGCAATTAAAATCGTCCTTTGCTTGTTCTGTTTGATCTTTAGTAATAACCTTGGAGAGCAGAGGAGAAAGGCATAAACTGATAGGTTTTTCCAGCTGAAGGACAGAGCATCCACTTTCCAAGCTAGTTTGTGGGGAATCCCTGTGCAAAATTTGCCCAGTTGATGGCTCTGGGGGGAGGCAAACGGGTCTATATCTGGGCTCCCCCATATGCTTGTCAACATGTTGAAAATCCTTGGTTCCAGTTTCCACTCGTGTGGGTCCATGAAGTTTCTGCTTAGTCCATCTGCCAGTGTATTTAGCTTTCCTGGCAGGAATTGAGCTTGTAGATTTCATTTGGTAGCTCAAGGCTGTGTTCCACAATGCCATGGTTAGTCTGCAGAGGGGGTAAGAGTGTGTGCCCCCCTGCTTGTTTATGTACCACATGACCGTGGTGTTGTCCGTGTTTACCATTAAGTGTCCTGGAAGAATGTGGTCCTTGAAAGCTGTCAGAGCATTCTGTACAGCCAACATTTCCTTTTGATTTGTATGTAGGTGCATTTGACTTGGGTTCCATTTGCCCTGAATGCACTTCCCTGCCAGGTGAGCCCCCCATGCATAGTCTTGATGAGTCTGTTGTGAAGGTTTGGGCGGCAAAGGGTAGTGTGAATGGGTAGTCCCTTGTTCTGGAGGCAGGCCTCTGATCACCAAAGGAACTTGAGGAGTAGGCAAGGTATGATAGGAATCATAGCTTCTAGATCTTGTGAATGTTGACACCATAGGCTTTTGAGTTCCCAGTTTTTGGCCTGCAGACCAATCTTTCCACCTAAAGGAGCATTCAGCTAGGAAGTGCTTGGAAGTTTTAAAAGCAAGTCATTTAGACAGTTTTCCATAGGGGGAGTCTTACTACTCCTGATTTGGGTGCGGAAACCCCCCACTGCTTAGTTTTGTGTATCCCCTGGGACTGAAACCTGGGGTTTCTGCTGTGTCTGAGTTTGGCTTGAGAAGACCTGGTTATTCATCACCTTGGGCACGAAGGATGGGCTAGTTCTAAGGGTAACCCTATCCTTGTGGAAAACTAGAAAAGGAGGAATAGCCTTAAGGGTTTGTAGCTCTAATACTCTTCTGGCTGAGGTTAAGGCCACTAGCACTACCGTTTTCCATGTGCAATGTTTTACAGACGTTTTGTCTGCTGGCTCAAAGGGAACTATAACGTAAGCTCTTCAAGCATGTATTTATGATCCCAAGGAGGAGGGAACGTTTTCCTGGGAAGTCTGAGGTGAAGTACCCCCTTAAGGAAGAGCGTAGAAGGAAGTCTGGATGCTAGTGGGGGATCCAGAGGAAAGCATGCTGAAATTGCAGACAGATGAGCTTTGATGGAAGAACAAGCCAAATCAGTCTGCAGTAGCTCACACAGTTAAGACAGAACTAGAGGGGGGCTCACTAGAAAGCGGGTCCAGCTGTCTTGTGAGACAATACATTGAATCTTTTCCACTTAGAAAGGTAGGATTTTCTTGTATTTGTTTCCTGGCCTCCTGCAGGATATGAGCATGTCCTCATTGTAAAGGTGTCTGAAGGGGATCAGAATCCTATCAGCCACAGGATCATGTGCAGAAGCTGCCACTGTAGGTGAATCTGGGATCTCCTGTGTTGTGTGAGAAGGTCCACTGGGGGGGGGGAGGGGTAACTTGTGGTGATTTCCCTTGGACAATTGTAGAGGTAGGGGGAACCAGTGCTGTCTGGGCCAGTAGGGAGTCACCAACAAGATTTTTGGAGTGTCCTGCTGGATTTTCATCAGGACCTTCAGAATGAGCAGGACGGGGGGAAAAGCATATAGATATTCCCCCTTCAAGGAGATTAAGAAGGCATCTGTTGCCAGTGCCCGGGGGTCTGGTATCCTGGTGCAAAAGCCAGGAAAACTGCCTGATGATGGAGGAGGCAAACAGGTCTATTTGAAGTGTACCACACCTGTGGACCAGATCCAAGAAGACATCTCTGTGAAGCATCCATTTGTGGTTGGTTGTGATGGTTCTGCTCAGATAGTCTGCCTGGGAGTTGTGGAGAGATGGAATGTAGACAGCTTGCAGAGTAATTCCCTGTGAGGTGGCTAGTCTTCAGAGAAGATACAACGTGGCCCCTTCCCTGCTTGTTGAGATATCACAGCACAATGGTGTTGTCTGTGTAAATCTTCAAGGAACCTTGCTGGAGGAAAGGCAGGAAAGCCCGAAGAGCCAAAAGGATTGCCTTCATCTCTCGAACATTAATATGTTCATTTGAGAGGTTTTGGCCACAAGCCTTGCACCCTTTGATGGTCCAGAGTTGCTCCCCAGCCCAAGTCTGACGCATCTGTGTGCATGACCTGTGTGGGTAGAGGTGGCTGTAGGGGAAGACCTAGATTGTGGTTCACATGTTCCAACCACCACTGTATTTCCTTTTTCAGGCAAGGGAGAAGGGGCACCCTTTGCTCCAGAGGATGGGAGTGCTGTGTCCAGACTGAACGAAGATGCCACTAACTTTCTAATATGCTGTCTTGCTAAGGGTAGCATGGGGATGGTGGGTGCCATGTAGCCCAAGAGTCTGAGGAACTGCCTTGCTGTCAAATCTGCAGAGTGAAGGACCAGAAGTAGACATTCTGTCAATGTTTCCACTTTTAGCGATGGAAGGTATGCTTCCATGAGGTCTGAGCGTATTCTGCACCCGAGGAAGACAATATCTTGGGCTGGTTGGAGATGCAATTTTAGGAAGTATGACTGAAATTCCAGGGACTGTAGAAGAGACAGTACACTGTGGGATGGGTAGCTGGAGGGTCTCCTTGCTGCCTGTCTTAATCAAAATGTCATCCAGGTAAGGGAATATCTGTACTCCCTTTGTCCTTCAATAAGCAATCACTGGGGCCAAACATTTTGTGAAGACTCTGGGTTCAGTGGAACGCCCAAAAGGCAATTAAAAGAATTGAAAGTGAGAAGAGCCCAACAAGAACCTCAGGCATTTCCTGAAAGTTGGTTTTATGGGGATGTGGAGATAAGCATCATAAATATCCAATGGGGCCATGAACCCTTGGGGAGAAGGAGAGGAAAGAGGATTAGGTAAGGTCAACATCCTAAAGGTAGGGGGTACATTAAGAATAGGGTTGAGGTGGGAGAGGTCTAGAATAGGTCTCCAGGGTCAGTCTTTCCTGGGGACCATGAATATCCTGGAGTAGAAGCCTCTTCCTTTTGTAGCTGAGAGAACTGATTCAATGGTGACCTGAGCCAACAGTGTGCAACACCGGTTGCATGAGGTGCAACTGTAGTGTATGTGGATGTGGGGTGCCTTTTCGTTTTGGAGGTGAAAGCCAAGACATGTAATAACCATTCTGGTGGACGGACAGGACCCACTTGTCTGAGGTGATGTTGGTCCACACAGGGAGGCAGTGAGAGGCAAGCTGACAGAGGTAAAGGAGTGGGAGGAGGAGGCAAGGAAGGCAGGTAGTCAGATGCTACCTGCCCTATCTTGAAAGGGCAGTCTCTGGCTAGAGGAGGGAGATGCTCTCGCTGGAGGGGACTGTTTTCTTGTAGGCTTCCTAGGCCTTAAAACAGCAGCAGGATGAGCGTGCTTCCTTATAAACTGGGTTTTAGCTGGATAGTTTCTTTGAAACTTGGGTATGGGGGAGACCATCAAGTGTTTAAGGTCCTGCATTTCTTTTCCTTTTTGCTGACTTGAAAAGGTCTGCTACTATAGAGCAAAATAATTGTCTAGGGGTGCATCAGTACACTTTGCCCTAAAATCATCATCACTTTATAGAGTGCCTGGTAACCTGGAAAGTGAGAGCCAAGGAAAGAGGGCAGTGAGGTTTTGGCAGAGCAGTCAGGGATATCAGCCAGTTCTTTGGTGGCTGATTCCAGGAGGGATAAAGCATAAGTGGCCAAGTGTGTCTGGTAGTTAGTCGCCCTGAAGGACAAGGTAGCAGAGGTATAAATTTTCTTTCCCCGACGTTCCATTACTTTGCTGTCAGTCAGCAGGGAAAATGGTAGTAGTGGGTAAAAGCTTAGAGGCCTTGCCTGTAGAAATAGAGATTGTGGCTGGGTCAGCAGGTGGGCACTTAAGCAGATGCTTAGCAGTGTCAGTAACCTTAAGTCTGTCAGGTCTGTGTGGAGCAGGTGATTGGGAATCTGAATTAAGTGATGCCAAGGAGAAGGCATCCAGAAAAGCAGGAAGGATAGGGGGAACAAGAATGGCTTGGGGAATCCATCTGAATGAGGTCATAGTATCTTTTTTAGACCTCAGTCATTTCAGAGGATTCCCACTTGAAATTATCCTTCATCTTGGATATAGTTTCCCCAAAGGTCACATCCTCAAGCTGGGGAGTCAGGATTGACTGATTCTTCCTCTGGGGAGCCTTACTCCAAGGGGGAAGAAATCTGGGGAGTGTAAGTTAAAGAATCCTTGGAGGAGGAATCAGAAAAGTCTTCCTCTTCCCTTGTGTTAGGGATCTGAGGCCTAGGCTCAGGAGTGGTGGGAATATGTTAGCACTCACAGTGGAGGTAGGCCGCAAGGCCATGAAAGCATTAAACAGGCTTTGACTGAAAGCCTGCTAATCAGGCATGCTTTCAGGAAAGAGAGAGGTTTTTTTTCATTTTAAAGGGGCCTAGCAGGCATCTGAATGGGGTCTAGAATTTGACAGGCCTTCTGAAAACACTGATCCCCCCCCCCGGGCTCCATAGACAGATGTCTGTATAGCCTCAGCGGATGTGCTCTCACAGTGGTTTTGTATGGCATTAGTGGAGGAACCCACTATATCCACTGTGGCAGATCCAGATCCCTCTACCAGGCCGAGGTGGCCACAGGCTAAGGATCAGATGGTAGAGGCCCAGCGGAAGAGGTAGGCTGTAAGGCCTTAGCCTTCTTTTTTGGTGGTTCTGAAGGAACACTGGAGAAGCCCCCCCCCCCCATCCCTAGTGCAATTTGCTTAAGGTGTTGGTTTTCCAAGTAGATTTAAAGCATGCAAGCAGCTACAAAGGGTCTTGGGTACAAATACCTGGCAAATGGGGCAGGCCTTATAGTCATGTGAACTTTCCAAGTAGAAGAGACACTGTTCCTGGGTGTCCTTGTGGATCTGCCAGACACATTTACACTTGCCTTTCTGGATGACATGAATAGGCAATGCAAGTAAAAGGAAGGACTGAAAGGTTCCCCAACAGGGTACTTAATTCTTTGAATTTGACGTCAGCAGTAGCAGGAACACCTGGCGTACGACTGGTGGCTGATAAGTTCTGAGAGCTGGTGTGTGCAGATGTCACTTTTATGGCCCACTTTTCCCTCAGCCACATCAGACATCCCACGCACCTCAGAGGGACTGAAACTGTTTGTATACTGGCCGTACATACAGGAGACAAGACGAGTAAACCCATATGTAGAATACTGCAACATTAGAAGAGAAGGACCTCGAACAACAGTCCCCACCACTGCTCAGCAGTGTGTGATGTGCAAATTGAGCCTTGTTCCAGCAACTTTCAAATGAGTTCTAACTGCACACTTTTGCCACTAGGGTGCAGGGGAACCCTCTCCAACAAAAGATGGCCTGGTTTAGTGCTCAAGTTATACAAAGAACGGAATTTAGCAAGTCTGAATCTGGTCTATACTACAGCAAGCAAAGTGCAACAATTTCAGGGAAAAAAACAGTTTAAATAAGCAAGCAAAATAAGCTTTCAGCCGGCAACTCCCAGCTCCGAAGGGCAGAGGCTACTCTCTCCTCCCACAAGAGTGTAGACCACAAACCTCCTTAATGTAAAATAATTGGCCTGAAGCCCAAGTCCTTAAACCAAACAAAGAGGTTTAGATAAAATAGTGTAAAATCTTACCATAGCCATAGACGTTCCTTCTCTTCCATGTTGCAGTATTCTTACTGTGGGATCCTCCACATCAGGCGACCCGAACGTCAGCTCCTATACAAAAGCTATCAGCCTGGTTGCTGTTGGTGTGTGGGGCGTCACATGTAGGGTCATAAACCAGGGAACTTAAATGTGACGTCTGCATGCGCACACCACAGAACTTACTGCCCAGTCGGACAGCAGCCTAGGAGATGCCAAATTATGTCCTTCAGACTGGTGGAATGCCACAGACTGTCCAAAAATGAACCTAGTGTCTGTAGGGGCTCTGTGAAGGCCCACGGATCTGTATATATGAAACTTGGGGGGGGGGTCAGAAAGGAGGGATGTCATACTGCAACATGGAAGAGAAGGACATCAATGGTTATAGTAAGATTTTACATAACTATTCTATGCCCTTCTATTCTCATGTTGCAATATTCTTATTGTGGGAGAGTACCACAGCTCAGGAAGGAGGAAGTGTGGAGGTAGAGGCAGCGGATTCCAGAAATCCCCGCAGGATTGCCCTCGTTAAACCTGCTTCATCTCTGGAGATATGGTCCAGTTTGTAATGTTTGGTGAAGGATGGTAGCTGTGTTTAGGCCTTTGAAGAAGGCTTTGGAGGAAGCTACTGCTCTCGTAGAATGAGCCCTGATCCCCTGATTCAGGTCTTTTCCATGGTATGCGTAGCAGAAACAGATAGTTTTCCTGATCCAACAGGAAATAGTGTGTTTGGAGACTGCCTTGCCCAGGTCTCTGGGATGGAAGGAAACAAAAAGTTGATTTGATTTTCTAATGGACTTGGTTTTGTCCAGATCAAAATTTAGCTGCCTGTTAACATCCAAGGAGTATAGTATTCTCTCACTGTCATTCTTGGGAGAGGAGAAGATTAAGTGAATGGACCGATTTAGTGATAGCTCGTTGACCACTTTGGGCATGAAGGAGGGGTTGGTGTGTAGGGTCACCCTGTCTTTATGGAAGATAGTGTAAGGAGGGCATGCCATGAGTGCCTGTAACGGAGACCCTTTCTGCTGAAGTGAGGGCTACCAGCAAAACTGTCTTCCATGTGCACATCTGCAGGGATGCAGAAGTTGCTGGTTCAAATGGAGCCAGCGCAAGTTTCTTCAGGATATAATTTAGGTCACAGGGTGGTGGGGTAGGCTTTCTGGGTGGTCTTGTGTGCAAGACCCCTTTTAAGAACAATTTAACATCCAACCTGCAGAGTAAAGGAGGTTTCCAGGGGTAGGCAGGCAGAGATAGAGAGGTGCATTTTCACTGAAGAATACGAAAGCTCTGTTTTAATCAGCTCATACACAAGCTAAGACTAAAGGGACATCCGCTACAAGAGGGTCCTTACGTCTTTGGAGACACCATTTGGAGAATCTCTCTCATTTAGAAATGTAGATCTTTTATTGGGTTTCCTGGCCTCCTGCAGGATAGAAAGCACGTCCTCTGTGTACAGGTGTCTGACGAGTAGTAAATGTTCATCACCCACAGAGTAAAGCTCAGCATCTCTAGGTGTGGATGCATGAGAGTTCCCTTCTGTTGTGTGAGTAGGTCCACCTTGTGAGGTAACTTTTGATTACCCTTGGCTAGGGACTGTAGAAAGGGGAACCAATACTGCTTTGGCCAGTAGGGAGCCACCAGCATTCTGAATGAGAAGGAAGGGGGGAAAAGGCAAAGGAATCCACTCTCCAAGCTTGTAGAGAGTGGTGTTTGCTTGTTCTGGGGGGAGGCAAACAGATGTATATGTGGTGTACCCCATCGGTGGACTATGTCTAGGAAAACTTCATGATGTAGAGAGAACATTCTGCTTAGAGCATCTGTCTGAAGGTTGTCCTGGGATGGGATGCAAGTTGCCTGTAGAGATAAGTTGTTCTGTGAGGCTAATTCCCAAATTTGCATTGCCAGCCTGCATAGAAGGTAGGACCTGGTCCACCCTTGTTTGTTGATGTGCCACATGACAGTGGTGTTGTCTGTGAAGATTAGCAGAGGGTCTGGCTGAAAGATATGGAGAAAAGCCTACAGGGATAAATGAACTGCAGTAATTTCTCTGACATTGGTATGTTTCCTCAAGAGGTCTGCCTGCTAAGGTGCCTGTACCTAGAGTCCCTTCAAGGTAGCCCGCAGCCCAGATCCGAGGCATTTGTGTGCATATGTTGAGCTGGTAGGAGGGGGAGTCCTGGATTCCTTTGAACCGGTTGTATCCACCACCTTAGATGTTCTTCATGTTTCACTGTTGCAGTCATTACATTTGGGTTACCTGCTTGCAGGTTGCCCTCAGTCGGCCTGATTAAAGTCTTGGGCCCCACGTCGGTTGCTGCCTCTTCCCTGAAGTCAGGTCGTCAGGGGTATAAAACATGCAACCAAAGTCATTACATCAGTCTTTCTTGCCGTGCGGTGCCCGAAGCAGAAGCAGTTCGCAAGTGCCAGATGGCAGACTCCTGAAATTTTCATTGGCGTTTCAGAACCAAAGTCTTCAACTAAAAGCTAAGTACCCCATTGGGGAAACTTTTTCTTGCTCTAAACCGATGTCAGTAAAAGTAAATAATTGCATTTCTTGTGGAAAGCAAATACCTCCAAGATTTTCATTTGTACTGTATTTCTTGCCTAGGCCCTGGCCAAGATGTACCTCGCTGTCGGTTTTGTGCCTTAAACCACGAACTAACTCGTCGGTATATTTGCGCTTCTATATTTTTTGGTGCTCAATTCAATTATCCTGATACGTCTTCGGTAAGCCATCCGACTACAGACATTCAGAAAAAACGTAAAGATAAAAAGACAGACAGGCCGCCCAGTTCGCTGGTACTTAGTGAGGTGCTTTAGCAGCCCCCTGATACCCGCTACTATAGATTCGCAGGACTCTGAGACCCATTTGGAGTCCGGTATGCCGAGAGATGCTTCAACTGTGGAACCTGCGGATGTCTCTACCTTGGATGGGTCCCGGAGCCGCTGTACAGGCACCGAATTTTGAGGGTGTATTCAGGCCTACTGACTTGGAAATTAAACCGGAGCCATCTTCTTCAAGGCCCAAAACTAACCATGTCTAGAAAACTGACACCAAGACCACATGGTTAGGCCTCTATGCCTAAAGAACAAATAAGAATGATAAGAATGACTGAAGACTATTACTTTAATCAGGTAAAGCCAACCTTCCCCCCCTCTGAGACCTAGGACTGAGTTTGCTTAAGATACTTCTGACCAGGATTCTGAAATTTCTGTTTCCTTTGAAGACCAGGGTTTACCCTTATCTACGTATGAGGATTCTGATGCTGAGGACTCTATCCCTATATACCTCTGCTCCTCACCCCCCCCCCCCAGAGGATTTCTCTTTTGGTGAAACCTTGCATACTCTCAGGGAGCTTTTTCATTGGGAAAGGCAGGATTTCTCTGATTCTAAAAAGAGGCTTAGGGATTTCTTACTCCTGCACCAGCACAGGCCTTCAGCTATACCTCCTGTACTGGACATTGTTGATGCCTTTTCGGAATCTAGCATGGCCCCTGATTTTCTATCTCCTGCTTCCAGAAAAACCTGATAGATATATTACAGGGTTCCTGACTCTCAAGTTCCTTTTCAAAATTCCTACTGTGGATCCTGAAACCATTTCACAGGGACCCAAGGGCATTAAAGCTACTACTGCCAAAAATCCTACCCCCTCTGATAGAGACTCCAGGGAGCTGGATAGATTGGGTAAGAAGGTATACACTTCTGCAACTTTGGCCATTAGGGCCTTGAATTGCCAGTTTCATATGCTGAAGTATCAGCTGCATATTATTGGATTGCTTAAACAGAAAATGATGTTGATTCCTCATTGTGCTGAAAATAAGGATTTACAGGATTTTATGCATTCTGCTGAACAAGTTGGTAAACATACATTGCAATGTGGTTTTCATTCACTAGAGGCATTTTGCAGGGCTGCGGTAACTGGGTCTGTACTTAGTAGGCATGCTTGGCGTAAGGAGCAATCCTTGCCAGATCATGTTAAAGTGAAATTACTGGATGCTCACTTAAATCAGGGCCACCTGTTTGGCAACAAGGCAGAAGTTCTTAAAAAGATGGTGGAAAAAGCTAAATCTATGCAAACTGTTAAAGACTTTTTACAAGTACAACCTCCAAGATTTAGTAGGCATTGGCCTTCTAAGAATTGGTCCTTTCCTGCCTCTTCCAGACCTTCTCAGTCCAATCCCAGATCCAGCAGAGCACCCAGGCTTCAGTCCCAGGGGACGCATAGACTAAGCAGTGGGGGGTCTCCACTTCCTAATTTGGGAGTAATAAAACTACCCCCTATGGTACAGTGTCTCAATGACTTATTTTTAAAACTTCCAAGAACCTCTCAACTGACTGCCCCCTTGGGGGGGGGAAAGATTGTACTTCATGCAAAGAACTGGGGACTCATTACCCAGGAAAAATGGGCTTTAAATATAGTGTTCCAAGGATACAGATTTCAATTCCACACGTCACCAACTCCAAGCGGATGGCCGGATCTACCTCCAAAGTAGTGGGCAGAGGCCCAAAAGCAAGTACTCTCTCTCAAACATAGGGGCTATTCAATTGGTTCCAGAAGAGAAAAAGGGACAAGGTTTCTACTCGAGATTTTTCCTGGTGCCCAGAAAAGACAATTCATGGTGTCCTATCCTGGACATGCCTACTCTAAACACCTTTTTGGGGATTCCAAAATTCAAGATGCTGACTCTTCAGTTGCTTCCTATGCTAAGCAAAGATGCCTGGTTGGCAACACTAAATTTAAAGGAAGCATACCTGCACATCCCAATCAGGGAATCTTGCAGAAGATACCTATGCTTCAAAGCAGGCTACACGCATGGTCAGTTCTCTGCACTGCCCTTTGGCTTATCTACTGCACCCAGGGTATTCACAAAGTGCCTAGCTCCAGTCATTGCATTTTGCAGGCAAAGAAATATTCAACTATACCAATACCTGGACGATTGTCTAATTCAGGCAGAAAACCAGGACATACTTTTGAATCATCTGGCTTTTGCACAAAGGGGGCCAACTTGGCTGGGGTACACCATAAACTAAAATAAATCACACCTGGTATCCTGTCAACAAATTATATTCCTGGGAGCAAGCTTGAATACAACTTCCCAGATGGTTTTCCTCACGCCAGAGAAACAAATTCACTTGACAACCTACTTCAAACAAGTAGGTCACAAAAACCTTGCTATCTGCAAGGCAAATACTACAAGCCTTGGGGTTCGTGGGCTCCTGCATTCTTCTAATTCCATATGCAAGACTGCATATGAGGAAACTACAACTCATCTAAAAAGCCTATGGTGTCAACAATCTCAGGATCAAGAAGCAATGATTCCTATCGTTTCTTGTCTACACCTAGAATTCCTTTGGTGGGCAGAGGCCTGCCACCAAAACAAGGGACTACCATTCACACTACCCCTGCCGCCCAAACCCTAACAGACACATCAGACTATGCATAGGAGGGCGCACCTGACAGGGAAGTGCATTCAGGGCAAATGGAACCCAATTCAAATGCACCTTCACAAAGAAATGTTAGCTGTATAGAATGCGCTGACAGCCTTCAAGGACCACATTCTTCCAGGACAATTAATGGTAAAGATGGACAACACCACTGTTATGTGGTACATAAACAAGAAGGGGGGTACACATTCTTACTCCTACTGCAGACTAGCCATGGCATTGTGGAACACAGCCTTGAGCTACCAAGTACATCTACAAGCTCAATTCCTGCCAAGAGAACTAAATACACTGGCAGATGGACTAAGCAGTACCCTCATGGACTCCACGAGTGGAAATGGAACCAAGGATTTTCAACATGTTGACAAGCAAATGGCGGAGCCCATACATAGACCTGTTTGCCTCCCCCCAGAACTATCAATTGGAGAAATTTTGTGCAAGGACTCCCCACAGATCAGCATGGAAAGCGGAAGCTCTGTCCTTCAGCTGGAAAAACCTATCAGTTTATGCCTTTCCTCCTCTGCCTCTGCTCTCCAAAGTACTACTAAAGATCAAACAAGACAAAGCAAGGATGATTTTTGATTGCACCAGCCTGGCCACGCCAACACTGGTACCCCCCGTCCTGCACAGTGCGTCACTTTTGGGCCCCATGGCACCTGCCTCAGATTCCTACCCTGCTGTCTCAGCAGGAGAACCAGATTCTGCACCCTCAGCTTCAAACACTGAGCCTAGCAGCCTGGCTAATTATCTAAGCTTTTCTTTACCATCCCTCAGTAAACCAGTGATTGATGTCATTTTAGAGGTAAGGAGGCCTAGTACTACAAAATCTTACGCTGAAAAATGGAAAAGATTCTGTGCCTGGAACCAATCTCAAGGGATGAGCACAGCAGTGCCCAATTTACCAGAGATTTTACAATACTTAACTAAGATGCTTCACAAGGGCCTGTCTTTCCTCAATAAAAATTCACGCCTCAGCCATTTCAGCTCATTATAAACACAGAACCTCCCCTCCTCTCTCTCCCACTGCTCAAGCAGTTCTTCAGAGGGGGCAAAAATTTAAGATCACCCAGGAGAGCTCCAACTGGGACCTTAAGTTTGTATTGGTGAAAATCACCCTTCCTCCTTTCAAGCCAGCTGCTACTGCAGATTTAAAATTCCTTTCTTGGAAAACAGCTTCTCTTTTAGCAATCACTTCAGCAAGAAGGGTATCTGAATTACAGGCCCTTATGGCAGTGGAGCCTTTCATCATCTTTCATGCGGACAGGGTGTCCCTCAGGACCAATCCCTCTTTCATGCCAAAGGTGGTATTCCTGTGTGGCCTTTAAATCAGTCTATTCATTTGCCTGCCTTCTTTCTTAATCCACAGAACGAAGGGGAACATATACTGCACTCCTTAGATGTGCACAGACAACTTGGATTCTAATTTGACAGGTCTAAACCTCAAGGAAATCTGAACAACTGCTGGTGGCATTTGCTGCAGGGACAGAGTGGAAGGCTATTTCAAAGCTAACCATCTCCAAATAGATAGGCCATTGCATTCACTTCTGCTATAAACACCATGAAAAACCTATCCCACAGGGGATCAGATCCCACTCAACCAGGACTGCATCTATCTCTACAGCCTCTCAGAGGCGGCCCTACCAGGGACATCCTAGAAGCTGCTACCTGGAGTTCTGTACATACTTTCACCAAGCATTACCATTTGCCAATTTTCTCTAAATCCTGAGCTGGCTTTACCACTGCAGTTTTGCAGGGCCTTATAGCTGGTCCTAATGCTATCTAAATTCTTCCTCCCATCCTTAGCTTTGGGAATCTACCCAAATGTAAGGACTGCAACAGTGAAACACAAAGAACATAGTACAGTTGTGTACACTTACCATAAATGAAGATGTTTGAGTGCATTCACTGTTGCAGTCCTGGTTACCCTCCCCTCCAGCCCCCGACTGCATTTGGCTATACCTTCTTCTCGCCTTTTCAATGCTTAAAAGCTTTTTGGTGCATTTGCTTTTTTTGTTTGAGGTATAACCTTGCATATTTATAATTTTAATTGCTTCCCATTAGGGGGGCACCTGACATCTGGAGCAAGAAAAACTGATGTAATGACGTCAGCTGCATGTTTTATACCCCTGATGATAGGACGTCACGGAAGAGACAGCAACTGACATAGGACCCAAGACTTTGTTAATCAGGCCAACTGAGGGCTACCTGCAAGCAGATAACTCAAATGTAATGACTGCAACAGTGAATACACTAACATCTACATTTATGGTAAGTGTACACAACTGTACATTCTGTTTGTAGACAAGGTAGGAAGGGTATTTGGAAGTCTAGAGGATGGCTGTGCTGGGACCATACATTAAATACCACTGCAGCTTCCTTTTGCACATTCTGGCAAGGGGAACCATAGGGATGGTGGCTCCCATAACACCCAGAAGGCACAAACTGTCTTGGTGACACCTGGTCTACCTGGAGGAGGTCCTGGAAATGGTTAGTCAGGGAGATTACTTTATCTTTGGGGTAAAAATGCTTTCATTAGGTCTGTCCGAATCCTGCAGCCCAGGAAGACCTTGCCTTGTTCTGGGTACAGGAAACTTGGTAGGTACAGTGTGAAACCTAGTCTCTGAAGCAGGGACATAGAAAACTGGAGATGATTTTTGAGGGTCTCTTCTTTTTCTGCAAGAATTAGAATATCATCTAGGTAGGGATAGATCTGTATGCCCTTGGTCCTGCAGAAGGCTATGGCGGGAGCTAGGCATTTGGTGAAAACCCTTGGTGCAGTGGACAAACCAAAGGAAAAGGCAGTAAACTGAAAATGAGAGCAAAGCACAACACAGCGTATTTCTAGTGGTTTGGGTGTATGGGGATGTGGAAGTAAGCAACCTTCAGGTCCAAAGTGGCCATGAATGCTTGTGCTGGCAATAGTGGACTCAGTCTGTAGGGACAGCATTCTGAAAGAAGGGAAAAACATTTAGAATGGATAAGTCCAGGATTGGTCTCCATGGCCCATCCATTTTTGGAACTAGGAAAAGTCTGGAGTAAAAACCTTTTCCTTCTTGCCCTGATGGGAAACTGGTTCTACGGTGCCTTGTACCCACAGATCCTGGATAATGTGGGGAATTAGGTGAAGCTGATTTTTGAGTAGAAAAGCAATGCCCTGTGGGGTGGGGTCTTTCCTGACAAGATAGGAAATATCCTTTTTTCCACTACTGCCAGCACCCTGCGGTCTGTGGTGATTTCTTTCCAAAGGGGCAGACAGTAAGAGACAGGAAGACAGGGGGAGATGTGCAAGGCAGTCACGCATTGTTGCCATTATTTCTGTCCTGAAAGGACAGTCTTTGGGCTTGCTGAAAAGAGGTAGGCCTTGAAGAGGATTGCCTCCTAGTCCTTATCCTATGCCTGGTAGAAGGGGTAGTCGTGGAGGGGGCCCTTCTGACATACGATGTTTTGGCAGAATAATTTCTATAGTACTTCAGTATAGGAGATACCAGGCAGGTGTTTAATATCTTGTAGCGCTTTCCTCTTCTCCTGTAGATTTTTAAATAATTCTGTAGACTGCTTGCCAAACAGAAGGTTACAATCAAGAGGAGCATCTAGGATTTTGGACTTAAAATCTTCTGGCAGTGGTCAAAGCTTAAGCCGGGAGTATCTGTGCAGAACTGCTGCAGTTCCAGCTCATCTAGTGAGGTCTCTGCTGAGTCATAACTGCATCTAATGGAGAGCCGGGCCACCTGGGATGCCAAGGATAGCTTAGATTCTACTTCAGTTTTGTTAGGTGGTGTCAGGCAGGGAGTTCAGAAATGCAGTGGCTTGGGATAACAAGTCTAAGGCATATTTTACCATATGTGTTACGTAGTCAATTGCTCTGAAGGCCAGGGTGGAAGAGGTGCAAGTCTTCCTGCCCAGCCTATCTATAATTTTACTGTCTTTATCTGAAGGTAAAGAAGGGAGCAGTCTAGATGGTCTATCTGGGGCCACAGTTGTAACCGCAGAGTCCGCCAAGGGGGGGGGGGGGGGTTACTAGGAATTTGTGGTCATCAGGCACCTCAATTAAACAGTCTGGTCTCTTTGGGGCAGGTGGCTGAGAGTCAGGGTTATTAGAACAAGAAACAAATGCGTCAACGTATGCAGGGATCACCCTCCCCCATCAGCCATTCCACCACTGATTCAACCTTCAACAACTCAAAGTATCTTTTGTTGAGTTTCTGTCATTTGGGAAGTATCCCATTTGAAGTATTCTTTCATCTTAGTGATAGTTTCAACAAATATGTCCCCTGGAGGGAAATGTCCTTCAACAGAATCCCCATCTGGAGAATAATATTCCAGGAGGGAGGCTACTTGGGGTGAGTAGGTGATAGACTCCTCAGAGCAAGAGGAGAGGGCCTCTTCTTCCTGGGGAGTAGAGGGAAGAAGTGAGGTAGCAGAAGTAGGCCTTGCACTGAACACTGGAATAGAGGGGGCTGAGGAGGTTGTAGGCCTAAGGGCCAAGAAGGCCTGCATCAGGGACTGAGTAAAAGACTGCCAGTCTGGTTGTCCTTCAGGAGGGGTATATAAACATTTAATTTTTGTCTTTTTTAAAGAGTAGTTTTGGGAGATACTGTAGGAAGGAGACTGATTCCTGAGTTCCAGAAGGGTGTCTGGTGGAACCCAGTTCCCCCTCTACTTCAGAAATAACCGACATCAGACATCTCCGCAGACGTGCTGGCAGGTGCTTTGGAAACAGCTTCCTCTATGGGAGCCGTAGCAGCAGACGGCTCTAGCAGACATCCTTCAATCTCTATATCTGCTGTTGGCGGGGTGTCCGACGATGGAGAGGCAGTGATAAAAGGCAGCAAAACTTTGGCCTTTTTCTTTGGTGGTTCCATTGGGTCGGCCGATTCCGAATCCATCCTAAAGGCTAGCTTCTTAAGCCTTTGATTTTCTAAGTACAGGTTAAGGGCAGCCAAACGGCTTCTAAGAGTTTTAGTGACAGAGGACTGGCAGATGGAGCAGGAGGTATGGTCGTGTTCCTGGCCTACACAAAACACACAATGGTCATGGCTGTTCTTAAGTGGAATTTGACACCCACATCGGCATTTACCCTTCTTAGCGGATATCGGCCAATGTAAAACAAGCAAACCAAGCTCAACCAATTAATACAAGTAAGAAATGCCCAACAGGGTACTTAGCTTTAGACGTCTTGATAGAGAGGAGCGATATGATCAATCTGGCTTTCAACTGCGGCAGAAAAGTTTTGGAGTCTGTGCGTGCAGATGTCCCTGGTTTATGGCCCTATGTGTGATGTCCCACTCACCAAAAGCAACCAGGCTGAAAGCTTTTGTATAGGAGCCAAAGCTCGGGTCACCTGAGGCAGAGGATCCCACAGTAAGAATACTGCAACATGAGAATAGAAGGACATTAACAGTTACAATTTAATCAGGCTACTAACAAGCAGCAATAAATGCAGCAGAACAAATGCAATTGAACACTTAAGCATCAAAAGCAAAATAAATAAAATACAGTAAAAGCAGCTGAATATTTTTAAGTTAAATGGGAAGAGAGGAAACCGAAAATAATTCAAGGTTAAAAAACTAAGGGGATGGGCCTTCCCAAATGATCTCTCTGTACTCCGTAGAATAAGCTGATGAGATAGGACTAGGAGGAGTGTCCAAAATCAGATTTATAGTAGGGCCGGGCAACTCAAAAGCCACCAAGTTTAAAAATACAACACAGGGGCGAGTGCGTGGCACCTAATCCATAGCACAGACAGACGAAGTACTTAGCATATTCCAAATAATCCAGGTACATATAAAATCTCAGCTCAGGAATGGGAGTGAAATAGATGATACCCGCTTGCCAATCCTTGGGGGGGGGGGGGATTTGATCACCACTGTATATTAAAAGATACCCCTAACTAGGTGCAAAGTCCTTGCCAAGCTGTACTGCAGTTTATGTCAGTGCATGCGTGAAAGCATGCTTAAGTCAAAGGGCTGATACAAGGTGCACAACAGTCACTGCAAAGACTAGCAGAGGATCTTAAAGTTGGATAAGAAAATAAAATCACGATTCCGTCCAAAGCACATTTTATTTCCCTGGTGCATTGGCATCTGCTTTCCAGAGACAATAAAAACCATAAACCAACCATATCCATTACACTTCAAATAATTGTATAATTAAACTAACTTTTATTAATTAATTAAAATCCTCCACTTATATTCCACAATCCAAAAGCAGTTAACAGTGCCATATTTAAGAATACAAACACTTTGAAACAAATATTATGGTTTAAAGAAAGTTTCACCTCCTCTAAATTAAAACCTTCTCCAAAAAAGATATGCCTTTTTAATTACAAGGACACATTTCTTTTTTTTCATTAAAATGTAATTCTAATGGACTCGCACATGTTCTTGAGTTCCACATTTTAAACTTTTCAGTTTCACCTTTATAAACTGAAACTGCACATTAATGCATAAACCACACTCTCAATGTGACATGTACATATTAAAACTTGGACCATCTTATCACATACTAAACAGTCAATAGAAGGATAGTGGAATTAATGGAAGAGATAAGTTCAGGTGATAGGCCATCATTAATAAAACTTCACCAGGTGAAGCGAGGGGGGATGGCTAGCAATCTACCAAATTAATTATGGGAGCTTATAGTCTGTTAAGAAAGCAACAACTGGTTATGATAAAAGACTGGGTGTCTACTTTGATAATATTACAAAATAACTGCGATCACGTATGTTTAGGACCAAGGTATTAATTTACAAAAAGCTAGGAAGTTTTGTATTTTTGTCTGACAGTGCTTGCACAGCTATTTTTAAATGCTGGCAAACCTGCAACGAATGTTTACTTACAGCATCAAATGTTTGCTGGTGCTGTACCTGGAGGAGGAAGACAGGCATTTATTTTCTGGGTATGTGAGAATTTGAATAATTAACACAAGACTTGCATTTTTTGTGTGTGGTATTTCAAACAGAATTACAACTTACTCCAGAGCTGTATTTCCTGGGTCTATTATTAGTGGTCAAGGAAATCAACAAAGACATTGGAAAACGGTATTCTAGTTATTATGGCCATCAGTGAGCTAGAATAAGCAAAAGACAAGTTTGTCCAAAACTAATAGACAAAGATGCTTAAACAACTGGCTGCTCTCAAACTGATACTTAAGACTTGAGCATGAAAGACTGAACAGGATGCATGTTGATTTAAAACCTGCGAAACCCCTAAACCCAGAATGTTAGGTTTTTCCTCTTCTCTGCTTCTTAACGGTTCAACTCCACATGGGCAAGCCACTCCATACAAAAGCTAGGGCTTATGATGATTAAACATGTGTCAATCTCCCATCCCCTTTTAAGATGCGAGGTTTTGCAGAAAAAAAAATCTACCATTACTTGTAGATTTTCATCCTTTTTGAGAGTTTTTCTTTTAGACAGGATTATGTCAAGATTTTTTTTTTGTACCAAGAAATTTTAAATAGAGAATATATGTTGTATGATCAGTCTTGTACGAAACGATTTGTACTTTTTAAATACAATCAATTTTTTAAGATGTTTCCAGTCAAAAAATATCAAGAGTCCACAGAATTTCTTGAGCTTTAGGGTTTCTTCTAAGAAATGAAGATTCAAAAGAAAAGCTGTAGGGCTGGAAAGACTCACTGTCCATATCTGTACCTGATATAAAGGTCTCTGGGTCCACAAACCGTCTCAACAGATCCTAAGAGGAAAGGTCAAGCTTACGCAAGGTTGACTTGTATGGGGTTGAATGTGCAGCATGCAAGCATGGGGTGTCAGCGAATAGTAATTTGGCACAGTCACAAATGCCAATGGCAGTCCAGGAGCACTGGAAGTTCTCACTAGTGCTCAATGATAACCTCAAGCTATCAAGAGTGGGTTCTTCTACAAACTTGAACTGGTTCTACCATAATTCAAATATTTGGCTAAAGTAAAAGATATGAGCCACAAAAACCCCGACAGGCTAAAATCCTACACATCCCTATCTGTGTCAGTGTAATAGCCTGTCTTTTTCTCATTAGTACAGTGGTGAGTATCCCCAGCTGTCATGCAACAATCTGAGGTACAAGTCTGAGACTGGCAGAATATTTTGTTTTTTTTTTTTGGGTCTAGTAGTCAGCACAGAGGACTAACTCTGAGCTGTTAATGTGCTCTTTCCTGTGTCTGTTGTACAGGGTGTGGTTACCTCTACCTCCATTTGCTACTGTGAGAGACTGCGCAAATTACTTAACCATACAGTGCTTTCAGGCTACCTCACTAGTGAAAAAAACACTAATGTGCCATCAGAATAAAACAGTCCTTGAACAAGAGAATAACACCCACACAGCAAGTTGAACAGCCAGTTCCTGAATCACACAGTCTAAGACAATGGTCTAGCTCATTAAGTGCAAATAGAAAGTACCTATAGCTAATGGGCTTGCCTTTAGGAGCTTCTGATAGAGGCCTACCCATCTGCTTCTTGCATACCATTATGGTGTCCTTGCACACAACTGGGACTACACTTGGGACTCTCCAACCTACTACACTCCAAGAAATTCAGTAATCATTACACTATAGGACTTTGTCAGCTCTACGTGATCAAGCTAAATCTCCAGCATTTAAAGTACTGCTTCAAATTCAGATAAGGGTTGCTTGGTTCTCAAAAACAGAAGCCTGAATGGAAGGGATTTCTCTGCTAGTACCTTACTACTCGAAGACAATAAAGAAGATGCAAGTGCAGATACAGTCTCAATAATCATCAAATACAAGGAGACACTGAATTTTGCTTACTTAGGAACCAGTAACAAGAAATGCACAGTCAGATGGGTGCAAGTACTGCAATGTGAAGTGTGAGTGCCCTAAAAGATATGCTGGGTTCATGGGCTAAGTTCACTCTCCTAGTGCAGTTTGTGACATTAGGGAGCCCTCCAAGCACAGAAGCTTTTGAGAAAAATGCCAAACATGAAAGGAGCAAACAACGAACAATCTGAAACCCCTGATACAGGCCACAGATGTTATTTATACAAGTTCTCAGATGTGTCAAGGAAAATAAAATGTCACAGAATTTCTGTTCACAGATTCATATACAATGAGTTATCAGATTTACATAACAGAAACACAAGACACTGAATCCAATGACAACCTCTTTAGTGGAGGACACATTCAAAAATATTTTTTTTCACAAGATTTGAAAAAAAAAGAAGAGAATAAGCATTAATACTCCTTTGTAAGGGTGCTTACTGGGCTATGAAACAAGACTGCATTACTACGTATCCACTGAAATAACATACAAGTGAATCTGTCTGGGGAGAAACAAAGCTGCCAAAGTGAATATAAGCAATATTAAAAACTAAGCAAACTTTTTTGGTAAATCGAATGAATCACTCAGCTAGCTGAAAAGTCAGATGGTAAAAATTAACATGTCAAAGGTTCAAGTAAATGCATTCTAATTAAAGAACATTGGGGGAGAGTAAAATTCTGTGTAAGAGACCACGGACTGGTTTCTAATAAAAAGGGGATGCATAATGAAGAAAAGATCCTCACGCTCTCTCGTATGTAGTTTGCTAAATAGAACATAAAGACAAACGTTCAACACACAGAACAGAGACTACTACTTACATAGTTAAGAAAAACAGCACCAACACTTTCTTTCTCTGACCAATTAATCATAAGATCTTCTAGGTCCATCTGAAAAAAAAAAAAAAGATGGTTAAAAATAAATCTGATTTGTAGTTGGCAGTCTGCTTTATCGGTATAAAAGCATTAGCAAAGATTTGCTCCAAGGAAAAAAGTGGTGGTGACTTTTTACATTCAAGCCACCTTATTACAGACTACTGCATCAACCAACTCCATCTCACCTTTATTCGCCTGTGTACTTCAAGAATGTCTGGAATACTGCCAAAAATAGTTTTTATTTCTTCTGGTGCAAGAATTGGACCTCCAAGTTGTCCTTCCATTTCCAGAGG
Source organism: Protopterus annectens (assembly GCF_019279795.1). Taxonomy (NCBI): domain Eukaryota; kingdom Metazoa; phylum Chordata; order Ceratodontiformes; family Protopteridae; genus Protopterus; species Protopterus annectens. The sequence goes on from NC_056734.1 coordinate 417,223,658, forward strand.
TTCTTTAAATAACTGAAAAGCAGAACCTGAAAATTACTTTTTTTAAACTTTTGATGCCATACACATTTCAAAACATTGCAATGTTGAATTACAAAATTGCTACATTCTACAAGTTGCATAGAAGGAATGTCATGCAAACAGCTGTAATATAGTGGAAAAGTTCTGTGAAGAGCAACGTGTGGTATACATTTTAGGATGACAACTGCATTCCAGTAAAAAATACACTGTTTAACAACGAATATTTTCTCTCAAAAAATAAAAAGCAAAAACGTTCATATTACCTACACAGGAAAAATTATCTTTCTGAAATAGACTCCAACAAAAAGCAGTTAATACAAAATACCAGTCACACAGGTAAACTGAACTGTTTGCCACAGGCACCACACAAACTAAAATCGTGGGTTTCTGATGAGTGGAACCTGTGAATTTGGTTTCACACTGTGCACATGCAGCAGCAGCAAAATTTAGACATGAAAACTAGGAACGATACAACTGTATGTCATATACAAAGACCTTGGAGACACTAACGTACTCTAGACTCTCTGAAGTATACAATAAAAAAAAAATTCTCTACAACTCCATCCTATATGATCTGTAGATCACGGTTGCTAGCTCATGAACATTATAGGTACACAACCCAAATCTAGCATACTCTCTTAAAAGCACTAAATATATCTCACTGCACTTAGATGTAGAACCCACATCTGTGGGAATCAAACAACCCTACCACACCTTTGGCCCACAGTAATTTCCAGGCTGAAGGGCATCCTCAGGAGAGACTTTTCTCTCAAAGACCATAACAAAATGAGTGAAAATCCAAGATGAGCATTCATTTTTTCCCCCTAATTATCACTTACGACATAGGGAATCATACGATTATATAAATGAAAATGAATCATACGGACATTTTTAATTGCAAACATTAAACATCACTTACAATCTATCCAGTCACGGTCAAAGATTACAAAGCTCATTCAAATTCTGGCTTCTCTTAAACATTATTCCTCTTCAAAAACATATGCATGTATTGTTTCCACAATTCACATTTTTTCAATGTAATCCATTTTCTAAAGATCCCATTTCCAGTTTTTTATCTGTTATTATATTCACTACTTCTAGTACACTTGGTTTAGACTTTGATTTCCATTTTCTAGTAACAGATTTTCTGGTAGCCACCATATTTAGACTCAGCAAGGCCTTATTATGTCTAGGCAATTCTAATTCGGTATCATAGTGCAAAAAATAATTTCTTTAGAAATCAATTTGCTCACCCAGTGTTTCCAACACAGTAGTTTGCAGGCAGTCCTTAAAGTCTGCCAACTCATTACACTCCTGAAAATGTTCCCAATTACCTCTCTTCTCCATCACACCTTCAACAATTGCAATCTACCCAAGGAAAAATTCTTTGGGGTATAAAAATACCTATGCAAACAATCCTAAATATTCTAGACGTTGCATATTTGGGAGGTATACATGTATCTTCTCACCGTTTCTTTGTGAATTGCTTATACATTCTCTTCCTAATCCTTTCTAACCTCCCCTGACTGATTCTTACAGTCATCATGCAATATTTTATAGGTCCCTAACAATGCCCCCCCCTTTTTTTTTTCACAGGAGCTTCTGTACTAGATTCTACTAAAAACCCTACCAGTGCTGGTCGTTTGCTTAGGATCCCCTTAATTCTTTCTCAGCCTATACTCTGACATCAATCCTTGATAGGGAAGGCAACCTCTATAGCCTGCAGTCCAAATAAATTCTTAGCCTCCTCCCATTCTATTACCTTTTGATCTGTTTTTAAGTCAAGTCTGTATCCGCTTTTTTTAAGCAATGACATTAAGCCTATATTAGTAATTGCAATACATAGTTACCTGCACATTGATATTTCAGTGGACTAAATGTGGATATTAAAAAAGAAGTTATATACTTACCATAACGTTCCATGTTTGTAGTCCATCTCACCCTTCATCCTCTGCTCCGACTCAGCCTATTTACAAGCTGGAAGTCTTCTAGTTGTCTCGTGGCTAGGTAGGTATCCCATGGTGCACCAGTACAATCCCCAGATCTTGGTTGCTGCTAACTACGAGAGAACAACAAAACTACCAACAAATCCAATACTAAAAGGTCTCCATAAAAAAAGTATAATAAAGTTTTTCTGTCTCCAGGTACTTTCGGGTTGGAGGTAGGAGGGTGGGTTCATAAGAATGAAGGGCGAGATGGACTACAAACATGGAACGTTATGGTAAGCACATAACTTCTTTATGTTCTGTAGTCCTATCTTACCTTCATTCTTACATATGGGACAGCGTCCCTAGCGCCTTATTCTTGGGTGGCTCAATGAAAAATACTCCCAAGTACCATGGAACCAAATGATGCTCTACCCCTGGAGGTTAAATCCAATTTGTAATGAGTAATAAAAGTGTGAGGGGTAGCCCACGTAGCTGCTGCGCAAATGTCATCAAGTGGGACCCTGGCTTGAAAGCCTGCAGAGGTAGACTGAGATCTGGTAGAATGAGCCTTGATTTTAAAAGGTAAAGGTCTACCCTCAGAATTGTAAACATAAGCTATACAACTAGAAATCCAATTAAGGAGAGTTACTTTGGAAACTGGCAAGCCTGACGTGGATTCGGACAAGGAAATGAATAACTGATCTGATTTCCTGATTTCTTTAGTCCGATGCAAATAAAAATGTAATTGTCTATGGACATCCAGCTGGTGGAACCTGTATTCAACTGCATTGGAATGATTTGGAAAGAACATCGGATGTTCTATGGGGATTGATTCAAGGTGGCATGGGAACAGACCTTGGGGACAAAACAGGGATTAGAATGAAGGGACACCCTGTCTTTGTGAAAAATCAGATAAGGGGGTTTTACAGACAATGCTTGCAACTCTGACACCCGTCTGGCCGACGGGATAGCCACCAGAAACGTCTTTCAAGACAGGAATTTCAAAGAAGATGAAAGAGAAGGCTCAACTGGCGGAGAAGTTTATTTGGATAACACAAAATTTAGATCCCATGAGGCAACAGGTTCTTGAAAGGGGGTTCTTAAAGCAGCACCTTTAAGGAAAGTTTTGCACAGCTTGTGTGACATCAGGTTAGAATATGGAAAACCTAGATGAAAATTTGAAACTGCTGCCAATTGAACTTTGATAGTGGCAGCCGCATATCCCTGGTGAAAAGCTCAGAAAGGAATTCCAAAACAACTAGAATGGAGGCAGTGTAAGGGTCAGCATTCATTTTCTCCACCCAGATAGAGAATCTTCTCCATTTACTGGAATATAGTCTCCTAGTGGAAAGTTTATGAGAAGACGCAAGGGTACGAGTCACAGAGGGTGAGAAGTCGTGAAGCCTGACTAAGGATGGAACTGGAGCAGCCACTCTTGTCAAATTGAGGGTGTGTAAGGAGGGATGAAGCAAAACTGACATGCGAGTCAACAGGTCTGGAGCTGGGTCCAGAATCAAAGGATCGTCTAGAAGAGGCCAGAGAAAGGGGAACCAAACCTGACTAGGCCAGTAAGGAGCAATGAGGATAAGTTTGCTTCCCAGCCGTTTCGTTTTCTGAATAAGCTTGGGAATGAGAGGAAAGGGAGGAAAAGCATACAGGAAACCCAGGGGCCAATCGTGTACAAGTGCGTCTCTCTGTGATTTCCCCGGAGGGAGGATGAGGGAGAAGTAGCTGCTGCATTTGGCACTGATTGGACTGGTAAAGAGGTCACAGCAAGGCTGTCCCCCATCTGCAGAAAATCTGTTCTGCTGTTTTCTGTTTCAGAGACCACTCGTGAGGCATCAGGATTGTCCTGCTGAGCTTGTCGGCTATCACGCTAGTTGTCCCTAGAATGTGCGCTGCCACCAGAAAATGCTGGGAAGATATCACCCATTTCCAAACTCGCATGGCCTCTCGACAAATTGGGTAAGATTTGGTTCTGCCCAGTTTGTTGATAGACCATACTACCAACATGTCTGATTGTATTGCAATAGTCCCCAGAGGAAGAAGGTCATGAAGTGCTTGCAACGCCAGGAGCACCGCCCTCATCTCTAGAATGCTAACATGCAGGTGAGCCTCGTGATCTTGCCATGTGCCTTGAACAGTCCTGCCGAGATAATGCCTATCCCCACCCTATCTGTGAGGCATCCATGGTCACAGTGGCAATGGGTTGGTGAGAAACAAATGAAGTGCCTGTGGTTAGCTGATTGGGCAGTGTCCACCAAAGGAGGTCCTTCTTGCAAGATTCTGTCAGCAGAATGTGATGAGACAATGGTAGGTGCTGAAAAGACCACTGGAACGACAGAAGCCACTGAAGAATTCTCATGTGTAGCCTGGCTAGTGGCACTAGTAGTATGGTGGAAGCCATGGTCCCTAGAAGCTGCAGAATAATCTTAGTTTTGACCTTTTGTAAGGGGAGAAGATGCCGAATTTGAACAACCCGGTTCTGTGCCCTTTCGGCAGGCAGATAAGCCAACATGTCTAATGTGTCCATCTCTGCCCCTATAAAAATCACAGATTGAGAGAGCAATAAGGCAGATTTTTCCCAATTAATAGAAATTCCCAGCTGGGCACAAAGCTGAATAGTAACGTCCTTGGTCTGAAGTAGTAGATGCCTGGCGGGGGTGGTCAAGAGCCAGTCGTCCAGATACGGAAACACCTGGAATCCTAGACATCTCAGATGAGCTGTCACTACTGTCATACATTTGGTGAACATCCTGGGAGCTGTGGTGAGACCAAATGGCAGAGCACGAAACTGATAGTGAATGGCTACCAGCCGGATGTGTAGGTGACTCCTCGACACCCTGTCCATTTTTGTGTGGTAGTAGGCATCTTGGAGATCTATTGAGCACGTCCAATTGCCTTTCCCTAACAATGGAAATATAGATTGCAGTGTCACCATCCGGAACTTGTCCTTTACTGATTCGTTCAATCTGCTGAGGTCCAGAATGGGCCTCCAGTCCCCTGTAGGTTTTGGCACTAAAACAAAAATGGAGTAAGTTCAGGATCCCATTTGGTCTGCTGGGACGGTTTGGATGACTCTTTTTGACAGCAATTTGTTGACCTCCACAGTTGCCTGATCCCTGTGATTGGGTGGAACGTTCAGGGTCTTCTTGGGAACAAAAGGTGGAAGAGAAAATGGTATTACATAACCCCTGGTAATAAATCTTTGTATCCACTTGTCTTGAGTGATACCCAGCCAGGCTTCTGGATACAAAGAAATGTGACCCCCGACCAGCCCCAGAGAAGCACAATCGGGACCCACATCAGGAGCAGTGGTAAGGCTGGCCCCGAAAGAAATTGCGACCTCCCTGGTTTTGTGGACTGCCCCTGCCTCTAGGGTGACGTCTACCATTTCCCTCCTCCACCTCTGAAGGAGTCACCCTGTGCATCCTGGAAAAACCTCTGGGACTTACCGCCCCCCCCCTCTGACCCTTAGGGTATGGTCTACAGGAGACAGTAAAATGTACTCCCATGGCAGAGTCTTTTTCCTTCTTGCTTGCACCAGGTGAGTGTGTCCTTTACCTTGGGTCCAAGCAATGAGGAACCGAAGGGGGCATTGGTAAAGGTAGACTTGAACGGTTCCGCAAAGTTACACAAATGCATCCAGAAATGACACCTTAGGTTAATTCTTGAACCCACTGCTCTACTCGCTCCACCAGCTGCATATGAAATAAGCCGCATGGAAAAGTTGATGATAGAGTTCAAGGTGGACAACTGGGCAGAAACCTTGTCATGGACTCCCCTCAGTACATGTACCTTGTAGAGAATATCCTAACTCTAAGGAGATCTCTCTGAAGCCTCATGAAGTGAGTAAGCTAATTCAACAATCTAAGGGTAAATGTCGCTGAAGAAAAGATACGCTTCCCGTACCTGTCCATCGTTCAAGACTCCTTATTCGGAAAATGAACAGAAGTAGTCTCAGCTAGCTCCTTCTTAGTGGCCGCTGCCACCAACATGGCATCTACGGGAACACTGACAAAAAAATTTTTCTGGAGGGGCAGAAAAACTTATTCGGTCTCCTGGGGACTGGCTCCATAACATCAGGAGTATCCCCACACCTTTCGACTACCTAGTTCCATCAGTTCGTCGAAAGGTGGAGACACCCAACAGGCTGAAGGTTGAGACCCAAAAGCCTTCAGGTACACAGACTCATCAGAAGGGATGACAGTGGGCCAGCCGCACCTCTATTTAATGATTTCCAGGATGTCTATGAAGGAGACATCAGAGAACGACTTGGGGGGAACCTTTTGACTCCTTGAGGTCAGAGGTCAGAGACTCATCCTGGGAGTCTACATGCTTCCTCTTGCATGTTCTCTTCCGTGGGGGCTCTTCAGGACATTCCGTGGAGGTCTCGGAATAGTGGGGGCCACCAGCAGGTGGCTGCCAAGGCTGAGGGTCTCTGCTGTCCACAGAAGAATTGAGCTGAGACAGAATTAGTTGCTTTAGGGGGAAGAGTGTCGGTACCGCTAGTAGGAGTTGGCAATCAGGACAGTACACTCATCTCGAATGCCGACCTCTCCAGCTCCGAAGACCTCCCCGGCTCCGAGGAGACAGAGAATGCCATCGGCTCCGAGACAGATATAAGGTCTGAACTCACCTTGGCCGACGTGCCGAGAGGAAGACCCTGAACCGAAGTTGTTCAGCTCCAAACATCCCTGTCGGGGCCGACTGGGGAGCTTCAGCCGCTAGACACTACGGATGGTGCAGAGTGTGTCGGAGCAGAACTCTGCTCTGAAACAGCCACAGGGGGAGCTGGAACCGAAGATTCCACCAGTGGTACCAAACACTCCGGCTCCAAAAGACCAGCATAGCTTGGAGGAGGAATGATCACAGAGGGCTGAACAGACTCAAGTGACTCTGGAACCGGCTTGGTCGGAGCAAACCGCAACTTAGGCAAAGCAGAGGACTTAAACAGTCTCGGCACTACCCTCTCCACATCTTCTTCTGATAAACTCCTAGAAGACTTGGATGACAGAGTGGGACAGTGGGATCTCTGAGGTATTGGAAATTTCAATATAGAGGAGGCCGGTAGAGGATCCATAGACCGGCTCCGTGAAATGATCTCAGTGGTCGGCTCCGAAACACTTGGAACAGACCCTGTAATCACCGTACTGCTCTCAGTTGGCACCAAAGTCTGTGGAACCGATGAAACTGTGGACTTCTGATTTGGTGATTTTAAGAGGGGGCTCCGAGACAACAGCCGGTGCCGGGGAGGGCCTCTTGGAGGACTTAGACTTTCCCTTTGTAGATTTGGAAGAGGAGGAAGAACTCAAAGGAAGTTTTAAGACCACCTTTTAGGATGAGCTTGTTTTTCCTCTCTTGCAACACCTCAGGACTGAAAGCATGGCAAAATAAACAGGTCTCCTGTAAATGGATATGCCCCAAACAGTAAACGCAGTTACCGTGGCCATCCTTTATGGGCATCTTCTGTGAGCTTTAATACATTTCTTAAAGCCAGATGGCTTATGATCCTTACTCTCTTTAGACATTCTCACAGAGATGAGCAACACGCACACACACACACACGCACACACGCACACAAACACAGAAGGACTAGGTCCTCTCACTTAAACAGGCCTAGCCCAGGCAGAAAAGGAAACAAAGAAACTAGGTCTTCTAACTAAAACAGACCTAGAAAGTTACAGTAAGTAGAGAATTTCACACACACTAACAGTAATATCAACAAGGGAAAACAAAACCTAGTTCTGTTAACAGTAATCAATAAAACAAGCAAAAAATCCGCAAAAAACTCAAGACTTATGACTAAGAAATAACAGAACGTAGTTATGTTAACAATAACAATTCAACAAGCAGGAAACTACCAAAATTAGACTAGCCTTCTAACAACACAGAGTCTAACAGAGTGCAAAAGGTGCCTACAAATACGAAGTCTATGAAGACACGAAAACCAGCACACAGGATACCAATACTAAGTCAAAAAGACCAAAAGGCCAAAGTTTGCACCAAATGGCGCAAGTATAAAGCTAACTATACTAACAGCAACTACGCTGACTAACAATACAGTAACAGTTTTTCTATATTAAACTAAACAGTCCCAAAAACTCAAGTAAATGCAACACTTAGCCAGAGCCAAAGAGAAGCACAACTGAACTCGTCGACGCAGAAAACGAGATCTGGGGATTGTACTGGTGCACCATGGGATACCTACCTAGCCACGAGCCAACTAGAATACGTCCAGCTTGTAAATAGGCCGAGTCAGAGCAGAGGATCGTCTCCGATCCCGTATGTAAGAATGAAGGTGAGACAGGACTACAGAACATCCCTAGTTTCATTCATATGTACTGAGCATATGTCACACTAGTTCAGGACTAATGTTTGCATTAAAGCAATTCCAAACCAATCATAGCGGAGAGCCAAGAATTTTTCCGTTCCATTTGCCTCATGGAGTTGTGTTCTTAATGTAAAGTGCAAGTTTTTTTTTGTTATAATTATGCCCTCGTCTTGTAAGGTGGGCCTTCTTATTCTAAAATGTGCAATTTTTTTTACTTTAGTTACTGCAGTGGACCTACATTTATTATGTTTAACAAATGGATGTTTCTGTTGACTGTATGATGAGCAATTGTCTAATTACTTCCCAATTCCACTTCATGCAGTGCCGCCTTTTAATGATGTATTAGAGGGGTGAAAAAAGTTATGTACTCACCATAACATTCCACGTGTGTTTTCCATCTTCGCCCCCATTCTTACTTGATTGGGTTTAGATCTGTCTCAGCCTTTATTTTCAAGCTTGAGGTCCTCTACCAGCTCGTGGCTAACTCCCTATCCTAGCATGCACTGGAGCCATCCTCAGATTTCATTTGCCCTAAGTTTATAATTGTATTGCCTAATGCCAAGGAAGGACTCAGAGGCCGACTAAGAAAGGCAGAGGGTGAGGGGATCCAAATTTGTCTAGACCCGGTCTTCTGGGAGTAAAAAGGGAGGGGGAAGGTAGGTGGGATGTAAGAATGAAGGTGAAGATGGACAATGCACATGGAACATTATGGCGAGTACATAACTTCTTTGTGTGTTGTTGTCCTATCTCGCCTTCATTCTTACTAGGTTGGGACAGCATCCCTAGCAACCTGATTCTTGGGTGTCTCATGGGAGAGTATTCCTAAGAACCATGGATCCAAAGGAGACACTGTCCCTGATGGTCAAATCGACTTTGTAATGAGTGATAAAGATATGGGGGGGCTATAGCCAGTGTTGCTTCAGCACAAATAGTGTCAATAGGCACCTTAGCCAGAAGGGCTTAAGTAGCAGCAATGGCTTTTGTAGAAAACAAAGCCTATAGAATCTGACAGACATTTATAAAGTGCAACTTTAGACATAGGGGATCCTTGTTTAGAATCTGAAAAGGAAACAATAGTTGATCAGATTTCCAGAATTCTGCAGTTCTGTGCAGGTAAAAATGTAACTGTCTATATACATCCAATTGATGTAACATGTACTCTGCTTAGTTTTCATAATTTGGGAAGAAAACTGGCAACTTAATACATTGGTTCAAATTTGTTTCTGAAACCACTTTGGTAGAAAAGAGGGGCTTATCCGTAAAGACACCCTGTCTCTATGGAAAAAGCAAATATGGGGACATTATGGACAACACTTGCAACTCTGACACTCTTCTAGCAGAGGTGATAACCACCAGGAAAATGGTTTTCCAGGTAAAAAATTTTAATTCGCAAGATGATGGGGGTTTGAAGGGTGGAAGGACTATATGAGATGGAATGAAATTCAGATCCCAAGGTGATGAAGGATCCTAAATAGGTGGACTTAAAATAGTACCCTTGAGAAAAGCCCTACATAGTTTGAGACATTATATTAGTGTCATTGTCTCCTAAATGGAAGTTTGAGATAGCTGCTAGCTGAAGCCTAATAGTAGCTGCACCTTCATTGAATAGTTTAAATAGGAAGTCTAGGATGAAACTAATAGGAGCAGCAGAAAGGGGATCGATGTGGTTACAGGCTGCCCATAAATTTTGAAAATCTTCCTCGTTGAAGCCTTATGAGAAAACATTAGAATGTGTTTAACACGATGGGAGAGAGTTGAAAGCCTGGCTATCATTGGAATTGGAGCAGCCACGCTGTCAGTTTTAGGGTATGAAGGGATGGATGCAGTGTTCCTGATGCATGAGTAAGAAGGTCCAGAACCCATGGCTCCTCCCAAAGATGAGGCCACAGGAAGGGTAACCAGATTTGGTGAAACCAGTACAGAGCAATGAGCATCCCTTAGCAACTCCCCCATGGGGGACGAGGCCGAAGAAGCTGCTACACTTGGTATTCATGGATGTCGCAAACAGGTCTCAGCAAAGGCTGGCCCCATTTTCGGAAAAAAATTTTCTGCTACTTCCTGCTTCACGGACCACTCGTGAGACATCAGAATCGCTCTGCTGAGTTTGTCCGCTATTAAGTTGGATTTCCCAGGGATGTGTGTTGCTATCAGAAAGTGTTGGGAGGAGGTTGCCCATTGCCATACTCAGGGCGTCTTGACATAGGTGGCAAGATCTGGTCCCTCCTTGCTTGTTTATATGCCATAAGACTGACATGTTGTCTGTCTGGAGTACAATGGTTCCCAAGGGAAGAGAGTCCTTGAATGCTTGCAACACAAAGTACTGCTCTCATCTCTAAGGCAGTGATGTGCAAGTGGGCCTCATGGTTCTGCAAGGTGCCTTGGACTGTCCTTCCCAGATAATGCCTTCCCCTATCTGGGAGGCATCCGTTTTCACTGTGGCCACTGCTTGGGACTGAAAAAACTGTGGAACTAGAGTCACTTGAGTGGAGTGCAGCCACCACTGAAGATCCTTTTAGCAAGTTTGTTATGATTACTGTGTGAGACGCTGGTAGTTCTTGTATCAACCACTGAGTGGACAGCAACCACTGAAGAATCCTCATATGTAGATGTACTAAGGGAACTAAAACTATTGCTGTTGCCGCCATGATCCCTAGATCTTTGAGAACTATCCTCACAGTGACTTCTCAAAAGGTATCTCACCTGGTACCTTAGAGATTGGACCCTTTCTGGTGGGAGTCTCACCACCATTTTTGTTGAGTCTAATTCTGCCCCTATAAATACCACATGCTCAGAAGGCACTAAGGCAGATTTTATGTAGTTTATGGCAATCCGTAGGCCGGAACAGAGTTGCAAGGTTGTATTTCTGGCCTTGATTAGCAGATGCCTGGTTGTGGCTGTCAAGAGCCAGTCGTCTAAGTATGAAACACCCAGAATCCTAAATGTGTCAAGTGAGTCACTACTACTGCTGTATATTTGGTGAATACTCTAGGGGCTGTAGTTGGGCCAAAGGGCAGAGCTCGAAACTGGTAGTGACTGGCTCTCAGCAGAAAGCACAAGCGTCTCCTGCATCGCCTGTCCATTTTTATGTGGTAGTACGCATCCTGGAGATCTATAGAACACACCCAATCGTATCTTCCCAAGAATGGGAGTATCGACTGCAGTGTCACCATCCTGAAATTACTCTTCTTTACAAACTTGTTTAGAATGCTGAGATCCAGAATGGGTCTTCAGTCCCCTGTTTTCTTTGGAACTAAACGAATCTTGAGTACATTCCGAATACTATTTGGTCGCAGGGACTTCCTGGATGGACTCTTGTCTAGCAACTTTGGAATCTCCAGAATTGCCTGTTGTCTCTGACTGGGTGGAACGTCTGGAATGTTTTTCATCTTTGGAGTGGGAAGGGAAAATGAGATAACGTAACCTCCGGATATAATGCTTTGTACCCATCTGTCTTTTTGTAGTTGTCGCAAGGCTTGTGGGTACAAAGATAAGCGACCCCAGACTGCCTCCAGAGTTGGACAATCCGGCCTCCTTTCAGGAGCGCTGAAAAGGCCTACCAAAGAAAGATTCTCTGTCGCCCTGATTTTGCGGAAAAAAAACAGTAACAAGAAAAAAGAAGTAATCAAGTACAACAATATCGACCAAACTTTTTTTCTTTCTTTGGCTCAACCCTCTAACGTAAAGGGGTCAAGCTAATAAGGACACCACAACATGGAGAAAAACGACAGCTCTACAGAAAATAACCTAGGAGACAGCCCTTTAACTTCAATGGGCTCTGGTACAGTTCTTTAATTTATACGAACTGTACCAATAACACACTAACTACACTTAACAAGCCAGGAAAGGGAATAAGCAAGAAACGCAAGGCCTTGCGAAAAAAATGACAAACCAATATCACAATTAGCAGTAAAACCTACAAAACTATAGTAATCCAAGGATTAGTGACAAAAATTAACAAAAAGATCAAGAAGAGTTGTATTTAGCCTGAGCTAGCAGACTAACATTCAATCTGCTTAGCAGCAAACAAGATCTGAGGATGGCTCCAGTGCATGATGGGATAGAGAAGTTAGCCACGAGCTGGCAGAGAACATTGAGCTTGAAAATAAAGGCAGAGACAGATCAGAGGATCAGATCTGAACCCAATCATGTAAGAATTAAAGTGAGATAGGACAACACATCAGATGTTCTGCATATTGATCAGTGTTGTAGTAGCCTAGGCCAGATTCCAAAGCTTCAAGACACCTTCCATGTGCCCCAAAGACAAGTTTGGATGCAAAGCCCTGCAAAGCTTTACTGCTGCCGAATAATACTCTCCTGCTTTACTGCTGCTGGAGAATGTGCTGCTCTGAGGCTTTTAAGGATTGACTGTCAGCTTGTGCTTTTCCTTAGCTTGGCAGATAATTTCCCTTTGGGGGGGAAAAAAATTCATTTTTGCATTTTTTACTGAGGGTTTATTACTTTGCTCATCAGAAAAGTTTTTAAAACCTATGAGTGCTCTGTTTTAACAGACTGTCTCGAGACTAATGCACTTTTTAAATGGAGCACTCGTTGCTTCTCTCACTTTAAAAGCGGGGTTATCTAACAGAAAATATACTCTGTGCAGAAATTGCGTTCATTTTAACATTGCAGACCTGCCATAATGTTTGAAAATGCTTTTTCCTGTGTTTTTCCTGTCAATAAAAACAACTTTGTGGACTGGTAGTTTTACTGGCATTAATGTTCATTTTCCCCAGGATACAGGCATTTCCAGCTCTGCCACCACAGCAGGCTAGCAATTTGCTTCAGCTGCAGGTGGGTGACTCTGCTGTGGCCGTTTTACCTCAGACCACTCATCTTTTAACTCGGATCCCACTGGTTTAACACCTATAGCCATGATGAGCTGGGGGTTAGCCACATCCTTAGTGGCTGCTGGGGTCCCTTCAGTGGGCAGGGGAGAACCACTCTTGTTGGTTATGGGAGAAGGAAACGTTGCCCTATTGTGTCAGAATACTGTGCCCATCCTTGGGGAAAGCAGCAAGCTGCCATTAGTAACACAGTTGGCCTCATTTGTCCTGTCAAAAAGAAACAAAAGCAAGCATGTATCAACTCCTCAAAATTCTTTGGATCAGAGTAATTTACAGGGACAGACTCAGGGGTTTGAATAATGCTACTGATTCTTCTTGCACAGTGGTTTCCATTAAAAGAGGAATGCTTCCTTTCCTGAAGAGATTTGAGACACTGAATATGAACAGGAAGATGCAGGAACAGATTCAGTGATTTTGTCCTCAAATTTCAGATTCAAACTAGCTCACTTTTTGATTCTCCCAATGTGGGCTTCTCTTTCTCTGAGACTATTGCTAGAATGATCAAATGATTTCAGTGAGAGAACACTGAGGTTACTCAGTCCCTCAAAAATATGAGTTATTAGAGGATTTTTCCAGAACCTACACCCAATTCCTCCTGTCCTGTCTGTTTTACAACGTGTCTCTTACTGCCAGCAGGTTTACTGACAGTCAGCCGGCTGTCCCTACAAAGGCAGATAAGAAGGTATATAATTCCTCAGCCTTTTAAATTTTTATAAAGTAACTGCCACCAGGAACAATGTCTTTCAAGATAAAAACTTCAAATCTGAGGTAGAAGGTTCAAAATGCGTACTTGCAAGGACCTGCAGCAGAAAGGGTAAATCCCAAGGTGGTACAGGGTCCTGAATGGGAGCATACAATATAAAAGTGCCTTTGAGAAAGGCTTGAGAGATTTTCAAGGCAATCAAAGGGACATTCTCTCAGCCAACATGTAAATTAGGTAATGTCACCTTTATCATGGAATAACTGCAACCATAGTTGAACAAATCTGCAAGAAAGTCCAACTACCCCCAAGAGAGCTGAGAGAGTCTCCAAGGATCAATAATCAGCCCAAACAGCAAAACATTTCCACTTCATTACTATACACCTTCCTAGTAAACATCTTCTGGGAAGAGAATAAGACATGTACAACGCTGTTTGAAAGCTAGGGATTTCTGGCCATCAAGGGAACTGGAAAAACAAAGCGGTTAATTTGAGGGTCTGAAGGTTGGGCAGGTCCACGCATGCTGGATGGGAAATTAAATCCAACATCCTGGGCAAGTATCGGGGGGGGTGACAGGAAGGGGAACCACACCTACTGGGGCCAAAAGGTAGTCATGAGGATGACAATCTCTCTGCAGCGGGTTGCCTTCAGAGGGAACTGGATTATTAGAGGAACTGGTAGATATGCATACAGGCGATGCTGGTGCCAAGCACAAAGAAGAATGTCTCTAGATGACTGTCACAGAGGACAGATTAAGGCATAATAACTGCTGCACTTGGTGTTAAATGGGGAAGCAAGCAGGTCATAAAACGTAGTGGCCCAACACCAAAAAATCTAAGAAGATACCCCAGATTCAGGCACTACTCATGAAGAAGAATGTTCCTGCTCAAACTCTCAGGCAGAATGTTGGACTTCTCCAAAATGTGCTTTGCAATCAGAAACCAATGAGAGGAAATTGTACGCTGCAAAACCCTCATGATTTCTCAACATGGGGATTAGGACCCCACCCATTTGTTCAGATACCTATCGACAGACATTGTCCATCTGGATCAAAATCACACTGCTGGAGAGAGAATCCTGGAAACCCTGCAATGCAAGAAGAAAGGCTCTCACTCCAAGACACCGATATGAAAGTTGGCCTCAGAGGAAGACTAAGTCCTTTGGACTGTCGTCCCTTTAAATGCACCCATCACCACCACCACTGAGAAGGGAGGTGTCTGTAGTGATCATTGCTAATGTAGGGGAACAAAAAGGGGTCTTCTGTTAGTCACAGAAAAGACTCAGATCACCACTGAATCTGATCACAGCAAATTCAACTTTATGGAGAAATCCACTGGATGCGTCTAATAGGACCTTTGCAGTGTAACGGCCCATTGTAGAGCCCTCGCATGGTACCTCACTATAGGGAAAGTACAGTTTTGTACCTACCATAAATGTAGATGTCCGAACTGGATAGCATCTGCAGTCATAACAACTGGGTTGTCCTGTCGTCAG
This sequence comes from Protopterus annectens, assembly GCF_019279795.1. NCBI lineage: Eukaryota > Metazoa > Chordata > Ceratodontiformes > Protopteridae > Protopterus > Protopterus annectens. The sequence continues at coordinate 417,238,976 of NC_056734.1, forward strand.
GCAGCCCTTCAGTCGGCCGGATTCCAAAGTCCGGGTCCGGCTTCGGCTGATGTCGCACTTCACCCGACGTCATCTCTGTTGGTCTTCGGGTATAAAAGCATCAGCCGACGCCATTTTCCTCAGTGTTTCTTGCCCCAGATGCCAGTAGCCCTCTTGAAGGCTAAAATTTGGATAGATGCCAATGTTTCCAAAAGATAGAGGTAAACACAAAAATAAGCATGTATGTACATATATACAAACAAATACACCATAAAAGACTCCCCCCCCACCAGCTAGCTATTAGGAGGGTAAACACCCTAGGAGTACCACAGAGGGGAAGGAGGGAGGTAATCCTGACTGCAGATGCTATCCAGTTCGACATCTACATTTATGGTAGGTACAAAACTGTACTATGTCCTTCATGGATGCATCTGCAGTCATAACAACTGGGTAGAATACCATAGCCAACTAGGGAGGAGGATAAAAGTAGATTATGGTGTGTTTAGGATCCCTTGCAGTACAGCAGTGGCAAACCCTGCTCGGGATCTGGAATATAGAGGCAAATTATAATGCTTGGCAAATGTATGCACGGAGGTCCAAGTAGCCGCCTCAATAATGTCTTTGGTTGCCACTCCTCGTAAGAAGGCTGTGGTAGTGGCTGTTGCCCTTGTAGAATGAGGTCTTATGTTCTGTGGAATTGGTTTTCCATGGAAGGAGTAACAGAATCGTATGCAATTTCCTATCCATTTGGAGATTGTCTGTTTGGAAATAGCTTTTCCTTCCCTTCCTGTTGCATAGGCTACAAAAGTTGGTCAGTCTTTCTGCTATTTTTGTTCTGTCCAAGTAGTAGCGTAGCTGTCTATGTACATCCAAGGTATGCAGTATTCTTTCCCTCTGTTTTGTGGGTTGGGAAAGAAGGTAGGTAGGTGGATTGCCTGGTTTAAAGACACTCTGGATACCACCTTAGGCATAAATGTAGGATTAGTCCTCATGGACACTATCTTGGTGGAAGATTAGGAAGGGTTGCACTGCCATTAAGGCCTGTAGTTCTGAAACCCTCCTTGCTGAAGTAATTGCCAGTAGGAAAGCAGTTTTCCATGACAGGTGTTGTAGGTCTGCTGTTGCTGCTGGTTCAAAGGGTGATAGTGTCAACTTTTCTAGCACAAAGTTTAAGTCCCAAGCTGGTAATGGTGGTTTCCTTGGAGGTTTTACATTCTTGATTCCTCTGAGGAACTGCCTGAGCAAAGGGTGCGAAAAACAGGTGGATCAAAGCTGTATTCTGCTGAAATAGCTGATGCATGTATCTTGATGGAGGAGTAGGACAGGCCTGAATGAAGAAGTTCGCCAGATACTCCAGAATGTTAGGCATATCTATGTTTGACACATCTTTTCCTCTTTCCGTACTCCAAATGACAAACCTTTTCCATTTTCCAGCATAGTTCCTTCTTGTTGAAGGTCTGCGTGCTTCAAGAATAATGTCTTTAACTCTTTGGGAAAGTTCTGGATTAGCTGCTGCTATGTGATGTTCCATGCAGTCAGTTGCAACGTTTTTAGGTTTGGATGTATGATGCTGTAGTTGTTCTGAGTTAACATCAAAGGCATCGGGGTATTGGCCACATATTGTTCCGAGACATGCTCCTCAGCAGTGGGTACCAGTGTTGTCTTGGCCAGTTTGGAGCTATCAGGATTATCCTTGGACGTTCTTCCTTGATTTTTAGTAGTACTTTGTGTATCAAGGGAAGAGGTGGGAATGCATATGCTGTTAGGCCTTTCCAGCTGAAGGAGAGCGAATCCACTTTCCATGCTAGTGGGTGGAATGTCCTTGTGCAGAACTTTTGAGCTGGTGATTGAGAGGTGATGCGAATAGATCTATCTGAGGCATTCCCCATTTCTTTGAGATGGTCTTGAAGATGTCCGGTGCAGCTTCCATTCGTGGGCATCCGATGTGGTTCTGCTTAATATGTCTGCTAGAGTATTTTCTTTTCCCGGTACAAATATTGCCTGTAACTGGATGTTGTAGCTGAGTGCCAGGGTCCACAGCTCCAAAATCATTCTGCATAGGGGGTATGAATGAGTGCCTCCCTGTTTGTTGATGTACCACATGACTGTGGTGTTGTCTGTCCTTATCATCAACTGGCCCTCTTGGAGAAATGGTTTGAACTTTTGGATTGCCAGTTTTACTGCCAGCATTTCTTTTAGGTTGATGTGCAGGTGAAGTTGATCCTGTGTCCACAATCCTTGCACGCATTTGTCCAGCATGTGGGCCCCCCATCCTAGGTCTGAAGCATCTGTTGTGATGGTCTGGCTTGCTTGACATCTGCGAAATGGTAGGCCTGGGTTTGACTGACATGCCTGAGCCCACCATAGGAACTCCTGCTTTAAGCATGGAATTAGTGGGATTTCTGTTTCTAGGCTGTGTCTGTGTTGGGACCATAAATTCTTTAGGTACCACTGTAGTTTTCTCATATGTAGTCTGGCAAATGGGACCAAGATTATGCATGATGCCATGAAGCCCAAGGCCTGCAGTACTTTTCTTGCTGTTAACTTGTTCAGTTTTGTTAGTGCCAAGAAGTAAAGAGGAGTTCGTTTTGTTTTTCTGTAGTCAGGAATGCCATTTGTTTTACTGTGTCCAATTCCGCACCCAAGAATGTCCTTGTTTGGGATGGTATCAGCCTTGACTTTTGTAAATTGACTGTGTATCCCAGTGCTTGTAGCAAGTAAATGACCCTTTGTAAATCTGTTGTCAGCTTGCTTTTGTTGTCCCCTTGTAGCAGGCAGTCGTCCAGGTATGGGTAAATTTGAATTCCCTGTAGTCTGCAATGGGCGATTACTGATGCCAGGCATTTTGTGAATACTCTGGGCGCAGTAGATAAGCCAAAGGGCAATGCTGAGAATTGATAGTGCTCTGATCCTGCAAGAAATCTGAGGTATCTTCTGCAGATTGGTCGAATGGGGACGTGCAGGTATGCCTCCTTGAGATCTAGAGTTACCAGCCAAGACTCCTTGCCCAGCATGGGAAGAAGTTGCTGTAGGGTCAGCATTTTGAATTTTGGGACAATGATGTATGTATTTAAGGTGGACAGGTCGAGAATTGGTCTCCAACTTTTTCCTTTCTTGGAACTAGGAATAGTCTGGAGTAGAACCCTTTCCTTGCTCTGCTGTTGGCACTCTTTCCACAGCTCTCATGTTTGCTAACTCCATTATCTGTTGTAGTGCCTCTGTTTTTTGATTTGAAGGTAGATTTGGCATTCCTCTTTTGACTGGTAAAGTGTGGAAGTGAAACTGGTAACCTTGATCTATGGTTTGTAAAATCCACTTGTCTTTTGTTATGTAGTGCCAGTTCTTTGAAAATAAGGTTAACTTTCCGCCTAGAGGAGCTGCTATTTGTTCCCTGGTAGGCGGATTTAGGGTTAAGTCACTGTGGTTGTGCTGATGTAGTGGCAGTGGTTGTGTCTGTGCCTCTGTTGTTACCTTGCCACTGTCGTCCTCTGTAGGCACCTCCTCTGGATTGGTTTCTGCCTCTGGAACGTCTATTCCTGCCCCTTTGAAATTTTGTGGAGTCAGGAAAAGACCAATTTTTGGCAGGCCAGTTCCTGCTAAACCTTGGGGGTTGAACCTGCAAGAAATCTTTAACCGTTTGAACAGATTTTGCCTTTTCTTCCATTTTCTTCATAACCTGCTGGGCAGGTGTACCAAACAAACTTGTCTTATCCATAGGAGCATCTAGCAACTTAGCTTTAACATGATCCGGTAAAGCTTGCTCCTTTAGCCATGCATGCCTTCTTATCACTGTGCCAGTCATGGCTGATCTAAATGAAGCCTCCAGTGCATCATAGCCACATTTTAAGGAATGGTTGCTAACCTGTTGTATGTTATTTACCATTTCTAATACATATTTCTTATCAAGAGATTCATCAGTGGTTAGTTTTTTAGTTAACTGATCAAGCACAAACTCTTGGTATTGTATCATGTGAAACTGACAGTTTAAAGCTCTAGCTGAGAGAGTAGCTGAAGTGTAGACCTTTTTACCCCATCTGTCTAATGACCTTGCTTCCCTTTCAGAAGGAATAGGGTTTTAGCTATGGTCGCTGCTACTGCCTTGGGACCCTGGGATATAGTTTCGGGTCTGCAAGTGGGGCCTTGTAAAGGTGGTGATGAGTATCTGGCACCCTGTAAAATCTGTCTGGTTTGGCAGGGGCTGGGGTAAAGAATCTGGAGCGGAGCAGACATCATTGAAAGCATCATCCACCACAGAGAGAACAGGAGGTATAGCTAAGGGCCTGTGCTGTGGGAGGTGCAGAAAGGTCCTAAGTCTTTTTCTGGAGTCTGAAAATCCTGTTGCTGCCATTGGAACTGCTCTCGCATGGCATGTAAGGTTTCCCCAAAGGAGAATTCTTCTGGTGGGGAAGCAGCTGGAATGGATTCTTCAGCATCAGAATCTTCAAAATTGGAGAAAGGAGCCTCTGGCTGGTCAGTTATGTCTGATTCGTCAGCAGAATCATCAGAGGACACTGGCTCAGGGGGCTCTGCCCTAGGTCTCTTCTCTGGGGCTGAGAGGCCCTGTCTGGGTGAGATTGAGATCCTCTAATTAATGAAATTAAATCTTCTGCCAAAGTAAGCATTTGAGAACTAGAAGAGGGCCTGGTTGTGGGGGTTTAACAGGCACTGTCTTAGTAGTCTTGGCTGCTTTAGCCCTGGCGAAGGCCTTAATGGACATGGCTGCTGGAGGCCTAGCAGCACCACGTGCTGGGGTAGAGACATCCAAGGGAATGGTGTCTGATAAGTCAGTGGCAACCACCGTAGTGGATAAAATTTCTGAGGCCGATTCAAGAGTGGTAGCAGGGGCCTCAGTTGTAGAGATAGGTTCAGCTGTACTTTGATCAGTTTTCTCGGTTTCGCCGAAACCGAGACACTCGCGATTTGCTTAACCATGGTTTCGGCCGAAACCGCGAAAGTGTCGGTCTTTATCTTTGCGTTTTTTGGCAGATTGGGTAGTCGGAGGATCCGACGGCATAATGTACGCAAAATCAGAACCGAAAAACTGTTCTGCAAACTCCGACCGACGCCTAAGCGTTCGTCGGTTGAAAGAAGCACAGGCCGAACAGGCTGCTACGTCGTGTGCTGGGCCTAAACAAGGCAGACAATAAGAGTGGAAATCTTTATGAGGTATTTGTTTCCCACAGGTTAAACAATTATTAACTTTTTCTGACATCGGCTGAGGCAAGAAAGAGTCCCCAACGGGGTACTTAGCTTTAGAAGTCTTCGAAGTAGTATTCGGTAGAAGTAATCTCTGGATCCGACCGACCGGCACTTGCGAACAGCTTCTGCTTCGGGCGCCACGCGGCAAGAAAGACTGAGGAAAATGGCGTCGGCTGATGCTTTTATACCCGAAGACCAACAGAGATGACGTCGGGTGAAGTGCGACATCAGCCAAAGCCGGACCCGGACTTTGGAATCCGGCCGACTGAAGGGCTGCCTGACGACAGGACAACCCAGTTGTTATGACTGCAGATGCATCCATGAAGGACATCACACCAATGGAGGCTGCCATGTGACCCAAAAGTTTTAGAAGATGATGCATTGGCAGTTTTTCATAACTGAGCAAACAGAATGCCTAAGAACAAAGCCTGACTACTCAAAGTTGGGAGTCTGGCAATTTGGTATACAGTATCCAAGTGGCAGCCTATAAATTCTAGTGTCTAGTTGGGATGTAGGATTTATTTCTGATGAATGACTGATCCCCAAGGCTCCGCATAGCTGAAGTAAGGCATCCCTGGCTGTGATTAGACACTGTTGAGGGGGGCCGTGAGAAGACAATCATCCAGGTAAGGGAAGACATGAAATCCCTGCAGCCAGAGCCAGGCTGCTATTACTGCCATACACTTGTGAACACTTGAAGACCAGTAGTGAGACCAAATGGTAGTGCACAGAATTAGTAATGATCAGCTCCCAGCTGAGAGCAGAGTAACTTTCTGGAACATCTCTATCTTTATGTGATGGTAGGTGTCCTTGAGGCCCATCGAGCACATACAGTTGTCCTTTCTCATACAGTTCAACAAAGCCACAAATCAAGCTATTTTGTAATGGCAGCAAGTAGATCTGACGTATTCTTAGGGGAGCGAGGGATTGTGAGTAAGGAAAATGGAGCATGGTGAGCTGACATTTTGAAGAAATGGCCGGCCTGGGATTGGAGTCTGATCCAATAATCCACAGGTAGAAGACAGATGCAAAAGACATTGGCTTTATATATTACCCCTAATGAGAATAACTGGGATCATACCACTGATAATTTGAGGGGACCCATGCATTAGATAAAGCATTTTGGAGCTGCCCCTTTCCATTAGTAGTAAAGGGGCAGTCCTGGGGTAAATTTCCCCATCCATAGATAAAAGTTGCGCTTGAAAATGGGCAAGGATGAATTTATGTGGATGGGCAATCTATTCCAAAGCAGTAGTACCCTCTGAGAGATGTACTTTTCTCTCAAAACCGTTCTATTTATGTTGGGAGTAGTTTAGATCCATAGAGACAGTATTTCTGAGGCCATCTGACTTGCTGATGTGCAGTAAATCCATTAGTAATGGGTTGGAGGATGTGTTGTATACCAGACACGGGTCAGCTCTTAGCAGTCTGTAGGCTACAGAGTATAGTGGCAGGGCTCTGAGTTGGTCCAACATAGGCATGTTGTTTAGGCCTTGCGCCCTTTTAGTAAGGTATCGCTTGTGTGCATTCCAGTTGTTTTAAGTGTCTGGACAGATGCATGCCAAAGGGGGCATTAGATTCAATGATTAGCCTAATGAGGGCTATGTGAACCAGGACAACGATATCTCTAGATCTAGACATAGTTCTTTTCTTTATAAGCTGTGCAATAAAGAAGGATGTTCTTACAATGGATATATGTTGGTCAAAAGTTAAGTCACTGTACACTTATGTTCCCAAATCCTGAAATGGGTCAAATTTTAGGGGCGTACTGTCAGTGTGGTAGTTCCCTGGCGTAGATGACTTCATAAAAAATACAATAATGCATTTTTGGCATTTAGTTTCGGTCTACAATTTTGGAACCAGTTATTTGATACAAACCTTCCTGCAGGATAGCCAAGTCATTTGGGGATTCAATGACTGCTCCTAGCTTCCAGTCATTTGCAAACTTAGTCAGCAAGAGCCCTTTTGGTACCGATATTTACTTCAGAAAACTAGATGTCAAATGGGAGAGGTACAAGCACAGAACCCTGAGGGGCTCCACTTGTGGCTGGGTATCTTTGTGGAGGTAACTTTCCCTGTTTTGAAGGAAACCGTGAGGGGATTCATCTCACTACACCATGGAGCAAGGCATGGCCTATTCATTGCATTTTGAGAATTCCACTTGTTCCTCCACTCAGTGACAGAGGCAGGGAGCAGGCAATCATGCTAGTCCTGCAGACAGGCCTCACAGGAAGTATCCTTCCTAGCACCAATACTGCAGTCTGCTGAGAGGAAAAATGCTTCTGTGTGCATAACTCCCTCTGGCCTAATAGCTCAAATGCACTCAGACAGCACTGGCTTGGACTTTGCTAGGTGTAGTATCCATTGTTTGAGCTAGGTGTCAACTATATGGCGAGCCAGAACTACCTCCCTCCTCTCGGGGTGGGTAAATCAGCAATGGCTGCTTATTCTCATCTTCTCCATCTGATTCTTATGAGCACCAAAACCATCAAGTGAACTCTTATCATCGGACACTGCCAGAGCTTTTTCCCTCTATGCTATGGAGCTGGCAACAAATAGTTATCCTCTTATTTCAGAAATGACTCAAATCAAGACAAAATGAAAATTTATGACGTCTGGGCAGAGATTCAAGGAAGTATTCATACCCGGGTATGACAGAGGGAAGTCCTGCAAAGGAGAGACTAATCTCAGAAAGCAAATCCAATGTACAGTGCTTCAACAAGCATATGCACGGTTTACCAAATGGTCATGTTACAAATGTCTACAGATGTCCCAAAAACAAACGAAATAGCAATCCCTTTATAAATCTTTACCACATAAAAAATCTGGTGGCCTACTGTGTTGCATCCACAAATTAATCAAATACCATTTGGCTGAAACTGACTAAGCAAGATAGGTTAACAAAAAAATGAAAAGTTTATGTGATGGGTCAAGTCCCCCCACCCCCCAAACAACCTCCATTTAGGGAACTGCATTGCTAGCATCCCACCATTTATAAAAAAACTTGAATGTCACAAACATCTGAAAGCTGTGAACACTAACAGGTTTATTATAGCAATAACCCACGCCTGGGTGCAGGTAATGCGGGATTTACCCACGGTTGGCATGGTTTGGAAGACAACTGTGGGTAAATCCCGCATTACCCACACCCAGAAGTGGGTTATTGCTATTATACTATGGACAATATTTAAGAAAAGAAATAATTACTTTTCTTAAATAATGGCATTGTATAATGCCTCTTTGCTGCCCTTCCGCAGCTGTCTGGTATCATGGCAGTTCTGATGTACTGCATGCCTCGCAGTACATCAGAGCTGTGGGCAAAAGCAACGGAGAAAGCAAGATCTCCATTGCGTTTTACTGTTTCGCTATGTTAAATGGGTTTAACATAGCGAGACAGCTTTAAAATAAGCAACAGACATCTCCGTTGCTTATTTTAAAGCGGTCTCGCTATGTTAAACCCATTTAACATAGCGAGACAGGTTTAAAAAAAAAGCAACGAAGAAAGCAAGATCTCCGTTGCTTTTACACTGTAATCGCTATGTTAAAGGAGTTTAACATAGCGAGACAGCTTTAAAAAAAGCAACGGAGATCTCCGTTGCTTTTTTAAAACCTGTCTCACTATGTTAAACTCCTTTAACATAGCGAGACAGTGTTTTTAAAGAGACTTATACTAATGGAAAAAGTCCGGGCGACCGGACCTTTTTCCATTAGTATAAGTCTATTTACAACGTGCACGCTGGCCAATCAGCGTGCACGTTTTGGATTAATGGGGGGTCATGGTATAATATTCTTTAAAGCACGGTAAATCAGGCTTGACTGAACATGCTTTGACAAATCAGCCTGCAAAAGAAATTACCAATTCCTTGACAGAAAAAACTTTTATCTAGTGACAAACTGCTTGACTAGCCTTTCTCATCAGAGAACACCAGGAATGATAGAGGAACTGCTCAGTATTATTCTGAGCCAGTCTAGTGAAAGACAAGAAAAAATGAAATAGTTAAAGGTACTCCACAACTACCCTCAATACTAAAACGAAGATTTATCCTCACAAAGACCCCTTAAACAAAAACTAAAGATACTTCCTTACAAGGCTCAAGAATTAAAAACTGTTTCAGGCAGATGTAATTAACAGAAAAAGCACCTTCCATGTCAGAAAACTAAGGGCTGCACCACCCGCAAAAAACTGTCTCAAAAGGAAAACAAATCTCACTTAAAGACCCTAAGAAATGTTATTTGATTAAGGACAAATCATACTAATTTCAGAAATTACTTAGTTAACATTGTGATGCTAGCCAAAAGATTTAAACTCAATGGCCACAAAATACCAATAAGGTCAAAGCACATTTTTCATGCTGTGCCATCAAAATCTTGTGACCTCTCCTTAAACAACGCAAGTAAAATTCTGTTCTACTTGAGGAATCCAAGCTGAAAAGGAGGAGGTGGGGTCCTGAAAACGAGAAGCAAGAGAGGATGCACACACGAAACATTACATGCTATAAAGGACCTCAAGCACTCCTAAGGGAAAAACTACATGAGAACAGAAAACTCTTGTCATTTCACAAGAAAGCTACCAGTAGGACTGGGTACAGAAAAAAATATGACTGAAAAGGCCCTTCCACTGCAGGGAAAATGCATCTACCATCCACTTCCAACACTTCAATCACGGGGAAGAGTGGGAAAAGGAATGCATTTCCCTTCATTAGCAGTTTAAGATGGAAAATTCAGGGTATGAGCAGCTAACACATTTCATCTTGCAGTCCTTTTTTGATTTTCGTCTATGTGCTTGTTTTGTAACTAAGCAAAACTTTAACAAGGGCTCCCAGAGTGCATGTGACATGAGTATACCACTCAGCTGTACAGATTTTTTTTTACAGAATGTCCAGATTTTGCCTCATATTTGTAGTCCCTTTTTCATAAAATTGTGGTTTTCTGGCAGAGTTTCAGACGTCATACCCTTACGAAAATTCATACTAATGTAAAATCTGTTATTCTATCAACTTTCTAAGTTTATAATAGCAAGATTTAAAAATTGTCCCTATTTTTGGGCCTTTGTCCCACGTTTATATATGGCTTTGTTCAGATTTCTTGCTCTAAGAGGTTGAGAGGTATGGACAAGAGGTACATGTGTCTGGCAAATTTACTTGGTTAGGAAATAAACAGAGGTTCAATCTAAATGTGCTGGAGGACAAACAAAACCTTTGAATTACTTGTGTGAATTTAATGTATGAGATTGACAAGAGTGGTTGCCCACTGTATTTTCAAGACACAATAGTAAGTCTCCCAAGCCTGTGCTGAGGGAGCAAGAGAAAATCCCTAAGCCTTTTCTTGGAGTACTCTTGGCCTTCCCAGTGGAAGTGTTCCCTCAAGGTATGCAAGGTTTCCCCAAAAGAGTAATCTTCGGGGGGGGGGGGAGACAGAGGGAATGGACTCCTCTGCATCAGAATCTTCAAAAGGGGAGTATGAATGTTCCTGGTCATCAGAATGCTCTGAAATAATGGAGGCCTGGTCAGAGGAGGGAGATTCTTCCTCCACTCTGGGCCTTTTGTCCAGGGGGGGTTGAGAACCCCTGATAAGAGTAATCAAATCCTCAGCCATTTTGAGCATCTGCTTTTTAGGCATGGGGCCTTGAGAAAGGCCCTATGGAGCTTGTCTCTTAGTATGCATGGCTGCTTTAGACTTAGTGAAAGCCTTGATGGAAAAAGAAGAGGAAGGCCTGAAGACACCTTGAGAGGTGGCAGACCTGTCTAAACTCTGAGTTTCACCGCCAAGAGTGGCTTCGGTATCGGTAGTCGGGGTGTGGGCCGAAGAGCCTGCGACCTCGGGTACAGTAGACATCGCCAATGAAGTGTCGTCGGTAGTCAGGGGCTGCGTAGGTGCCTCACTGAGAACCGGACCACCTGTAGTCGGCTTTGGCGTGGTGTCGGTAGAAGCCGCAGACCTCTTATGTCGGTCCTTATCTTTGCGTCTTTTACTCAAAACTGGAGTCTGAGTATCCGACATAATGTAATTAAATTTTTTGCCAAAATAGTGTTGGGCGAACTCCGCCCGACGCTTAATGGTGCGTCTGTTGAATGTAGCACAAAAACGACAGGCCGAGACGTCATGGTCTGGGCCTAAGCAAGGAATGCAGAGGGAATGAAAATCCTTATGCGGTATTTGCTTCCCACATGGAATGCAATTATTAACTTTGTCTGACATCGGTCTGAGGCAAGAAAAGTTTCCCCAACGGGGTACTTAGCTTTCAAGAAGACTTCGGTTGCAAAGTATTCGTAATCTCAGGAGCTGGCCGACCGGCACTTGCGAACTGCTTCTGCTTCGGGCACCGCGCGGCAAGAAAGACTGGAGAAAATGGTGTCAGTTGGTTCTTTTATACCCATCACACTGACGTCAGGGAAGAAGCAATGACAACCGACGCCGGACCTAGACTTTGGAATTCGGCCGACCGAGGACCCGCCTGACGGCAGGAAAACCCATCTGTTATGACTGCAGCTGTATACACAATGAACATCAGGGAGAAACATATCAAACTCAAAACTTCTGTATCTTGCAAAATTCACCTTTCTCTGAGGTACCTTTGGACTAGAGTCTGAATATACAAGTAGCAGAGTTGGGAGATGCATGCAAAAAAAAATGCTTCCAATTTATAAGTTTCAAACTTTGCTGTTTTACTTGCAGGACTGTTTTTAATTTTAATGAGCCCTAAGACACTCACGGTCAACTTAACTTTACACTAGTTCTTTGAGTCGGCTAGAAAATTTCTCTTCCCCAGCAGTATAAACAACTCCATTAATGACGACACCTATGCCAAACTAAATTACTTTGTCAAAGAAAAAGGAGGGCCCATCATGTCCTACCAATTTCTGTGAATAATGGACTGAACTTAATAGGAAAGGTTCAGAAGCAAAGTCAGATCGAACAAATTCTTATTCTGTCAACTGTTCTATGAGAGAACTCTCCTTGATGGGTACTAGGTTGTAGTTCATCATTTCTTACAAGGCTACTGAGCCATGAGGATCTCTAGAAGCCTAACCATACATCACCAAGTTTTTAGCCCTTATGTTTAAAATTATGAATGACCCAGAGATAAGCAGAAAATTTACATTGCTCCCAGCCATAAAGGACAAAGGTGCTAAACCAGGGATGGATTTGTCATTAGCAATTGTCCAAATTGCATATGAATAGTGTAAAGAAGTACTTTGCTTTATGTGGAAAGAAGACTATTCCAAAGAAGGGGTATTCTCTGTGGTACCCATCTCTTCCTATATTTATCTATTTATGTTGCAAAAGGGATTTAGATTTCTTGAGCGGGTGTTTACATCTCCAATGTACTTGCAAAATGGGCAATAGGTCTGTCAGGACAGAGTCTGTTGAGGCCCTCTGTGCAGAGCAGATATCACCTCTCGCTAGCATGTATGATACCATGAAGAGGACAAGGCTTTGAGATGGTCTGCATAACTTTTCTGATTCAGGCCTTTGATTTTCTTAGTAAGAATGTTATGGGTGCTAGAGTTGCATCACGTTTGGACAGGTACATACCCAAGAGGATATTAGTCTCAATGGCTGGCTGGATGTGTGCGCAATACAGTGGAATGATCACATCCCTGGATGCCATATCCTTAGTTATAAGTTATGTAACGAAATAGCATTTTCTTATATTACTGAATATGAGGTGATTCAAGGGCAGTTTGTCTACACAGGCTCCCAGGTCCTCAACTACTGATCAGTTTTTACAGGGGGTGTTGTCAGTGTGATACTTACAAAGGACTTCTTGCTTGCCAAAGGATATTATTTTATATTTCTTACCATTCAGCTTTAGCCCATGATTTTGACACTAGATAGTGGATTTGGGAAAGGCCCTTTTGGAGAATCTTGGGTTATTCTAGTTTGACCTCCAGGTAGTAAATGACAAATAAGAGTGACCTAAGGACTGAACCCCTGGGGTACTCCGTTAATGATGGGTGTTATGAGGAGGTACAGAAAACTGAGCTCACACTGCTAAGTACATAACTCCTAGGCCCTTTCAAAGGTAAAAGCTCCATATCTAAACATGCAGCCAATGGCCCTACAACAGAATGAACAGGTTATAGAATCAAAATGTAAAAGGCAGCTGAAAAATGCGGCCACTTGCACATTCCCCAGAGTGTACCCTTAGACAATACCTCTCTTTTTCAAAAAGCAATAGGCCAGTCATACCAGGGGCGAATTTATGAATACCTACCCATACAACCATTTAATTCCTTCTTAAAGGAAGAAAGTGTGTCACATTGCTGGATCTGGACAGGAAGTTTGTTCCAGAGAAGGGGTTGCAATAATTTGCAACCTGTGCTGCACAGCAGAAAGGAAGTGTAATAATTTTACTCCACACACCACCCACATCCTGACTGACTAGTGCACAGCTGTGGCTCTTGTTATCGGACTGCCCACAGTACATCTCTCCTTGCTATAACCTGAGACCTTAACTCTACACACCTCCCCTACCCAGGCTAACCAGATACTACAGAGGCAGCGCATCTGTATATCTTATGCAAGCAGAAATATTTCTGTGGGAAAATTATTCTTGGAATGACTGCCCTACAATAAGTAATTGTAAAACATCAGTATAAAAGTCTGTTCTGTAATGTAGAGTACAAGCACAGAGTCCTGCATGTTTATGTCCAGAATTAATTCTTCCCACATCCTGTGTGAGCATCCATGCCCCCCCCCCCCCCCCCACTGTAAACTGAGATGATACAGCTATTTTCTCAGGCTGCAGAGATACAAATATACTTTGTTCTAAGCATTTCTGAAAAGCAGCATCTTTTTAATTTAAATACATTTTAAAAGGCAGAAGCAGCTTGTACAGAAGTTACCAGAGTGATAAATCTCTCAATTTCTGTCTTCCTCACACTGAGCAAGCTCACAGTAATGTCCTCTTCCTGATGTGGGAGCCATTACCCGCTACACTCACTTCCCAGTCCAATTCGAATGTCACCACCCCATTCCATTTATAGAACCTGGTCTCCATACATAACGACAGACATTCCTGAGTCACATTTCCTCACATCTCTTATACCCCCAGTCAACCAGACCTTAAGCTAAACCTCTCTTTTTCCCATTATCCTCCCCTTCATTCCAATATTCTTTTAAGCACCAGAGTACTACCCTCAATCTAGCACCTGGATTTAGCAATTTTCCATTTACTGTCGTATCACCCCCCCCCATCTAATTACCCCTAGTTTTAACATGTATATAGTTTTGATCTCAACATTCATTCCTCCTTTCATTTCCTTCGGTTGCATCTTCAATGCTACTGCTGCACACTACTATCCCTCACCTGCAGACTCTCTTGCATCTTACCAACACCTACCTCTGTATACATCTCTCCATACTTGGTCATCTTCCAAACACTACACATCTCCAATTAATAGCCCACAGTATCTTCTCTGCTACTGTCGACCTCTAAGTATTAAACCCAAAGCAACAATTAATAAGCCTTTCTGCACACTAAGGCTGTAGTTCAAACATTCATACATTTTCCCTGAGGTCTTTTCACTTGAGATCATAAATTATTATACTGCATTCTGGCAATAAGGCCTCCTAGGAAGAGACTTCACAAAATGAGGATCATATACATTAAAATCAATCTAGTTATCAAGGTTTATTTTAAATGCATCTAAATTACATTAGCTACAAACCATAAATGGTAAACAATTCCATAACACCTGCAAAATCAGAGCAACATACAATTGCCTTTTTTGTTCTACTAAAGCCTTCAGAGAATTTAACCATCTTATGTTTTCAAGTAGTATTACAACTATTCATTTCAAGATTTAATAAAAATTTCTTAATTTCTCATTCCTTAAAGCCTTAAAAGCAATAATTATTCTACCTCTATATTATCTGTAATACAATGGATAAAGGTTCATAAGTGTGTACTAAGCCAATGGCCTTAGCCCATAGGATTACCCTGGCATCGTGCCACCCAACCTTAGTTCCTAGTGCCTCTGTTGAGTAGAGCCACTGGAGTGATCTCCGGGGTGAATTTTCTATTTCCCATCCACTCATCA
Source organism: Protopterus annectens (assembly GCF_019279795.1). Lineage (NCBI taxonomy): Eukaryota > Metazoa > Chordata > Ceratodontiformes > Protopteridae > Protopterus > Protopterus annectens. Next base: position 417,254,200 of record NC_056734.1, read on the forward strand.
AGATTTCTCTTGAAGAGGGCCAGTGAAGTGCTCTGCTTGACATGTATGGGAAGTCTTTTCCATAGCATGGGCAGTCTCTGGGTGATGAACCTGCCCCTCCAGCACGTTCTGTTGATTGTGGCAATGAGGTTGAAGTCTCTGGAGCGTGTGGTGCGGAGGGATTGGGATTTCTTTAGATGTAGCATTTCTAACCGAGCTGAGTAAGACATGGCTTTGCAAGTCAAGCAGAGATCGCCTCTACTTAGGTGATATGAGACAGAGAATAGTTGGAGTTTTTTTGAGTCTGTCCATACAGGACAAGTGTTTAAGACCTAGGATCCACTTTGTGAGGTACTTTTGCGGCCCCTCCAGTTGTTGCACATGTCTAGTGAGGTACATGCCAAATAGGGCATTGTACTCTATGACTGGCCTAATGAGGGAAGTGTAGAGGGAGACCATGCCCTATTTCTTCCTGGATGCAAAACCCTTAGTAATGAGATGTGCCACATAGGACTTTCTGACCACAGTGGCAACGTAGTGGTCAAGAGAGAGGTTGCCGTCAACCTGTGACATCAGATCTCTTATAATGCCTTCTATCTTCAGTGGACTACCATCAATGTGGTAATTCAAGGGAACCGGGTTTTTCCCAAATGGGATGAAGACATGTTTTGGCATTGAGCTTAAGGCCATGGTTCCGACACCAGTCATTGGTCTCATGGAGGCCTTTCTGCAGGATGTCAACATCACTTGGGAAGTTAATAATAGCTCCTAACTTGCAATCATCTGCAAACTTTCTCAGCCAGAGTCCCTTCGTGTTGGCCTGGACTTCAGAAGTAGATACCAAACAGGAGAGGACCCAGGACCGAACCCTGTGGGACTCCACTCATGACTGGTCGGCAGTCTGACTTGGAGTCAGCTACTTTCACATTGTGGGTTCTATCTGTGAGCCAGTTTGCAACCCACCTAGTGATATAGGGGTTGATGCCTAACTTAGTAAGTTTTTTCTATAATTCCTGAATGGGGAATGGTATCAAAGGCCTTGGCCAGATCAAGGTAGGCTGTATGAACCACCTCACCTTCATCCACAGCTCTGGTGACTGACTCAGTCATCGACCAAGCTAAGTAGGCATGATCTACCCATCACAAAACCAAACTGTGTAGGATCCAGAGTTTGGAGATTCCCTATATCCTTGTTTATTAGGTCCATGATGATGCATTCCATAGCTTTGCATATCAGGCTTGTCTGGCTAATGGTATAATGTACTTGGCCTTGCATCTTTGACAGCTCAGACCATACAGTCCTAAAATTCTCTTCGTAAACCTTTTTTGAACAGACTCTAATCCATTTAAATCTCAACTGTATATGTACAGAATCAATTATTGCCTTCCAACAATGGTCTAATACAAATTCTGTAAAGATCAAAACAAAATTATTGTTAGAGATATTTTTAAAAAGCAAACGAATTTGAGCAAGACCTTTAATAAATGTGATCCAAATGTGTGGAAAAAGAGATTATAAATACATATGCCCAAGTCCTTATAGTAGCTTACTTCTTCCAAAATTAATTCCTGGAAGCAGGCATTCATTTTGATACTAGGTTTTCCAAAACATAACTTTACATTTGTCATTAGGAAACTGAATACCCATTTGAGATGCTCAAGATGAAATGTTTTTCAAAAATTCACGAATAACCATAAAGTTGTTACACTAGTCACAACAAAACTCAGTTTACAACTACCTGCTTCTTTATTCACCCAGAACAGAGGAACATACTATATTAAACTTAACTATAGTCTCAACACAGAAGCCTGGCATGCACCTCTTACAGCACTGGAGAATTTGGAGGCATAACCTCCGATTGCTACTCTCTGCTACCAATCCTGCAACCAATTTATTATATAATTAAAGAGAATTATAGCCTAGATCCGTAAGTGCATTACAAATAGAAAGATGAGCTATACAATCACAGGTCTCAACCAGATCTCAAAAAATTGAAACACAGGAAGATCCATAGCTCTAGTTACCAGACTATAAAATAAATTAGTAAACATCTCTCTCCCCTTAATGAAACCATGCTGATGTAAATATATGATATCAAGTCAATTTGTTTCATTAAATAGGAGTTCTACCAGACATCTCTCAAAATGCTTACATAAAAAACTGAAGCTAAACTAAGAGGGCTGCAATTACAAACTTCAGAGGATTGACCTTTTTTAATATGGGAATATTGGATAATTTCCACACTTTGGCACTGTACCAGTTGATAATTAAAACTAATAAAATGGGTAAGTATATTAGTTGATAAGGTTATAAATACATTAAGGGGATATCATTAGACCCACAGATGCATTTTTAACTTTTCAGAGATTCCTTAGTAATGTTATAACTAACCACAGGGCAAGTATCCTGGGACAGATATAAATTAACATTCCAATTAGCTCAATTAGAATTCAAAGCATCATTATTAAACACAGTATTAAAGATCTCCACTAGCTTCAAAATACCAGTTTCTGGTTCATCAATATGCATCAGTAATGACACTGGATTTTCTCCTGAATTAATATAACTAATATACTTTTGTATTATTCATAAAGTACAATTTATTTTCAAATCTAGATTTCTCAGATTTTATCACGTTCTGCATATTCTTAGTAACGTATTCAATTTTGATATGTTTCTAGAAGATGGATAACGCATATAAACCCTAAAGCTTTTTATTATCAAGTTTTATGTCCTTCATTTAATGAGTTCCTACTACTAGAATGTTTTACTTTTTTTTACTCTATTCATCAATATATCTTTTAATTCTGAATAAACCTAAACAATTTTATTATGAAGACTTAAATCCGACCAGTCCTTTTGAAGAATGATATCCGTAACTCCCTCAATCAAGCAAGACAGTTAAATTTCTTATACTGTTTAAACCACATCTTTCAAACACAGAATGCAATGGATCTATGATCGGACTTAGTAATGCACCTTCCAAAACATTCAAAATGAAATCTGGATTATTTGTTGTACCATCTAAAATACGATTTCCACTGGTGTTTTCTTGTACAAGATGAGTACAGCTCCTCAATACCAATAATTAAAAAAAAAACACTACATACAGTATCTGCCAAACATACATCCCAATCAATGGATGGATGATTAAAGTCACCCAAAAGTGCAGCATTTTTGTGAGTTAAATTGTCAGGTTCATCTAAATATTCTTTTAGAGTATCAGTCTTCATTCCTGGAGTATAATTGACCAAAAACCTACTGGGTTCAGAATTTAGAAGTTATGTACTTACCATAAGGTACAGTTGTGTATACTTACCATAAATGTACATGTTAGAGTGTATTCACTGTTGCAGTCATTACATTTAGGTAATCTGCTAGCAGGTTGCCCTCAGTTGGCCTGATTAACAAAGTCTTGGGTCCTGCATCTGTTGCTGTCCCTTCTTCCATGAAGTCAGGGGTATAAAACATGCAGCCAATGCCATTACATCAGTTTTTCTTGCCCCAGCTGTCAGGTGTCCCCCAAATGGGGAGCAAAATATATAAGTAATTAAAAACTCAAAAATATACCTCCAAACAAAAGCAAATACACAAAAAAGGCTTTTAAGCATAGTAGAAGAAAGTAGAGGGATAGTAAGAGAAAAACAGGGAGCTGGAGGGAGGGTAACCAGGACTGCAACAGTGAATACATTTGAACATCTATATTTATGGTAAGTGTATACAACTGTACTAAGTTCTTCGTGTTTCACTGTTGCAGTCATATCCATTTAGAAATTGTTTGTTTTGAAAGAGCCTTCCCCCTCTACCCCTGCAGCAAATGCTACCAGCAGTTGTTCAGATTTTCTTCGAGATTTAGTCCTGTCCAAGTAGAATCTAAGTTGTCTGTGTACATCCAATGAATGCAAAATCGCTCCCCCTTGTTTTGTGGATTGGGAAAGAGTTGCCAAATGAATGGACTGATTAAGAGCCACACTGGATATCACCTTGGGCATGAAGGATGGTTTGGTCCTGAGTGACATCCTGTCCACATGAAAGATGATGAAAGGCTCCACTGCCATAAGGGCCTGTGATTCAGATATTCTTCTAGCTGAAGTTGCTAAAAGGAAGGCTGTTTTCTAGGAAATAAATTTTAAGTCTGCAGTAGCAGCTGACTCGAAAGGAGGTAGAGTGAGTTCCTCCAATACAAAATTAAGGACCCAGGCAGGGGTTGGAGCTCTCCTGGGTGGTCTCAAATTTTTGGCCCTTCTGAGATACTGCTTTAGCAGAGGATGAGAGAAGAGGGGTGGTTCTGTGTTGTAATGAACTGAAATGGCTGAGGCATGGATTTTTATGGAGGAGAAAGACAGGCCCTTGCGAAGCATCTCAGTTAAGTATTGCAAAATCTGAGGTAAATTGGGTGCTGTTGTGCTCATCCTTTGAGATTGATTCCAGGCACAGAATCTTTTCCATTTGTCAGCATAAAATTTTCTAGCACTAGGGTCTTCTCGCCTCCAAAATGACATCAGTCACAGGTTTACTGAGGGATGCTAAGGGGGAATTTAAATGATTAGCCAAGCTGCAAAATTCAATGTTTGGAGCTGAGGGTGCAGAATTTGGTTCTCCTGCGGAGACATTAAGGAAGGTGTCTGAGGCAGGTGCCATGGAGAAATTTGTGATACACTGCGCAGGAGTGGTACCAGTGTTGGTGAGGCCATTCTGGAGCAATCAAAATCATTTTTGGTTTTCCTGTTTGACTTTTAGTAGAACTTTGGAAAGCAGAGGCAGAGGGGGGAAGGCATAGACCAGATAGGTTTTTCCAGCTGAATGACAGAGCATCCACTTTCCAGGCTTTATTGTGAGGAGTTCTTGTGCAATATTTGTCCAACTGATAGATCTTTTTGTCTCACCCCAGAGCTATGTCTGGGCTCCCCCATTTGCGTGTCAACATGTTGAAAATCCGTGGTTCCAGTTTTCATTCGTGTGGTTCCATGAGATTTCTGCTTAGTCTGCCAGAATATTCAGCTTTCCTGGCAGGAATTGAACTTGTAGTTGTACTTGGTAGCTCAAGGCAGTGTTCCACAATGCCATGGTTAGTCTGCAGAGAGGGTAGGAATGTGTACCCCCTGCTGGTTTATGTACCACATTACCGTGGTGTTGTCCGTCTTTACCATTAGTTGTCCAGGATGAAGGTAGTCCTTGAAGGCTGTCAGTGCATTCTGTACAGCTAGCATTTCTTTTTTATTGATATGAAGGTGCATTTGATTTAGGCTCCATTTGCCCTGAATGCACTTCCCTGCCAGATGAGCCCCCCATGGATAGTCTGATGCGTCTGTAGTTAGGGTTTGGGCGGCAGGGGTTGGTGTGAATGGCAGTCCCTTATTTTGGTGGCAGGCCTCTTGCCACCATAAGAACTCTAGGCGCAGGCAAGGTATGATAGGAATCATTTTTTCCAGGCTGAGAATGACTCCATAAACTTTTTAACTACCACTGACGTTTCCTCACATGCAGTCTTGCATATGGAATTAGAAGAATGCAGGAGGTGCCATAAACCCCAAGGCTTGCAGTATTTGTCTTGTAGATAACAGGGTTTTTGTGGCCACCTGTTTGAAGTAAGAAACCAAATGAATTTGCTTTTCTGGCGTAAGGAAAGCCATCTGGGCAGTTGTAATCAAACTTGCACCCAGGAATGTAATTTTTTGAGAGGGTACCAGTTGTGATTTCTTTTAGTTTATGGTGTACCCTAGACAAGTTACAACCCTTTTTACAAACGCCAGATGTTTTAGAAGAGTGGCCTGGTTTTCTGCCTGAATTAGACAATCGTCCATGTATGGCTATATCTGAATATTTCTTTGCCTGCAAAATGCAATTACTGGTGCCAGGCACTTTGTGAATACCCTGGACGCAGTAGACAAGCCAAAGGGCTGTGCAGAGAACTGATAATGCAAGTAGCCTGCTTTGAAGTGTAGGCATCTTCTGCAAGATTCCCTGATTGGGATAAGCAGGTAAGCCTCTTAAATCTAGAGTTGCCAACCAGGCATCCTTGCCTAGCATAGGACGTAACTGGTGAAGAGTCAGCATCTTGAATTTTGTAATGTCCAGCAATGTATTTAGGAGTAGACCAGTCCAGAATTGGACGCTGTGATTTGTCTTTTCTGGGTACCAGGAAAAGTCTGGAATAGAAACCTTGTCCCTTTTCCTCTTCTGGTACTACTTGAATAGCCCCCATGTTTAGGAGGGAAAGTACTTGTTTCTGAGCCTCTGCCCACTGATTTGAGGGCAGGTCTGGCCACCCATTTGGAGTTGGCAACGTGTGGAAATGAAATCTGTATCCCAGGGACACTATTTAAAACCCATTTGTCCTGGGTTATAAGTTGCCAGTTTTTTTGCATGAAGAGCCAGTTTTCCCCCAAAAAGGGGCGGCTGAGAGGCAAGTGCTTGGTAATTTTAAAGGAAAGTCATTGAGACTGTTTACCGTAGGGTGGTGTCGTTATTTCCAGATTTGGAAGTGGAAGCACCCCATTGCTTAGTTCTGAAAGTTCCTTGGGACTAAAACCTGGTGCTTTTGGAGTGTCTGAGTTTGGCTTGAGTGGCTCTGGAAAGAGCTGGAAAGGACCAGATCTTAGTAGGCCAGTGCCTACTAAATCTTAGAGGTTGTACTTGTAAGAAATCTTTCACAGTTTGCATAGATTTAGCAATATCTTCCATCTGTTTTAGAACTTCTTCAGCCTTATTGCCAAACAGACGGTCCTGCTGCAAAGAAGCATCCAACAGTTTTGCTTTAACATGATCAGGCAGAGATTGCCCCTTAAGCCAAGCGTGCCTTCTAAGCACAGACCCAGTAACAGCAGCCCTGCAAGAGGTCTCTAAAGAATCAAAACCACATTGCAAAGTGTGTTTTCCAACTTGTTCAGCTGAACGCAATAAATCATGTAAATCCTTATTCTCCACACAGTCAGAAATCATCATTTTCTGTTTAGGCAGTCCCGTGATATGCTTTTGATATTTTAGCATATGGAATTGACAGTTTAAAGCCCTGATTGCCAAGGTTGCATAAGTATAAACCTTTTTACCCCATCTATCCAGCGCCCTGGAGTCTCTACCAGAAGGGGTAGGATTTTTAGCAGTAGAAGCCTTAATGCCCTTGGGCCTATTGAGAAATAGTTTCAGGGTCTGCAACAGGATTTTTGAAAAGGAATTTGTGGAACTCAGGAACCCTGTAGTATCTGTCTTGTTTACTAGGGGCCGGAGGCAGGGAATCAGGGGCCATACTGGATTCCGAAAACACATCAACAATGTCTAGTACAGGAAGTATAGCCAAAGGCCTATGCTGAGGAAGAAGGAAATCCCTCAGCCTCTTTCTGGATTCAGAAAAATCCTGACTTTCCTAGTGGAAATGCTCCCTTAAGGTATGAAAAGTTTCCTCAAAAGAAAAATCCTCAGGGGGAGAAGCAGAGAGAATGGAATCCTCTGCATCTGAGTCCTCATAAGTAGGAATGGACAAATCCAGGTCATTAGAAGAGTCAGAAGAAACAGAACCCTGTTCAGAAGATTCATAGTCAAGTTCAGCCCTAGACCTCTTAGAAGGGGGGGGGGTGACTACCCCTGATTAGAATAATTAAATCTTCAGCCATTTTGATCATTTGTTTTTTAGGCATAGGGGCCTGAACATGTGGCCTGGGCATCGGTTTTTTGGACATAGATCGAGATTTAGGCCTTAGTATAGAAGGTGGAGTCAGTTTAATATGCAAGTCTGTAGGCCTGAATACCCCCTCAGAAGCCGGTGCCTGCACAGTGGCTCTGGACCCATCCAAGGTAGAGACGTCCGCAGGATCCATAGGTGAAGCATCTCACGGCATACCACACTACGAATGGGTCTCAGTAGAGGCCTGCGAATCAGAAGTAGTGGGTATTAGGGGCTGTGAAAGCACCTGGCGAACTGGCGACTGGCTTAGGAGAAGCGTCGTCGGCAGTTATGGACCTCAACGGCCTGTCTCTGTCTTTTTCTTTGCATTTTTTCGGTATTCTGGAAGTCAGACTGCTAACAGACGACATTTCTGGATAGTTAAATCTAGAGCCAAAATATTTAGAAGCAAAAGTATACCGACGTTTAATCGTGCGTTGATTAAGTTTAGCACAAAACCAACAGTAAGGCCCATTGTGGTCAGGGCCTAGGCAAGGAATACAGTACAAATGAAAATCCTTATGAGGTATTTGCTTCCCACAAGTAATACAATTATTAACTTCTACTGACATTGGTAAGGAGCAAGAAAAAGTCTCCCCAATGAGGTACTTGGCTTTTAGTTGAAGACTTCAGTTCTGAAACTCGAAAATGAAAATTTCAGGAGTCGGCCAACCGGCACTTGCCAACTGCTTCTGCTTCGGGCACTGTGCAGCAAGAAAGACTGATGTAATGGCGTTGGCTGCATGTTTTATACCCCTAATGACCTGACGTCATGGAAGAAGGGACAGCAACAGACGCAGCACCCAAGACTTTGTTAATTAGGCCGACTGAGGGCAACCTGCCAGCAGATTACCCAAATGTAATGACTGCAACAGTGAAACACCAAGAACATCTTGGCATCTGTGTTGTCCATTTTCATTCTTCCTCCCAAATGGCTACTGGATCTGATCCACAGATCTGACTCTGCCACATACAGAAGACTTTGGATTCAAAGTTCTCAAGCTCCTCCCTCTACCCATAATGTCCTATTCTATCCCGAACTCCTCAGATAGTGTATACTGCCTAAACAACCACGTTATCATAGAGAGAGAAATCGATACAAGAAAAACGTTGGGGCTCAAAGCTGGAACTGAAAGGTTCCAATACAATCAAACAGGTACTTCAAACAGGTAGTTTTAGGAGTTACAAGGTTGGGTGATGGCTATGAGGGAAGGTAAGGAAGAATGAAAATGGACAACACAGATGCCATGTTATGTAAGTACACAACTTGGTAAATCTGATGTTACCCTTTTCATTCTTCCTCACAAACGGGACAGATTCCCCAGCTACGTACATCTCGGAGGCCCTTACAGAAGGATATGCTGGAGCACTGTTGAACCACAGGAAGCTCTGCTGCTGGAGACTACCTAGTTTGCAACGTGTAACAAAAGTATAAGACTTTGACCAAGCAGGAAGAGGAAGGTAAGCATAGATTAGTCCAGGGGGTCAATCGTGAATCAGAGCCTCTCTGACTCACCCAGACGGGGGGGGGATCCGAGTGAAGTACTTGCTGCATTTGTTGAGGGGTGAGGCAAATAGTTCGCAGGAAGGCTGGCCACAGTGGCTGAAGATCATGTTTATCTGACACTGCACTAGTTTTTCATCAGTGGAAGGTCTTGACGAAAAGGCAGATGAAGTAGCAATAGATCTAGAAGAGGGGTCAATATAAATGTAATCTTTGAGGATAAACCAAGGAAACAATCAGTAAAATCCATTTTACCAGTGTAATTTTAGAAACTGCCTGACTCAAGCAGTTAGGGGGAAAAGGATTCAAACAGCTGATCAAACTTCCTGTTTTGTCCTGTGAAGATAAAAACATAATTGTCTGTGCAGATCAAGGAGGTGAAGCATGTACTGTCCTTTGTTTATAAATTCTGGGAAGACTGGTAATTGCACGGATTAATATTACTTTCCATCACGACTTTAGGAAGAAAGGAAAGACTGCTCCGTAGACACACCCTTCTCCTTATGAAAAATAAGGATTAGCTGATAGAGCCTGAAGCTCAGAAATTATTTTTGTTGATGTGATAACCACTAAAACAAATAGGTTTCCAAGAAACACTATGTTGCGTATGTCCACCTGTTCAGAGGGTTTCTAGGTTGAACCCTGAAGGACTACAGTAAGGTCCCAAGGAGGAGAGGGATCCTTTACTGGGGATCTCAGGACAGAGACACCCCTCATGAAGGCTTGAATGAAGCCAGAGAAAAGGAATCACTTGCAGAATGGATATTTAAAACTGCTAACTGAAGCTCAACAGTAGAGAAGTTTGCCCCTTCCTTAAAAAGAGTAGTTAGAAAAAGAATGGCCAAAGTAGGTGCTGAAAAGGGGTCAATATTCTGATTGGAAGCCCAAATAGAAAATCTTCTCCATTTGCTTCTGTAGACTTTCTTGGTAGAAGCCTTCTAGGAGGCCAAGATACCATCACAAACTAGGAAAGAAAGCCTGGACTGTCTATATTGCTGGAAGCGGACAAACCATGTGGTTAGCTTGAGGGTGTGAAGATTGGGGGTGCTGAATTCCCAGTGGATGAGATAAAAGATCCTGAGTGGGCTCCAGTATACATGGAGGATATTTCAAATGAGACCAGCGGAAGGGGAGCCATACCTTTCGAGGACAGAAGCAGCAATGAGGATGCCTGAGCTCTTCAGCCTGCTTGCTTTCTGTAAGAACTTGGAAGAGTGAGGAAGAGGGTAAGCACAGAGGGGTCATGGGGGCCAGTTGTGAATCAGAGCATATCTTGGTGACTCACCCAGAAGGGGGAAGAGTGAAGTACTTGCTGCATTTGTTGTTGAGGGGCAAGGCAAATATGTGACAGCAAGGCTGGCCCCAGCAGCTGAAGATCATATTCATTACTGATTGAGAGACCATTCGTAGAGAATCAATGGACCTGCTGAATCGGTTTGATACTGCACCGATTTTTCCCAGTATGTGCGTTGCAATGAGAAAGCAGTCTGAAGTAATCACCCATTCCCAAACCCTCATGGCCTCTCTGCATAGCGGATAAAAGCAGGTTCCTCCTTGTTTGCTGATATATCAGACTACTGATATGTTGTTTGTATGAATTGCAACAGCCACAGAGGGAGAACGTCCTGAAAGGCTTGCAATGCCAGAAGAACTGCTCTCATCTTTAGGAGAATGACATGAAACTTGGTCTCCAGAGGTAAGCACGTGTCCTGAACCATGCTTTCAAAAGATTCTGCAGGCCCCCCTGGCTCTAGGGTGACGTCCATTGAAACTTCATTCTCTGCTTCTGAAGTATCCCTGCACAAATCCTGGAAAGGAGGCAGAGATCTTCGGAACCACATATTCTTACCATCTTGTTGCTCTCTACAGAAAGCATGTTGAGGGGTAGAAAACTTGATTCCTATGGCAGATGGTCTCTTCTTTTCCTGTTCATTGCAGTTGAGTGTGTCTAACTAATGGCCCAACAATGAAGTGCCATCAAAGGTGGTACTGACAAAGGTTGCTTTGAAGGGTTCCGCAAAGTAACAGCCTCATTCAAGTACGTCTCCCAATGGTTATGCCTGAACCAGCAGCTCGTGAGGCATCTTCCTCTGTGTGCGAGATCAGCCTCATTGACACATTACAAATGGAGAGAAGGAATGGCCAGTTGCGGAGAAACCGTCTTGAAATACTCTCAGACATGGACTCTGACAAAGTATTTTAAAGTTCCTTTATCAAATTCTCTGCAGATGACAAGTGTGGAAGATAGTATAATGGGCCTCAGCATAAACATACCTGAGGCTTACACTCACTTTTCAAATCAATCACTCTGGACTCCCTGTTCAGTGGATGGACAGAGGAACTTTATTCAGCGAGCGCCTACTTGGTGGCTGCCGCCACAACTATAGCTTCAACCGTGAGGGATTCCCTGCTCCAGTGGCATCTATCAGTAGGGGGAACTACAAACTTGTCTAGGTATTTGTGGATGGGCTCAACAGTGTCCTGTTCCTTCCAAGCCAGGTCAATAGGTTCAGCCGCCAGGGAGGTCACCCAAGATGTAAATGGTCCAGCACCGAAAACCTCCAGAAACACTGATTCTTCAGTAGAAGGAGACTGGCAAGTCCAGCCGTCCTTCTGTTTGAGGATTTCAAGGATATCTCCAAAGGAGATATCAGGTGGCAATTGGGGTATCTTTCTTCCTCGTCAAAAATCAGTGTCTTCCATGACAGACTCCATGGGCGAGAGCATGTCTCTCTCCTCTTACACGTCCTCTTCCGAGGGACCTCTTCCATGGTGTGATTGAGAGGTATCAGAAGGGGGGAAAAATCCTGTAGGCAAATTATCTTGGAGGCTTTCCGAAACTGGCTGTCCCTGTGGAATAGGTCTGACAGACTCAGAGCTCAAACCCAAATGAGAGGCAATGGTCAGGAGCCAAGGTAAGAGACTATGGTTATCTATGCAAAGAGAAAGCCCTTTCTACCACCTAGAAAGCTGAAGGGACCAGGGGAAACTCCCACCCACCCCCTTCCTTGGAGCCGAAACCACAGGAGAAGGAAAGACTGGGGCCATCTCCAGATTCGAGCCTCATAAGGAAAATCAGATCCAAGTTGTCCAGGGCCGAGGCTCCAATAGGGAGGAATGGATCAAACAAAAATCGGGGCCGAACCCAAACCCTCATAGGACAGAACTCTCACAGAGACCCGCTTTGATACAATGGTATCAAAGTAGAACTGGTCAGTGAGAGTCGAGGAGTGGAACTTCCTTAGATCAGATGTCAAACCTCTTTGGGATTTCACATCCTAGGACTCCAAAACCATAAATCAGATCAGAAAAAAAGGAATGGGCTAGACAGGTGCATTCACAGATCCGTGAGGAGACAGAAATGGCAGAACCCCCCCCCCACCTAGATCTGAACCCTGAGAAATCTCAGCATCATCCTATCCACATCTGCTTCCATCAAGCTCCTCAAAGATCCAGGTGATGCTGTGGATGCTGGTCTGGAATGCTTCCTTAGTGGCTGGAACAGCTGGGTAAGGTGGGGCCAGCGAGACAGGTTACAAAATGTACTCTAGAGTACGACCTCTGCTTGTCAGATCTGAAGGCTTAGGATCAGAGAAGGAAGTAGAAGGTAAAGGGGGAAACAACTGGAGCCAAGCCTGTCCGATCCAAGGTTTGCGGATCTGAAGGTGGCCCATAAGACTTCGGATCTGAAGTGGTTGGATCTGAAATCTTCATCTTCTCTAATGGCTCCAAAGAAGCCCTCTGGGACTTCTGATGAGCCTGTTTCTTGGAGTCAGAGGAAGATGACTGGGTTGCTTTGGAGGGGGTTTGAGCCCCAAAAGATGCAGGTAGTAAACCTTTCAAAATTAACTTATTTTGCCTATCAAACAGAGGTCTTGGGTTAAAAGTGGTGTAAATGAAACAAGCAGAATTTAGGTGGACAGCCCCCAAGCAAAAGACACACTTCTTGTGGGGATCAGAGTTCAGGATCTTATGCCACAGAAAGTGCACTTCTTAAAACCAGTGGGCTTGTCAGACATATTAGCTAGTAAAAAGGTAGTGCAACCCACGGAAACAAAGGGGTTAAAGTCCAGAATACGAGAAAGCACTTTTTTCTATATAAATAAAACCCTAGGAGAGAAAAAGGGAAAGACGGAGCTGAATAGGAAAAAGAAAAAAATCCCAACAGTGGCAGTAATATTCAGAAAACACAGAAGGAGGAATCTGTGATGCCAGCGACAGCTACAGAGGGAGGAAAGAAGTGAATACTAATCTTAATAGCAAAAATAAGAAATTTTAGGCAGATATTTAGAGAAACTATACAAAAAATATGCCTTAGGCACTCAAGATTGGAAAACCTCTGTCTTACCATTATGGTGGCAAATAAGATCCGAGGACTTTGGGACAGAATGGGACATTATGGGAGGAGCTCGAAAATTGTATCCAAAGTCTTATACATGCGGTCAAGTCAAATCGAAGGATCAGATCCAATACCCATTTATGAGGAAGAATGAAAAGGATATCAGATTTAATATTATATCCACAAGTGGTATATTCTTTTTACCATCAATCAAAACCTTGGTGGATGGAATACAATTATGGATTAATAGTACTACACCCATCTCTGGACTGGTTCTAGCACATTTGTACTTGTTTCTCATGTTTTAAGTATTACAAAAACTTCCAATACTATCTGCTACCATTGATTAGGCTTGCGGATATCCTAAAAAAAGCCTTAATGCGATCTTTGCAGAGAAAAACAGAATCCATACTGATTCAGATGTAATTTATCATGAAAATAATTTGATCATTTCTGAAATCTTCCCAATACTTCAAGACAGGAGAATTATAAACAGCACCCATTTGACTTTTTTGAAAAAAGCATTCCATTTTTTGTAAGGTAATATCTCACTCAATGTCAACTGAATATTTTTAGCTTTCAGTAATTGTCAAATGTTAAGTACTGGAGTTTTTAAATCATTCAACGAAACATTCCAGATATCATTTGTTCACATGGTTGTACTAGGCTAAATGACCACCAGGGTCTTTACAAGCCTAGCGGTGCAACCCATATATCCAAGTTCCTTGGATATCTACACTGTGTTATGTTAGCAAAGAGATAGGCAAGGGTTATGTTAGTTGAGGTTTAACTTGCTTGCTGTTGACCTCTGTCCATCACAGACAAGGGGGCCAGACTGAGGGTTAATCTGATTACCCATTCAGTGATAAAGGTTTCTTTTGAATAGGTCAGGGATGAACTCTATGTAGATGGGGAACATATTCCATAGCACAGGTATCCTTTTGAGAAACACATAGGTCCCTCCAGCAGGTTTTATTTATGTCACAGGCAAAGTTCAGGTCTTTTAATCTAGTGCTTCTGATGCTGTCTTGTGGAGGTGCAAAAGATCCAGAGTAGTGTTTGAGGATACCTTAAAAGCTAGGCAAAAATCATCTATCAATAACCTGAAGAGAGAGAGGACCGAGATTGGAGAGAGAGATGGGACCTTATCTATGTAGGACAGGGTATTTATATCCTGGATTCTCCTGATGAGGAACCTTTCAAGTGCCTAGTTAGATACCACTGTACTCAATGATGGGTCTGATAATGGCGGAGTAGAGTGGTACTATAATTTCCTTGGACCTGGATGCCATACACTTGCTTATGAGTTGGGTGACACAGAATGATCTTCATACTATCTTGGCTGCATATTGGTTAACACAATATTACAGTCTACACGTTCCCAGATTCCTGACTATCGGGTCAACTCTTAGAGGAGTGTTTTATCAAAGTAATTAGGTAGGGTGGCCGATTTCCCAAAGGGCACTATAATGCCTTTCTTCACAATTAATTTTCATCTGTGGCTTTGGCACTAGTCATGTGTGTTAGACCCTTGTGTAGGACATTAGTATCAAGAGGGAACTATATGACTATTCCCAATTTACAGTCCTCTGTGAGCTTAGTCACCCAGAAGCCTCAACTTCTGAGAAGTAGCCACCTATAAGCTGCATGCCCAACACAATCTCCTGATGAAGATAGTCTCATCAGTCATGACTTGTGTCCTGTGAGCAAGCCAGCAATCCAGAGAGTTATGTAGGGATTTATGCCTAATTTTGAGTGTTTAACAATACAAAGTCAGGTTGTTGGTGAGTGCTTGGTTCAATACGTTTGATCTTCTGGATGGAGAGTGAACTATCTGGTCCAGGATGTTTTTGTTGATAAAAGGCATTGTACATTTCCTACTCTATAGCAGGGTAAAGTCTTCCATGAACACAGTATTTGGTTGGATGGTGAGCACCTCTAGTAGGTCTAGGTAAGAGTTGTTAGCTGTGTGTGTCACAGGACAACCTGTAGCTGGCAGGAATATGGTAAGGAACCTGGTCTATGGCAACTTGGACATGTATGAACTGCAGGGCATCATCCTGTTTAACCAACCTAGAGTTGTATTTGCTGTTAACATAAATTGAGAGACACCCCTTTAGTCCCTGTCTGTGCTGCTGTTGATCTAAATGTGTGGAACGCACTGTAGCATTCTACTGCCAGAGTACTTTCTGTGGCTTTAAACCAAGTCTCATTAAGAACACAGACGTCTACCTTCGCCAGAGTGAGGAAAGCTTACAGAGTGTGGAGTGTCTTGTTTAGGCTCCTAGCATTGAGCAGTTAACACCTTAAGGTTGCTTTCAGTTTCTTTTGCTATGTTGGTGGTTTTGTCATTTTGACATTACCTTTTGATTACTAGGATATATTATTAACCTACACTTTACTATACATATAACCAATGTTTTTAGTAAGTCTGGAATTTCAGTTGGATGCAGTCCAGGTAATGAAGTCACAAAAATTGTACTTTTATTCAGGTAACAACATTCTGATAGAATCCCTCAAAATTAGTACGTCATTATCAGCAAGTGATGTTTATCAGGAGCACTAATTCCACCTACAGCCCTTCTCTCAAGTTTAATAGAACAAGGTGTTACCACCTTATTAGCACAACCCGAAGGGCCAAGTAACTGTTCATTTCTACGCCCTTTTCAGTATACCGTCTCACAGATAATAATATTGATTTCATGTGAATCATTTTTATTAATGGGCATCAACGTGCCATTCTCATTAAAAGGAATATCAATTATCTCACTCCAACAGAAAAATCAACATTAATCTGATTTCATTGTCCGACAGAATGGCATCTATTTTATAAAAATACATTTTTTAAGAATGATGTGAAAACATGCGGCGATATCCATCCTAAGCTAGGTCCTACAACTCGATAATACAAGTCTTATCACAAAACAGTCAACCCTCAAAACAATACGATCCCCAACTACACTTCTAAGTTTAGCCATGTACAAGAAACAAAAAAACTTACTAATGTGTATGCCTAGGTAGCCTACCACTCCCCAAATAAACTAGTACTCTCAGAAATTTAGCATAAACAAGAAATACAACATGAAATCTTACTGCAGAGATGCAACTTAAAACTTGACCAAGCCCATAAAAAAAGACAGTGGGGTGACCATTACATATAAGAATACTTGAACCCTCTCTAGGTCCTATATAAGCTCACGCCCAGTTCTTTAATCAGGATACAATTCTAACATCCTAGCAAACATATGTTCACAACAGCTTTTGCATTATAATAGTTTACCTTCTCCCCCAAGGAATACACAATCCCTGCTGAAGAACAACACTTTTTGGCATCAAGCAAGATCACAATTGAGACAATTGTTTTAGGAGACTTAAATATTGATCGGCAAATTACTGACAGTAACACTCCTAATTCATCATTTTATATGGTTTCACTCAGCTTATTTCCACTTACACAAGGTACAACAAAAATGGTTACAGCCTGGACCTTATATTGGATGCCCCAAACAAAATCCTCAACAGGTGTGATTACTGCCCATCTTTCCAATAAAGGAATCATAAACCTAATCAAAATCATCACAGGTACAACCTTGCTTGTAACCTCTTCTTTAGTAAGGACTAATTTCTTGCAACACTAAAATCAGTCAACTAGCAGGCTCTTCAAACACTCACTTCATGAAGCTGTCACTCTGCTCAACTCAATTTTCCTTAACATACTAAACGAACTAGGTCCAATAAGAACCAAACAAACAAAATCAAATCCAGCAATCTCATTTTCAAAAAGTACTAAACTGCACATGAAAGAGGGCAATATTACCTGGAAAAAATGGAATCAAGTTAAAACTACATTTGCCAATCAATACTATAAAACTCAAACTCCACTAAAAATAAAATCAAAAAGAATCTAGTATAGTAATATACAGACAGTGAATTATAACACCAAACCTTTCTGGACTACAACCAACCAGCTGTTAAAACCCAGTACACCGATTAAACCTATACCGCCCTTCATCTAACCATACTGAAAAGCAGCCAGAAATTCAATATCTACTTAACCCTAACAGTAACCTCTTTTATCAAACCCTTGGCACAGACAGGCAGGTTCCTCTTCTCCCTAGTTAGCCCCCAAAACACTTGCACTCAAACCAGGTTTCAAGTTCTATAATCAAAAATGTATTACTAATCTTAAAAGGTACCACCCTTGTCCCTGATAACATACCATCCAAGTACCTAAAACTGATGCTGATGCACTAGCTTTTACTTTATTTTAACCAACTGTTCTATCACCAAAAGCTATGCTCCAACCATATGGAAAAGGTGCTACATATTCTTTCCTCTCCCTAAAGGTGGACACTCAAATGAGCTCTCATACTTCAGGCCTATAGCCATACTGTCTCAGCTCCCAGACTCTGGAGAATGGTGACACGTCCATGCCATGGCCCAGCAATCAAGAAGCCTCAGTCCTTACCACTAACACCAGTGAGGGGAATCTCATAAAGGAGGAAAGGATAACAAATACACACAGTAAAATGCAGTTTCCCTTAAGAGCACAGAGATCGCAGCCAGTCCGAGGCTGGTCGCTCCTTTGCTCTCCAGGTCCCCAATAGGACTCCCCACTGGCAAAGCTATAGGGTCCAGATCTCAGCCTAGTGGGCAAGCTAAAACCTCCAGCAGCCTCTCTGTCCAACAAGTGCTTAGTGTCCCTGCCCAAGTAGCGGACACACACACACTTTGAGAAGAGTTTATACAACCACACAGACACTCCTGGGGAAGGCTGGCACATGTTCTCCAGCTGTACCCCTTTTCCCCAGACGGTAGTACCAGCTGCCACCACCCACTA
Source organism: Protopterus annectens (assembly GCF_019279795.1). NCBI lineage: Eukaryota > Metazoa > Chordata > Ceratodontiformes > Protopteridae > Protopterus > Protopterus annectens. The sequence goes on from NC_056734.1 coordinate 417,272,523, forward strand.
TTTATCAGCTACTCAAATGCCCTTACAAGGGTGTCCAATTATTACTGTGCAATATTATCCAATTGGTAGTATAGCCCAGGGTTAAAGCTATTAGAGTGGCTTCGTACAATTTTACCAAAGGCATGCAAGTACTCTAAAGAGCTTAAATTATCTCTACAAAAACAGCCACAGTTGAAAGGGTTTAAAAATATTTAACAAATAGTCAAAACACAAGACAATACTTTTGACTACACAGTGCTAGTCAAGAGGCCAGAGATCACAGAGAAATACTTAATTCAGTAGTACAGTTCTGACATCACAGAAAAACAGTCTAATCTTTCTAATTTCTAGCTATTTCTAAGAGAAAACACAAGTCTAAGATAAACTTACATATAGAGGCAAGACAGTGCTAGTGAGCTGGATGGTCAAGACAAAAATGCTTAATGCTTTCTGATTCTCTGTTTTTAAAATCACATTCCTTGTTCACATTACATCATTCTTCACACTTCCCTGGGTTCCCAGGCTAACAGACTACATTTACATTCTTCACCTCTGGGCAGAAACCAGAGCAATAAAGGACATTTATGCATGCAAATTCTGGCCATTAACTCTGGCTTTAAAACAATAGGCAGGATGCCTTACTCGACTTACTGGCTCTGAGTTTTAACATCAAAGGTTCACAACATGCTTTACTTGGTCAGTAGAGTGCACTGTTAAATTTCCAAGTTCCACAGGTAACACTATTTTTACCATTTAAGAAAACAAGCCTGTGGTTTGCAGTAAGACTTGCAGATGACAGAATTATCTCCAAAATTCCATCTGGCTAGGCTGGCAGCCTTCACCCAATCTCCACAAATGGTATCCAGTCTCAAATCATCTGCTTTCTCACCAACTGCCTCCTTTTCCCCTAAACAGCAAGATTTTGGTCCTTTTCATAGTATACATACAACCCTCCTTACTTTTTATGGCATATGTAAACTAATATCAAAACTCTGTGAACTTAGCCTCAGCAATTATCCTAGATTTACGCAAAGCTTCCTCTAAGGTATCAATCTGCTTCAAAAACTAGATTGTCTAGTAATGCATGAAACTCCACTATCTTGGTTCTTAAATAAGCAACAGGCAGTGAAATGGCAAACTAACATCTCCTCTCCTTCCCATTACAGTAGGTGTCCCTCAAAAATCCAATGAAGTCCCATTTTGTTCAGCAAATTCATTAAGAATCTCCACCTAGCTTCTAAACACTGTCACTGGTGAGTTTACATACATACATACACACATATATATTTATATATATAAATGCAATTGTAACAATATAAACTTTACCTTAATCTAAAAGCAAATACACCACAAAGGCTTTAGAATATAGTGAAGGAAAGAGAAGTTCTAGAAAAAAAAGGGGGATGGCGGATGGGTAACCCGGACTGCAAAAGTGAATACACTAACATCTACATTTATGGTAAGTGTACACAACTGTACTATGTTCTTCGTGTTTCACTGCAGTCATTACATTTGGGTAGAATCTCAAAGCTATGGATGGGAAGCTGGAACTAAATAGCATTAGGAGCGGCAATAAGGTCCTGCAGAACTGCAGTGGCAAAGCCTGCCCTTGACTTAGAGAGGCAAATGATAATGCTTTGTAAAAGTATGAACAGAGCTCAAAGTAGCAGCTTCTAGAATGTCTGTGGTTGGCACCCCTCTGAGAAAAGCTGCTGATGTAGATGCAGCCCTGGTGGAATGTGACCTGACTCCCTTGGGCACCGGTTTACCATGATGCAAGTAGCAGAAACGAATGCAGTGGCTTATCCACTTTGAAATAGTGTGCTTTGAAATAGCCTTCACCTCTGATCCTACAGCGAATGCCAGCAGTAGCTGCTCAGACTTTGAGATTTGGTCCTGTTTAAGTAAAATCTTAGTTGTCCGTGTACGTCCAAGGAATGTAAAATCCGCTCCCCCTTGTTCTGCGGATTTGGGTAAAAAGTTGGCAGGTGAATAGTTTGGTTAAGAGCCACACTGGATACCACCTTAGGCATAAAGGAAGGATTAGTCCTGAGGGACACCCTGTCCGGGTAAAATGCAATAAAAGGCTCCACAGCCATGAGAGCCTGTAGTTCTAAAACCCTTCTTGCTGAAGTGATTGCCAGAAGAAAAGCTGTTTTCCAAGGTAAAAAATTTATATCAGCATGAGCTGCTGGTTCAAATGGAGGCAGGGTGAGCTTTTCCAACACAAAATTGAGGTCCCATGCAGGAGTTGGTGATGATCTGGGAGGCCTTAAATTTTTGGCCCCTCTAAGATACTGTTTTAGCAGAGGATGAGAAAAAATGGGAGGCTCTGTGTTGTAATGAGCTGAGATGGCAGAGGCATGGATTTTTATTGATGAAAAAGATAGGCCCTTGTCAGGCATCTCAGTCAAGTATTGTAAAATCCGAGGAATATTTGGCTTTGCTGTGTCCATTCCTTTTGCTTGGTTCCAAGCACAGCATCTCTTCCATTTATCAGCATATGATTTTCTAGTACTAGGCCTTCTGACTTCCAAAATGACATCCATCACAGATTTACTGAGGTGTGTTTGAATAATTACATAAGCCATGCTGCCAGGTTCAGAGTTTGGAGCGGATTGTGCAGAATTTGACTGCTCTGCTGAGAGAGTAGATGAGGTATTTGAGGAAGTACCAAGCAGGGAGTGGCGACATGTGCCTTAGAACTGGGTACCAGTGCTGGCGAGGCCAGTCTGGGGCAATTAGGATAATTTTTTTTTTCCTGTCTGACCTTTAGTAAGACCTTGGGAAGAGGAGGCAGAGGAGGAAAGGCATAGACTGATAAGGTTTTTCCAACTGAAGGATAGGGCATCCACTTTCCATGCTTGTCTGTGATAAGTCCTTGTGCAGAATTTGTCCAATTGATAATTTTGGGGAGAGGCAAAGAAATCTATGCCCGGACTCCCCCATTTCTCTGTTATCATCCTGAAGACTTGTGGATCCAGTTTCCATGTGTGATAGTCCATAAGATTTCTGCTTAGGTCATCTGCCAGAGTATTTTGTTTTCCTGGCAGAATTGAGCTTGAAGATGTACTTGGTAAGTCAAGGCTGTATCCCACAATGCCATGACTAGTCTGCAAAGGGGGTAGGAATGTGTACCTCCCCCCCGCTTGTTTATGTACCGCATAACCGTGGTGTTCTCCGTCTTTGTCAATAGTTTAACTGGATGAAGTAAGTCCTTCAAGGCGGTCAGGGCATTCTGAACAGCTAACATCTCTTTCTGGTTGATAGGCAGATGCATTTGTTTTGGGCTCCATATGCACTAAATGCATCTCCCCACCAGGTGGGCCCCTCAAGCATAGTCTGATACGTCTGTAGTTAGGGTTTGGGTGGTAGGGGGTCGAGTGAAAGACAGTCCCACGTTATGGTGACATGTCCCTGTCCACCAAAGAAACTCCTGTTGTAGGCAGGGAATGAGAGAAATCATTGTTTCCAGACTGTGACAATGTTGACTCCATAAGATACCACTGTAGTTTCCTCATATGCAGTCTTGCATATGGAATTAATAGAATGCAGGATGCCATGAACCCCAAAGCCTGCAGAATTTGTCTTGCAGATAACTGGGTTTTTGTTGCCATCTGTTAGAAGTAAACAGTCAGTTGCCTTTGCTCGTATGGCGTAAGGTAAGCCATCTGGGCAGCTGTATTCAAGCTTGCACCCAGGAATGTAATCTTTTGAGAGGATACCAGTTGTGATTTCTTTTAGTTTATTGTGTGTACCCTAGGCATGTTAAAAGCCTTTTTACAAACGCCAGATGAAGAATGTCCTTGTTTTCTGCATGAATGAGACAGTCGTCAAAGTAAGGATAGATTTATATGCTTCTTTGTCTGCAAAATGCAATAACTGGTGCCAGGCACTTTTGTAAAGACCCTGGGCACAGTAGATAAGCCAAAGGGCAGTGCAGAGAATTGGTAGTGCATAAAACCAGCCTTGAAGCGGAGGTATCTTCTGCACGATTCCCTTATTGGGATATGCAGGTATGCCTCAAAGTCTAGATTCACTAGCCAAGCGTTCTTGCCCAGCATGGGTAGAAGCTGTTGCAAAGTCAGCATTTTGAATTTTGGTATGTCCAAAAATGTGTTTAAAATCGATAAATCCAGTATTGGGTGCCAGGCATAGTCTTTTCCGGGTAACCAGGAACAGTCTTGAGTAAAACCCCTTGTCCTTTTTCCTGTTCTGGTTGAATAGCCCCCATATCCATGAAGGATGTAACTTGTTTCTGTGCCTCTGCCCACTGATTTTGTGGCAGATCTGGCCAACTGTTTGTAATTGGCAAGGTATGGGAATGAAATCTGTATCCCTGGGATACTATGTTTAATACCCATGTTTAATACCCACTTGTCCTGGGTTATTAACTGCCAATTTTGAGTATCAAGTGCTAATTTTCCCCTTAAGGGGGCTGCCAAAAGATAAGTGCTTGGTGATGGCAGAGGGAAGTCATTGAGACTGTACTGTAGGATTGTACTTTGTTTCCTCCAGATTTGGAGGTAGAGGCACCCCATTGCTTTGACCTGTAAGAACCATGCGATTGGTATCTAGAGCCTTTTGAGCGCCTGGATTTGCCCCGTGAGGCTCTGTCGGACACAGGAAAGGACCAATTTTTTGTAGGCCAGTGTCTACTGAATCTGGGTGGCTGCACTTGTAAGAAATCTTTTACAGTTTGCATAGATTTAGCTTTGTCTTCCATTTTCTTTAAAACCTCTTCTGCCTTATTACCAGAGTATCAGCTGTAAAGGTGCATCCAACAATCTAGCTTTAACATGATCAGGCAGATTTTGCTCCTTGAGCCAGGCATGCCTTCTAATCACAGATCCAGTAACTGCGGCCCTGCAAGAGGTCTCCAAGGAATCAAAACCACATTGCAAAGTATGCCTTCCAACCTGTTCTGCTGCATGCAATAATTCCTGTAATTCTTTACTTTCCACACATTCAGAAATCAACATCATCTTCTGTTTCAATAATCCCATAACATGCTGTTGATATTTAAGCATATGAAACTGGCAGTTTAAGGCCCTAATTGCCAAGGTTGCAGACGTATCTACCAGAGCCCTGGAATCTCCAGAGGGGGTAGGATTCATAGCTGTTGAGGCCTTGACACCTTTGGGACCCTGTGAGATAGTTTCAGGGTCAGCAGCAGGATTTTTGAATAAAAATTTGTGGGAGTCAGGAACCTGTAATATGTCTGGCTTACTAGGAGCCGGAGGTAGAGAATCAGGAGCGATGCTTGATTCTGAAAACACATCAACAATGTCTAATACAGGAGGTATAGCCAAAGGCCTATGCTGAGGAAGAAGGAAATCCCTAAGCCTCTTTTGATTCAGAGAAATGCTGACTTTCCCAATGGAAATGTTCCCTTAAAGTATGCAAGGTTTCTCCAAAAGAATAGTCTTCAGGAGGAGATGCAGATGGGATGGATTCCTCTGCATCTGAATCCTCATAGGGTTGTACAGAAAATTCCTGATCAGAAGAAATAGAAACCTGATCTGAAGATTCATTATCAGTGTCTTGCCTAAGCCTCTTATCGGGGGAGGGGTTGGGAATCCCTTATCAAGGTAATTAAATCTTCAGCCATTTTGATAATCTGTTTTTTAGGCATGGAGGCCTGAGCACATGGCTCATGCGTAATTTTTTTAGTCTTAGAAGTTGCTTTTGTCTGTTTTTGAAGGTGGCGTCTGTTTTATATAGAAATGTTGAGGCCAGAAAACACCCTCAGAAGCTGGCTCAGCAGCTCCAGACCCATCCGAGGGAGAGACATCCACGTGTACAATAATCTGAGAATCTCTTGGCATGCCGGACTCCACATGGGTCTTGGTAGAAGCCTGTGACTCGAAAGTAGCGGGTATCAGGGTCTTCGAAAGCGCCTCATTGAGTACCGGCGAACCAGCGGCTGGCTTAGGAGAAGCTTCGTCAATTTTGGACCTAGACTGTCTCTGTCCTTTTCTTTGCATTTTTTGTGAACTCCGGTATTCGGATTGCTATCAGACGACATTTCAGGATAATTAAATCGGTTTCCAAAATATTTTGAAACAAAGATATACCGACGCTTAGTGCGTTGGTTAAATTTAGCACAAAACCGACAGCAAGGCACGCTATGATACGCCTTTAAGACATCTTGTCCTATTAACCCATTTGTCTATATAAAGGTCACACCAGGATGGAGTTGTTTTTCAGTATTGTAATTATTTACACTGAAGAACGCTTAATATAGCTGAAACCGATTTGTTTTTGGAATTATAATTTACAATAAATGACTACATAGCCATATTGTACCGTGTGCTGGTTCGTTTCTGGATTGTGTTTTGTGCTATTGGTTGAACCGTGCACGTTGTCCCACGTGCGTGCTTTTGGTGTTGGTTTGGTTGCATTCTTTGCACGCTGGGGACCCTTGGTATGACGGCAGCATATTTTGTGCGACTCAACATCTACCTGGAATTTTTTGCCTTTTGAGAAGTTTGTTATCTTCGTTGTGGTGATGGTTTGACTGTTTTGGATGTTGTGTATATTATCTAGCAACATTTGCTTATTATCCTTATATCTACTGGCAACACTGAACTTTAAACAATTTGGCCTAGCCTGGGGACGCCGCTTTCTGTTCAATAAAAGTAGTGGAACAGGAGCGTGTATCTGACTTTTTGTGGTAGTCAGCTTTTGTTCTACAATTGACACAACAGAAAAATTTATTGCACGTTGTTTTACGTGCGTGCTTTTGCTGTTGGTTTGCTGTATTCCTTGCACGCTGTAGACCCTTGGTATGACAGCGGCATATTTTGTGCGACTCAACATCTACCTGGAATTTTTGCCTTTTGAGAAGTCTGTTATCTCCGTTGAGGTGATGGTTTGATTGTTTTGGATGTCGTGCATAATATCTAGCATCGTTTGCTTATTATCCTTATATCTACTGGCAACATTGAACTTCAAACAATTGGGCCTAGCCTGGGGACACAGTCTTCTGTTCTAAAAATTAGGGCAACAGGAGCGCGTATCTGTCATTTTGTGGTCGGCAGCTTTTGGTTTACAATCAACATAACAGAAAGATCTATTTGTGGATTCATGGACAATAGGACTTTAATTCAGAGTGCATATTTGGATTTCTTCATATTTAAACTGATTATTACTAGTGAACATACAACTTTAAACCAGGGGATTATAAGTACACATAACGGTTACTGGCCTCTGATTTTAAGCCTCGTTTGGATGTCCATTTTGGTTCTATGCAAACATCTTTTGACTTTGTTTACTTACTCTATTTTAATGTTTTGATTACTTATTAGGGGTCTGCTGGACTTGTGTTTAATTTTGTATATACAACTTTATTGTTTAAACTAATATTCAATAGGGAGGCTCCATTTACGGTCTTTATAAATCTACGCAATAAGTAGGATGAATGAGGTAGCTCTAACGGTGATACCATACACTGAGCTGTTTTATTATGGACTTTGGGGACCTTTCAAGTTCTATGAACAGATTATAAACAAGTTTTCTATCATTTTTGTTAGATTTGTTATATGAAAGGCTGATTCAGCCCCGTTGGCTATTATTTAGGTTCATGACTTGTTTGTTAATCCTTATGGCTGCTGGATGTACATTTCTTAGTTGGTTCAATTAAGATAATATGTGATTTACACTGATGTCACTTTTACAATCTAACCTAATTCTAATGGCCAATGTTTTTGTAGGCATATTGAAACTATAATTTTGGGTATTAGCTTTAATTATTTACAATTTAATTTCATATTAAATTTACCTCTCCTAATGTATTATCTGGGTGAATATTCCAGAGATGATATTCCTTTAAATCATTCCTAATTACGTTCATAAGGCTGGTTTCACATTTTTGATAGCCACGTGGAACAAGTTTTTTGTTTTTGATCTGATATGATAATATAGGGTCTCTAGCTCTATGTTCAGGCTTTAATATTAGTATAAGTTTCTTCTGAAAGTTGATTTAATACTTATGTTAACAGCTAATCATTACACTTTTGACCTTACATACGGGCATAATAACAATAACTTAACTGACTTATATTGATCCAGTATTTGTGGTATTTAAATTTTCATTTGATTTGATAAGTGGTGATTTTGGGGGGCTTAATATATTGGCTGGGACGTATGTCTACCAATAATACATACCATATTTTGGATCAGCAAGTTGGGGCTTATTTCTAGCAGAGACGAATAGTTGGCTATCAGAAACATATATACATATATTTATGAAGCTGGTTTGATTTATACTGATTCAGTATCAGTGGTTTATGAGTTGTCCTATAGCCATATACAATTATGTCCCACAGCATGAATGGTTTGGTGTTTGAATATATAGTAGTGGAGACTAATAGTCAACTACTTAATATTACACTGCTTTTTTCAGCCATTTATATTTGTTATATTATCTTTACTGACTTTGATCTATATTGAAGTATTAGTGGTTTAAGAGTTATCCTATATCCACATACAATTATGCCCCAGCATGAACGGTTTGGTGTTTAAATAACATATAGTAGTGGAGACTAATAGTCAACTACTTAACACTATACTGCTCGATATTTTCAGCCATTCATATTTGTTACATTATTACCTCTACTGACCTACCTAGAATCTTTATTTCGATGGTTTCACTGCATATTATTGGATCAATGTAAGAGATTTATATATATTTATATATATATTTTTTTTATTTTGGTATATAAGGATTGTGTGGGTTTACTAGCCTGTATTTTGGTCAGTGTTCTTGACTAGATTGTACTTGGATATACTGCTGGTGACCAATATTATGGATTTAAAGGGTATTCTGTCAGGAGTATCAGCTGATAAAGATAATTTAGAGGCCTTTGGTCTCAATGCAGCAGGGACTACGAGTTCCAACATTGTGGAGGGTGATTCTAAGCATCGATGTGGGATAGTTTTTCAAAAATTGACAAAGCATATGAAAACCCTTAGATCTAATATCTGGCACTTAAAATTGTTTAAGGCCTACAAACTTAAAGACATTACACCCAGGGGGCTAAGGATTCACCTTCAACCCTTGGTAGGAATAACTGACTCTCAGTTGTCACATGACTGGGCACAGGCTCAGCATCAGGCATCGATGCTATTTGTCAACACCTTGATCAGCTATTATGAAAGAATTATTGAATCGCAAGTGGTAGATATTCACAATGTTTGTCTTGAGGCCCAAAGTTTTGAAACTGAGGCATTTTTTATAAGGATTATATTACTAATTTGGCCAAAGAATTAGCCATTCTTGAACAGCTGTTAAAGAGGAAAACACACAAGTTTCATAGGGATTTGTCGGACTACGACAAGGGTAAACCATTTGTTACACAAAAGTATGTTAGGTTTACTGACCCTAATAACAAAACTTATTATGGTAAAAAACAACCAAGGTCAATATTGAGAAGGAAGGAATCTATTGTTAGTGGGACTTCGGAAGAGGACACATCCTCCGCCACAGAGTATGATGTTCCTTCCTATCAGGGGTCCCCAGCTGTCAAAAGGAAACAATCAGACCCTTTAGGTGTCAGACGGAGGGGTGGTAGAAAGCATAGAAACAGGCACACAAAGCTTACAACTTCTCCTATAGAATATTGTCAAACAGTGAACAATGTACACAACATAACTTCTTTCGAACTATCCTCTGTACAAAATAAAGTATTGAACAAAGGACTCAATTTTGTCCAGACCTCATCTGTACCTGAACATAGTTTGGTTAAGGATATTCATGACTTTTGTAGATTGATTAATCTCAAAAAATTTTTTTCCAGATAATGATTTTTCTCAAAGACCTCCTGGTTTTAAATTCAGTAAGTCTAGTTTCCAACCACCAATGGACAAACATGTTGCGATTTTCAAGGAATGTGCCATCAAAGATTTACATTTTTCGATCAGATACCAACCTACCACTACACATAATATTACTTAAGCTGAAAAACTAGCTTTACAAGAACTTCAACAGAATCATGATATTGTCATCACTCCAGCTGACAAGGGAGGTGGTATTGTTGTCATGGACTATTATATGTATCAAGCAGAACCTCTGAAGCAATTATCTGATGCTAGATCTTGCATTAAGATGGTTGTTGATCCAACACCTAATTTTAAAGTACACATAGACTCTTTTTTGGATTTAGCTGTGGATGAAGGTATTATTAGTGAACAGGTCTCTAAACAACTCAAAGTGGCTGAACCTATTGCTCAATATTTATATTTTCTTCCAAAAATCCATAAACATCCTACCAACCCCCTTGGGAGGCCTATTGTTTCTGGGAGAGGATCTTTAACCGAACCACTATCTGCTTTCCTCACTTATTACCTTAAACCTTTATTGCCTAATGTTAGATCCAGGCTACAGGATACAACCGAATTTGTAAACATAATTCAGGATTCACAGTTGGAAGCGGATTGGTGGTTATGTACATTAGACGTTTCATCTCTACACGAGCATCCCCCATGATGCTGGTATTTCTGCAATTTCTTACTGGTTGGAGAAATCGCAACTATATACTACTGGTTTCAATAATTTCCTTTTGACGCTTACTGAATATGTTTTAAGAAAAAACATTTTCTATTTTGAGGGACAAGCCTACTGGCAGATCAAGGGTACAGCTATGGGGGCATCTTTTGCCCCCATATATGCGGATTTATTTATGGGATTTTTTTGAACAATCATTTATATAGGACTCCGATTATAATTTGTATATCAACAACTTGGATATCTGGAGAAGATATTTAGATGATTGTTGGATAGTGTGGCGGGGCGATAAGACACAAGTTTTTGATTTTGTTAAATATTTAAATAATAATCCATGGGAGATGCAATTTAATTTGGACATACAATATCAGAAAATTGTGTTTCTGGATGTAGTAGTCTGTAGACAGGAAGATCATACACTTGTTACTAAGGTACATAGGAAGTTCCCGCAATATAATACATTACTACATGCATCCAGTTTTCATCCCAGTCACATCACCCGAAACATTCCCAAATCCCATCAAACGCATTTGTTCCTCTGATGAGTATTATAAAGTATGTGCCCAAGATCTGTCCAATAGGCTTGTGAGTCGTGGATATTCCAAATATCATATTTCCAATACTTAGCACCAGATCAAGGAGACACCACGTTCTACTCAGTTACAATATAAACAACATAATAATAAGGACCAACGTAATATTGTGCTCAGCCAATTAGGCTGGTCACAACTTTTGGGAATAATACAACCAGATTCAGGGAGATTTTTTTTCCCCCACTTTTCTAGTCTTTTTTTTTTTCAATAATCCTTTTTTATTTTATTATTTTTCAAAACAATATTACAAATCCACACAATATATACAATATGTACATTATTGCTTCCAATGGTTACATCCACATTGTATGTTTACATCATATATTAACAGTATATTATAGCACTAACAAGAAAAAAAAACAAAAATCCAAAGCCAACAATCTGTATTATCCTTACAAGCTATACCTAATCTAAGATTGATTCTGTATTATTACTATATGTCCTGAGAGAAAGTGGATAGGAACCTCTAGGCCAATTCTGTATTATCCTTACAAGCTATACCTAATCTAAGATTGATTCTGTATTATTACTATATGTCCTGAGAGAAAGTGGATAGGAACCTCTAGGCCAATACAAAGTTAAAAATTTGCTCCCATAATTTTATACTGTTTATGCTTTTCTTGTGGTCACTGATTAACAATTTATGTGCTAAAATATGTCTTATTGCTAACAATCTGATTTTCCCACGATGTCTGGGCTGGATTAAGCCAATTTGAGGCTATATACAATTTCATTAATAAGCAAATATTCATAATTACGATCCTACTTGATTTATCTAAATTCTCCAGGGGAATATGAAGGATCGTAAATTCCCAAGAGAGTGTCGAGTTTTGACAGCCCATTTTTTGTAGCTGCAGTTTTAATGAATTCCACAATTTATAAATGCACTTACAACTCCAGAACATGTGTAACAAGTCCACTGTCTGATCCAAGCTGTGGGCATTTGGGTGAATTCTTCGAATCAAATTTGTGAAGAGCAAGACGAGTATAGTAGGCATTATTAAATATCATCAGTTGGGTAAATACCAATTTTTGAAGGGATACTGACTTGTTAAACTAAATGCCTCCAATATCTTACTGTCGTCTACCAATATTAATTTCTCCTTCCAGTAATTCGATAAGAGAATGTATTTATTGTATTTTCTCTCTTATCAATTTATATGAAGTGGTTATATATTTCCTGTCCTGTAATAGCGCTCCCCACAGAATACGCGATATATTTAAGTCTTCTTCTTTAATTTCGGAGTTATTAAAATAATTTACAGCCAGATCTTTTAGTTGCCTCACAATAATTAAATAAGAAATGGGAAGATTCATCTCCTTTAAAATATCATGCACTGCTACCCCCAGGAAAGGGTATAAATCAAGTACGGATAAATCCTTTATTAGGGGAAAATTCTTTAAATCAGTTGACTACCAATTGTTAAATTTGGGTTCCCATGGAAAGGTTGAAAAAGCATCATATACTTTAGTAAGTTTAAAGAAGTGAAAAGAGTTTGAATTGACGTTACATAGTTCTTAACATGCTCCATTAGATCGTATTTACTAAGTGTTCGGTTATTTAAAAAGGGTAGTGCTTTACTGTCGATTCCCACTCCCTTTACATGCCTATAGGTTAGGAGCACCCATTTGGGTGTCCATTTCCTACTATCACTATCAAAGTAAGCCACCCTTAAAATCCTGTTCGCATGAATCACTAAATAGTAAGTTTCAAAATCCGGTAGATCACGCCCCCCCTTGTTTTTTGGAGCCATCAATTTATCATATGATATCCTCATCTTCCTGGGTTCCCAAAGAAATTTCCCCAGTCCTATATGAAACTGTTTAAAGAATTTTTTCATAATTCTGAGTTGTGCAGCTCTAAAGATATATAAGATTCTGGGAAAAACATTCATTTTTATAATTGCGGCTCTTGCCATCAATGGCAGCTTCAATTTACTCCATCTTTTTAGATCCAATGTTATTTGATCCCAAGTTGACTTCACGTTATTCATAAAGAAATCTCTATTTTCAGTTAAAAATACAATCCCCAGATATTTTGTCCTTTCTTCCGTCATTACTTGTCCTATCAGTGGTAACAATGAAAAGGCTGTGGGTGTTTTTAGTGGGAATATTTTAGTTTTTTTGAAATTTAGCTTATAATTGGAGATTTTCTCAAAGTTTTCTATTGCTGTTAATATTTTCTTGGTATCAGAAACAGGTGTGGTGCAGTATATATTTAGATCATCTGCGAAGGCAGCCATCCTAATCTTTATCCCATAAAGTACTGGAGAATTATAGAAGACATTTTGCTTAATGTGTAAAAATAACGGCTCCAAATAGAGATTAAATAAAATAGGAGATAATGGGCAGCCCTGTCGGGTACCATTTTTGATTTGTATCCTTTTCGAGCATTCATGATTTATGAATAAATTTGTATATGCATTGTTGTTTAATTTCCTTAACGTTAGAATAAACTCCTGAGGTATATTAAAATATGACAGCATGTCAAACAAATAAACCAAGTTAACTCTGTCGAATGCTTTCTGTGCGTCAATTATTAGGGCATACATATTAAGATTTTTATGCTTCGCATAAGAAATTAATGTGTGGAGCGTTAATGTATTGTCAGTGGTCTGTCTCCCATCTATAAACCCCACCTGTTCCTCTGATATTATTAAATTTATAACCTTTTTTAGTCTATTTGCCAGAATGGATGTCATGATTTTCATGTCTATATTCAGGAGTGATATGGGCCTATAGTTATCTGGATTTTTGGAGTCACTTTTCTCCTTCAATATCAGGATTGTCCTTGAGGCATTAAAATGGGGATCATTAATTCTATTCAGAATTATACAATTGAAAATCTGTGGGAGAACTCTACTCAGAATCTCACTAAAATATTTGTAGAATTCCGAGGTCAGACCATCTGGCCCTGGGGCTTTATGAGGCCTCAGCTTCTTGATTACCTCTAAAACCTCCTCCACTGTAATTGGTTTAATTAACTCTCTATGGAAGTCCTTATCAATATTAGGGAAAGTAATTTTCTGTAGAAAATCTTTCCTATCTTTATCTTGCAAAAGTGCCTGTTGACCACCATAGATCTGGTTAAAGATCGATTCAAAAGTATTCATAATATCTACCTTATCAGTATGTGTTTTATTGTTATAATTTATTTCAGTAATTACTTGTGTTGATTTTGTCCGATTAATACGAGCCAACGCTTTAGAGGGAGTTTGAATATGATTTGCGTATTTTACTAAGTTTCTTTGTTCATAGAATGTTAATTTTCTATTATGAAGTAGAAACAGCTCTTTCTGACATCTTAATAAATCCATTTCTGTCTGTTTATTATAGTTCATCAATTCCTGGTCCAATAATTGAATTTTGTTTTCCAAGTCAAATTGTTCCCTATTTTGCATCTTTTTATAGTACGTAGCTTTCTGAATAAAGAGTCCTCTTAATTGCGCTTTAGTTGTAGCCCATTCTATATCCATGAGGTGTCTATTCTGGGGAATATTATGTAGTAACTGTTTGAGTGTCTCCTTACCTTCTTTTAATATGTCCTCCTTAGTCAATAAATATGAATTTAGGGACCAATTATACCCTCGATGCCTCTTATTGTTCATATTATTACTGTTTAGGGTTAAAGTAATCTTAGAGTGATCTGAGAGTTGTCTAGCTTGGTTAGAAACACTAGGGTCAGCAGAAATAAATACCTCTGAGATTAAAAAGTAAAATTCAATGCTTTTATTTGTAAGTGTGTATGTTTAAAAGGGTCATACAGTTTGAAATCAGTTTTAAGTTCTTTCAACGCTACCATTGCCTGCTTATTAAAAGCTTTGGATGAACCTAACTTATCTAATTTGGGATCTTGATACGAGTTCCAGTCACCTCCCATCACTATATAACAGTTATTATATGACTGTAAAATGGAGTAAATTGAAGTTATAAAATGATGCTGATTAACAGTAGGGGCATATATACACATAAGTACTATAGGTTTATCATAAAAGTTGGATGTGAGAATCACCAAACACCATCGTCCCTCTTGATCCATTTTCACATCCAAAATTCCCCCTTGAAAGTGATTCTTGATTATAATTGCTACCCCTGCACTGTTCGTTGTTCCTTCCGCTGCCACAATTTTCTTAATCCATTTCTTATCTTTCACTGCCTCCCACTGGTCATTGGTCAAATGCGTTTCTTGTAATAAAATAAAACCTGCCGTTGATTGGAGAAACAAATGCAAAAATAGCTTTCTTTTTTTCATGTTCTGGAGTCCTTTGACATTCCAAGATTCTATTATCCACATTTAAAGCTTCTTAAAAATGTACTTCGATATCTAATATTTTTTGATAACCTTAGACTAACGTATGTTGGCATATCATAAATTATTTGGAAGCAAAACTGCCATCCCATCCCTACCCAGTGCCTATCCACTGTTCCTCTGGACCAGGATGAACATAGGTTTTTCACATTACTTGAAACCCTCCGAGTAGCTAACCTACTAACTCTACTACTTAATAAAATCACATGCAAAAAACCTACAACTACTTCTACGACTACAAAGCTAAATCCAAACATTCCCTACTAAACACTGCTTACAACTACCTATAGCTCTGGACATAATTTCTATGGATATTTACTTGTACTAATTGTTCAGTGAAATTCTAGTGTAGCTAACTTCTATCAATATTTATATTCAGCAATAGCATAAAAACATTATAATTTCTTGTCCTATACAATGTTAAGTAACAATTGACATAGAAAACATACATTTGTTTAACATTTTACAATAATCCTGCATCCAATTTTGTTTCAGTGATCTGACTGTTAGCTGTATTCCTCCAAAGCAATCATACATAATGACCTGCTAACACTTGGTAAACAATGCACTCAACAGTAAAACTATATTTGCACATTCACTTAAAATAATTATTTGTACTCGTATCACACCTATTTATGTTTTTTTTTTGAATTTTCCATATAAAGAAAAGATATATAAAGGAGAAAAGAGGAAAGAAATCAAAAGAGCAGCAAGACAACATAGCAGAAAAGAAAGAGAAAAAAAAAAGAAAAATTTATTTATTTACACATTTAGAGACACATTATTTTTTATGTTCTTTATTATTTTCTCAACATCTATTTATCATATTAATCTAAGCATACTTGTACAATTATCTAATTGCCAGTGATATAACCTAGCTAAAGGAAGAAAAGAGAAAAACAAAAGAAAAAGGAGAAAGAAAAAAGAAAAAAAAGAAAAACTACAGTACCTTAATCTGCCACTATACATTGCAATTCCCTTCTATATTAATCAGAGCATTCACACAGCATTTACCTGTACAGCTATATCTTCACACAGCACCCTGAAGTACTTTACCCTATAAATAAGTCCAAAAAGCTTTGTTTTGCTTATCCAACAGTTCTTTCTTCTTCCCAGCTGTTAATCCTGTTAGGGGAGCCTCGTTTCTTCCCTTCGCGTTTGCGACGGGGGAACCAATTCGCGGACGGACCTCCTGGCTGCACAGCACTTAAAAATCGGTCCCCCTGCTTCCTCCGAAGGACTTCCTGTTGCCTCGTGGCTTGCTAGCACTCGCTAAAGCCATAAAACTTCGTGGAAACTTTGTGATCAAGCTGGAACACCGAGATAAGAAGATAAAAAAGTAATTCCCAAGGCCTGGTGAAAGAAAAAGAAAACACACAGGATTTTAAAGCCTCGGATCGTCGTAGATGAAGAGTCCCATTCTAGCTGCTGCTGAAGAAATCCTGGATGAACTGTTCATACTTCCGAAGGTGGGAGAGCCTTGAAAAGCTTCAAAAAGGTAGTTCTTGCTTCTTTTTTTGTGCTTACTGAATATTTAATGCCATCCACTGTAAAGATTAAAATATTGGGATATTTCATTTGAAATCTAATACTTTTATCAATCAGAAACTTACAGTAAGGAGCCAGCATTTGCCTAGATTGTCTTATTTGTGTTGGTAAATCCTGTGTTATGGAAATTTTATTAGTTTGCCACATTATAGATCCACCAGCTTTTTTTATGGTTAACAGTATTTTGCTCACATCTTGATAGTTCAATATTTTGACAAACAGGTCTAGGTGTATTTGAAGCTTGTGAATCCCTGAATGCTCTATGCGCCCTTTCTATAACAATCTGTTTGGCACCCCCGGAGTCCTTGAGCAGTATTTCGAATATTTGTGCAATAGAAGTGTTCAGATCATTATATTGAATTGATTCTGGGATCCCTCTGATAATTATATTGTTGCGTCTGGATCTTGCTTCCAAATCCAGAATTTTGTTTTGCATCATTTGAATGTCTGCCCCATGAGAATCCGTTCTTTTAGTGAGCATTATTATTTTGTCTTCATTTTCAGCTATTCTGGTTTCAGCTTTCTCCATTCTTTCCAGCATCCGATTACATGTGTCACTAAATGTAAGCGTTTGAGATGTTAAGTCTTTTAAGGCATCCTGTATAGGTAACAGTGCTGTTTTAATTTCTTCCATGGTGACCGGTTGATCAGATTTACTTGTTACCCCTGCTTTTGCAGTCTCCTGCTGCTTAATTGTTTTCTGTCTCTATTATAGATTCTTTCTCCGGCGATTGCAATGCTGGCAGTTTAGTTTTGGTAGTTGTAGTTTCCATATTTTTGTCTTCTTTTGACATTGTGAAATGCTACAAATAGATTTATTTCCAAAGGAAAAGTTTCAGCTGTGAGATAGTTCAATCCTTTGTTTGGTGCTCTGTTCAGAGTTAAACTGACAATCAGTTCCAATTCTGCTATCACCAAGTATTTTTTTCCGATTTTTCTTTCTCAGAAACAAAAATGACTTCTAATAGTTTAATAATTGCTGCCAATTAGCATATTAACTCTGAGTACAACTCCACGGGCTTGTTTTTTTTCTCTGGTATTTGAAGAGCTGAAGAACTGCAGTGCTTATAGAATGGCGGCCATCTTTGAATCCAGATTCAGGGAGATTATTAATAAACATTGGGACATTTTGAAGGCTGATGAATATTTTAATGAGATTTTACCAGAGAAATGTGCATTCTCATATCGCAGGGGTCGCACTATTCATTCTCAACTGACGCACTATCAAAGATACAAACCTCCCGCAACAGTTCAAACCACACTTTTTGGTGACCCTTTAGTTGGATGCTTCCCGTGTGGTCATTGTACTGCCTGTGAATATATCTTGAAAACTAAGGAATTTTCCAGTAAAAATACCTCCAAGGTATATCAGATTAATATTTTTGGCAACTACAGTTCAGATTGGGTCATCTATTTAGCGACATGCAGTTGCTCTTCATTTTATGTGGGCCAGACTTCCAGGCCTTTAAAATTGAGCATCAGTGAATATCTCAGTGCTATTAAGAATCATAGGATATCCAATGCTTTATATAAACACACTATCAGTCATTCCACATCACAGTTTAAATTTATTATTGACAAGATCTCTTTGCATAGAAGTTTTAAAGTAGGTTGGTACGATAGACTTAATAATATAGAATCAACTTGGATTACCAGGTTAGGGGCTCTTTTTAAGCCTGGATTAAATGAATTGGAATAAGTGTCCGCCCATTTTTCTATGCATTAGTACATGCATATTTCATATATATATATATATATATATATATATATATATATATATATATATATATATATATATAATAGGTTTATGATCACAAATCTAATATTGCATATGTCATTTATATGAATATGTTTTCAGCATTATATGTGAACTATAATATAATTTTACTTCATTTTTGCTTCTGATATATGCATATTGAATGTGTCTTAATCTAAGGGATATGCCTTTAAGACATCTTGTCCTATTAACACATTTGTCTATATAAAGGTCACACCAGGATGGAGTTGTTTTTCAGTATTGTAATTATTTACACTGAAGAAGGCTTAATATAGCCGAAACCGGTATGTTTTTGGAATTATAATTTACAATAAAGGACTACATAGCCATATTGTACCATGTGCTGGTTCATTTCTGGATTGTGTTTTGTACGTTATGATCTGGGCCTAGGCAAGGAATACAGTACAAATGAAAATCCTTATGAGGTACTTGCTTCCCACAAGTAATGCAATTATTAGCTTTTACGGACATCGGTAAGGAGCACGAAAAAGTTTCCCCATTGGGGTACTTAGCTTTAATTGAAGACTTTGGTTCTGAAACTCGAATGCGAAAATTTCAGGAGTCTGCCGACTGGCACTTGCGAATTGCTTCCGCTTCAGGCACCGCGCGGCAAGAAAGACTGAAGAAAATGGCGTCGGCTGCATGTTTTATATCCCTGATGACCTGACGCCACCGAAGAGGAGACAGCAACTGACGCAGGACCCAAGACTTTGATATTCAGGCAAACTGAGGGCAACCTGCCAGCAGATTACCCAAATGTAATGACTGCAACAGTGAAACACGAAGAACATCTAGTAATTTTGGGCATCATTAAAAAATAAATGGTCTAGTATTTAGCAACGTACTTCTGCGTTTGCAAAGAATGCACAGTGACTCACTGAAATATATTCCTGACTAAGCTGACTTCAAACAAGAGGACAATAAACTTTTGACAATGAAAAGGCTACTAAATGTAATCAGTGCTCTACCAAAATTGTACTGGTTGAGAGGTACGAGGCCTGACCCACAATGTCATCAACTGTCATATAAAATGCAGCCTTATCAGTAGCACTGCTGTACATGCAGAATGAGAAGTACTGACCTTCACAGTACAGGAGCTAGCTGTAAACATTAGGCACTCTATTCACAATACCATTACACAAGCTGCTTAAATAAATATTTTGATGATTTATAATATTCCAAACATCCGTTTTAAAAGTTGAAACTCAGAACATTCATAATAGCACTTTTTTGCTGAAGAATCTAAAGAAATGGGAGAAATTTAAAAAATAATCTAGATAATGTTACAGTTGTATGCTGCTGTATAAAATTATCTGTAGTCTGGCTACAGCCAACCACCCTCCCCAAAGAATTACATTTCACAGATTTAAAAAATGTGGCATCGTCTTCTGAGCTCCTGACAAAAAAAATCTTAATGAAAGCAGTAGGCAACAACAAACATGTAAAACACTTTACATTCAATTTTATGCTCTACCACCCTTCTACCATGTCCAAACTGACATACTGTTTAGCTAATAGGCACAACGTATTTCTCACGTGCTTTTATTCTCCCAAATACCTGGCTGTTATCTCTTTACCTCTCTACTAAATTACTCTCCTAATGACAAAATCTCATCTCTTTCCCTATCTTTACCATTTCAGAATAAATTTTTATTATACGTTTATGGACTCTTGTTACTTTCCCGTCATGTTGTAATACCAATTTTGTAGTCTGTACTTTATTTTAATTTCCTGGGCTAAATCTGTAAAATGGCCCAGAGAGACCAGTGTTCTACACCGGTTAAACTGAAATAAATACAATACAATATGGGTAGATATCTAAATGTATAATATCATTTCCATTAGTGATGCATAAAACCACACAATATTAAAAAATATCCAGACCAGAACCGAGACAGAGACATTCCACTGATTAATTCCTCTTTCTCTATTTAAAAAAGAGCCAACTTAAAAATACAAAAAACAAACCCATACACTAGTCTAATTAGTCACACCTTTTTCTTAGTGCCTCATGTTTCAACTTCCTTGTTTTCGCCATTTTCCCTTTAATGGTGTTAAAATGGAAAAGATGACCAGTATATACACCTTATAAAAGGACACATTTTATATTATCTGAAATGTCTTGCCATTTATACAGGCTTATCCCTCCAGTGCTAGTTATAGTCCTTTGAACCCAGATTACATGCACATTAGTCATGGCCCCAAACTCCAGAAATGAATGTTTCATTATATGTTTTTCGTAGAAAATCTTTTTTTTTTGTGCCTTGGGTTCACACAAATTCTCAGCTTTTAATATTCTATTTGCAGAACTTTAAGTACATCTACTGTTTACAACATGCTTTCACTCTGACTTCTATGGCTGTGTCATAACTCAATTCATTCAGTGCTGTTAACCATCACTAGCTTCTACCAACGATATCACAGAACTGCAAAATGACCACATCCTAGCCATCTCAAGAAATACACGCTCCTGTCAACTTTAAGGAACGTTACAACAGCTGCTATGGCTACAACAGTTAAATGAAACAAGTCTTATAAATGCAAGCTTCACATCTGGGTTAGGGTTGCCACCTTTTTAAATGCCCAAAGTGGGACATTTTTGGTACAAACATCAGATTTTGCAGGCCAAACATACCAACGGGCCAGTACAAAGGACAGAACTTCCTTTTTTTTTAAATAAAAGGTTATTCTTCTTTATTTTTTTTTGTTTTTTCTTGCTCTGTTTCTTTTTATGTTTCAGATACAGAATAACTGTTTTATTTTACTATCGAAATAAATATAAAATATAAATTTGTCCTAAAATCCTCAGGACATTCTTTTTTTTTTTTTTTTTTTTTTACACTTCTGCCCCAAGGACTGTCTGTCCAAGTGGGACAGGTGGTAACCCTAATCTGGGTGGGTAATCAGCAGTAAACTATTTACAGAGTAGATTATGTTGCATTATTACAAAGGGCAGTTTGACTTGTGGCACATCCTCCTTTAAATCAAATATATTCTTATGAGGCCACTGTCAACTGAACCCAAGGCTAAAAAAAGATTTACTATGAAGTTAATCAGTTTTGACACCCATTCCCTATTGCAATATTCCAAGCATGTACAGTTTTTTTCTTTTTGTTAATGTAACCTAGGCAATTTATTCTTCAAAGCCAGCAGGCACTGTATTTTTAGATGAAACACTGAAATGCAAAGCTGTTTGCCAGCAGCAATCTCTTCATTAGTTACACTTCGCCTTATTGTGGAATTTAGATTACCTTTTACTTCTACAGAGATTGTGCATATTGAATGATATTGGTGGATTGTAATGACAGAAGTTTGAGTGGCCTTTTATGGTTGAAATATTCTGAACTGGGTAGTTTTGCCATTATTGATTGACAGTTTTTGTTCCATTGCTTACTGAAAAATGTTGAAAACTACAAATTTAACACACATTCTAACAAGTTGTGCTGTATTATAGAAGGAATATTTGGTACAATCAGAAAGGTGAATCAAAGAACACATGCATGCATGGCACTAAAATGTGGGCAATGGGCCCATGGTTTGAAAAAAGGACAAAGGTAAATTTCATCTGCCACTGGGCAGATGCATTTTCTATGAATATGGGTTTTAATCTAATTTCAATAAATGTGACTCTCAAGGTCAGAGAAGTTTACGTTTACTGTTGTTCATGCTAAGTCTATTTTCATTGCGAGACTGTACTGTTTTGTTTAGCAAATGGCCATCAGTTTTTGTGCTATAAAATTTTAAATAAAAGTTAATTCCAAATAGCTGTAATCATTGTAAAAGTTGCATATGTTTTTCACTTATATAAATGTACCTACACTGCCTCCAGTCAACAAGGCCGGCAGGAGAAACAAGGGTGGTCCAATTGTTCATAATGCTAGGTTGAAGAATGCTGTCACTAGTGTGAGCTTTTCCGGATCGATTAAAGGAGCTCAGCCAGCGGATGGATATTTCTGCCTTTGGGGGGGGGGGGGGTAATTTAATAGGTTGTAGCTCACTAGCAGTATTTCTTTGACTGGGAAAGTACTAAGGATGAGGGCGACACTAATGTGCGATAGCTGAGCCTGTAACTACAGGAAAAACTGTTGAATTAATCTGTCTGGGTATGGCACACAATTGCTAGGCAGCAAGCAGTGCTGCCCAACGCATGCTCAAATCCAGGGCTTAAATACCAGAATCTAAAATTTGAAAATAATGAAAAAGATTCAAAAGGACCAATGAGGAAGGTTATTCCAATCCAAACCCTAGACCAACCACCCTTCACCAGACAGGTTCCTGTTTCCCCTTGATTGTGTCATGTAGTATGAAAAAGAATTTGGAAGTAACACTTCATAGCTGTTTAATTGCTGGCAAGTTCACTGAAAAATTATTGATTAAGGCTAACAGGCAGAAAAGGCTTCAGATAAAGGGAATTATAATTTACTATTGAATTTATTTGATCTTGGAAGTAGTTATATTAATTATGGATTTGTAGGGGCTAGGATCCCACGAGTGTTTTCGGCAGCTTTGGTAACAATATAAAACAATTTTTAAAAAATGTATGTAATCTATCAATTCAAATTAATGAGCTCTTACAAATTCAGTGACAAATTAGTGTCATATAACTATCAGATTGCTTTTACGGTAACAAAAGCAATCACCAATCATAATTAAAACTTTCAGATTGTTTATCAATAACAATGGATGAATGGAGAATGGACTCCTGTATGCTTAAAACAAATCTCTTCTGTGACTTTTTTAATCATAATTTGGACCAGTGAACGCAAATAGGAAAGTTTCCCTAAGACTGACCCATATACTTCTGATGGACTGAGGCAGTGCTTTAACATCCTACATCTCAGTAGGACTCCCAATACACTGATGGTCATACCCAAACAAAATAATCCCCTACAAATTAGTAGTTAAACACCTATGGAACAGACCAGGTGGGTGACAAACTAGAAGCATGGCTGGACATAAAATCTCCTGTCAGGAATGACAGCCTAGTACTCCCCTAAGATAGTTTTCTCATTACTATCTGAATCTCATATCATCTTCTCACAGATATATTGTAATTGATTTTATTTGGATAGTACTACAGGAACTTTTATCCCTAAATGTGAAAAAGTACTTAAACCTTTCACCTCCTTACTCTTCCTTATTCACTCACTTCCTTACTTCTATCAATTTCTCTCCCTTGGGCTTTGCTCTAAATATACCATAAGCCTGCTTTTTTTTTCTCACTTCCTGTTTGTATTATACTAACTTACCTTTAACATCTCTACAAACTGGCTAATATTTCTCTGATTAAATCATGGTCATGTAACTTATCTATTCTTAACCAATATTTTCATATCATGTCTAATTTGGTGTAATTATTTAAACTCTAGACTATTATTTTTGAAGATTGTAAAATTATTGTTCTTACAAATGTTTTGCAATACTTTTCTTCCTAGGCCTCCGCTGAAAATGGTCTCCTACCCAACTGGACTTTCCTTGCAATCAAATGTCAATAAATAATGAATACTGTAGGATTAGCAACAGATGGTCACAACTGGAATCATGGACTACTTTGTACAATGCCAAAATAACTACAGCATATATAAGTACTAAATGAAAGACATACTTTCACTGTATTACTCACCCTATTTTGTCAGTAAGTCAAGAATAAAGGAATGATTAGATATTCTGACTCAAAAAATGCATCTTGACTTTCATCTTCACTAATAGCAAATAGTAACATCACATCAGATAGTGAACCCATCTTTGCACATACCAAAAACATTTTAAACACTTATTAAATTCATACTTTGTAGACATTGACATAGGAATATATACAATAATAGAAAGGAAAACAAATCATTGCAAACCTTTTTCAGCCATATAAAATTGTGCGGTAACTCAAAACCACTTTTACCTGCATGCACACCCACCCACACACACACCCACCCACCCCCCCACCCACACACCCACACACACCCACACACACACACACACACACACACACCCACACACACACACACACACACACACACACACACACACACACACACACACACACACACACACACACACACCCACCCACACACCCACACACACCCACACACACAGCAATCTTTGTACAAGGCACCTTAAAAAAAAAAAAAGACTTCTTGAAAACTCTGACCATGCAAAATCATTATTGTGGACCTAATCCTGGACTAGAAGAAAGACACAAAGGTTAAGAAATCTAGATAGTTGTTCATTAACAGTCTTCTAGAAATGGTTACAGACGGTCATATCCCAACACAGCTGCAGGAAAAATCCACTATTAGATATAATTATAAATATACCAGACAAGTGGACAATCCTGGAAACACTGCCCAACTGCAAATCCCTTTTATTAACTGACTTAGAATTTATAGATTCGGCAGTAATGTATAACTGTACAGAACTAAAATCTACCGCCGTAGCATTCTATAATCTTACTGATCAGATGGAAGATAGACCTTACCCCATTTAAGAAAAGAAGAATGTAGGGAAATAAACTACCATAGTTAGGTCCAGAACTACAGGAACTGATGAAAGACCTGGACTGAATGAAAAGATAGACGAAGTTTTATCAGCAATTGAAATGTATTACTATGATCAAAGCCAATAAAGTAAATGGTGCTTAATTTAGGAATCGGCAATGTATTACTATGATCAAAGCCAATAAAGGGAATGGTGCTTAATTTAGGAATCGACAATGTATTACTATGATCAAAGCCAATAAAGGGAATGGTGCTTAATTTAGGAATCTGCAATGTATTACTATGATCAAAGCCAATAAAGGGAATGGTGCTTAATTTAGGAATCAGCAATTAGTCCATCTAGTGCAGCTAGAGAAATCTGGCAAATGATTACAACTCATAGTACCAATAGAATATTCACAAAAGTAGAGCCAACTAAAAAAAATCTTTGAAACCTTAACCTCAATTATAAATGCTTGTCTACTTCATTTACCAGTACATCCTTTAAAAGCATTCATGCCACTACCTCATATACCTTACCGTACAAACTACAACTATGCCCTTTCTCCATTCTACTAAGAAGACATACAAAGGACAGTTTAAAAAAAATCCTGGATAAAGCTAATTTTGGTATTATCCACATTTCCAAACTAGGAAGTTATATATGAAGACAGGTGAAGAAGGCATAATACAGAAGTTTATAATAATGGGTAACACCCCCCCTTTAAGCATGCTTTAACTGATAAACTCCCAAAACTACCATTTCCCACAATTATTTCTGACAAATGATATTTTCAAATATGTGTATCCCAGCTAAAAAGTTTGGAAAAAATAATCTATGAATAAGCCTTGGAGTGCACACAGAAATATGTTTTTTTTCACTGACAAACAATATGGATTTTGGCCTGAATAATGCACTATAACAGCAAACTTGCTATCTTACTAATCAAATCCTGAGAAATATGGAAGAAAACCTTCTCATATGAGCATTTACTAGATTTAAAAAGGTGCCATTGCAATTATTACTAGCTGAACTGAATGTTAACATGTACTATTCGTACAGAACACATTCACAGTAGTAAACTGCAATATGCACACCAGTAAAGACATCCTCAATTGGAGAGTTCCTCTGTTATTCTGATAATCATTAAAGTTCCATTGGTATTTCTTAGTTTCTGACGGAATTAAATTCTTACACAAACTCGTCTAACACACACAGTCGCACACCTACCTCACAGTTGTCACTCACTTGTTCGTTCATTCGTAGTCCGCATCGCAGTCCAAAAGTCTTCTCAGGAATTCAAATTCTGTTTGCGCAGAACAGGAAGACGTAAACAGTCACACAGATGCAGAATCTTCTGTGTGACCAGACGCAAAGGGCATTCTAGCCCTTAAAAAAAAGCAAGCTTTTTTTTTTTTTTTTTTGGTTAAATGAGAAAATTAATTTCCCTTCCCCCTGCTAGCATAGCAGCAGAGGTCTCGGTATGACATACCGGCACGTACAGTCTCAAACAAAGCCCTACTCTTAATACAAATAATCAGTTTCCTCCTCCTCTCTCCTTCTACCTAGTTCTTTATCAAATCTATTTCCTATCTCTTTGGATGTTACTATTAATGATACTCTGCTTAAAAGTATAATTTTTGATTACTTGTATACTTCTGTTTATTATATTCTTTATGTAATTTTCTTTTTCTGGTGCTTTTCTCCACTGGGGGGGAAAAAAAAAGATTTATGGCTCATTATACGAGGCTGCTATTAACTGATGCTTCTGTGCTTAAATTTTGTATACTTGTTGATTACTTGCATACCTATGTTTACTTACGTTCTTTATGCAACACTGGAATTTGTCTGGAGTTTTTTGCCCTGGACCTCCTGAAAAAAAAGAAAGGTATAATTCTGCCCAGACAGCCTGTAAACAAATACAACAAATTTGATCTTCCATATTGATTTACTTCCAGTAGTTTCAGAGCTCCAGTTCTGTTGTTCATTTAACGGTTTGATTTGTGGAGAAATAAGAAGTCATACACTGTTGGATCCCTACGGCCCAGAATGAAAGGCACAGATCACCATTAAGTTTACAGGGTGCTAAACACAAAGACAAGACCTCCAAACCTTAGTACCTCAGAGGTCCTTTAGGCTCATGACCTTTGGGGACTAACTGGTTAACATGTTTAGTAAGATGCATGCCAAAGGGGCATTCTATTCAGTGATGGGCATGATTGAGGAAGGAAAATAGAGATAAGAACTTCTTTGAATCTACAGGAAATGCACTTTGTGATCAGCTGTGCCACAAAAGTATTTCAGACCACTTCTGCAACATGATCAAAAGAGAGGACATTATCTAACCATGTTCCAAGGTGTCTCGCAATCTTCATTTTGAAGTGGATGTTTTCTGTACCGAAAACTGGGTGGAGGTTTTTTTCACCAAATACAATATTACTGCATTTTTAGCATTCAGTTTTAACCCCCCCTTTTTTTTTTTTTTTTTTTTTTTTTAACGGCACCAACTATTTACATCTGTACATTCACTCTGTAGCTTCTGCATATCTTAAAATAATTTAAATACAACAATCATCTGCAAACTTGTACCACAGTTCCCAGTTTTTGGTTTGGAGGTCAGAGAAGTATAGTATAGCAGAGGGCCCAAAAAGTATCCTTGTGGTAGCTCATTGGTTACTTTCATTACCTCTGAGCACATACCTTCCACTCTCACTGTATGGGTTCAGTCCTTCAGCCCATTAGCTATCCATCTAGCTACATACAGATATGTCAGGAAGACATGTAGCTTATTGGTAATGTTGGCATGCGGTATGGTATTATACGCCTTGGTCAGGTCTAAGTATGTTGTATGAACAGTGACCACTGTCTATGGCTTGTTACACCCTCTTTTTCAAAGCACCACATTTACTAAATGGAATCTACCTTTAACATTTACAATATTTTTTATATTGTAATTTATCATGTCTGTTATGATATACCCTATGGTCATAAAGGAGGAGGCTGAATGGGTCAATAATTCCCAAGTTCAATAAAAGGGCAGTCCTTGTGGAGTGGCATTACAACTGCTGTGCCAAAACTCTGGGACAAAGCCAGTGGATACGATCAGATATAATGGTTGTAGGAGCGTGTCCACCAGTGCAGGTTTAATGTTGCTCAGCAGGCAGCCTGTTATGTTATTAGGTCCTATACAGGATTTTTTTTTTTTTTTAAATCTGATAGTATTCTTAACTTTTGTGATAACAGGCGTTTTTGACATCCTTTTGGCATTTCTGGGTTTTGTATAGATATGGAGTGAATTTGCCTTAAATCTGTTTCTTAATATACCCACTTGATTGGAGTAGACAGTGCCATTATCATAATGTTGGTGGTTTCTTATCTTCCTGACATAAAGGAGGGCTTGTAATTATTCTTAACCAGTCTAACCTCATGCGAAATCCTTGTTTTCCTGATGGTATCTTTCAGTACCTTGAACATCATTTTTGATACTTCTCAATTTGCATGCATTTGGTTTTGCTAAATATTCTGAGTGTTTCCTTTTATTGTAATGTTTAGTTATGCATGTGGACCATCATGCTTGGTTTGATCTTTCCCTTCCCATTTTATTTAGCTTTGGTAGAGGTTGACAGTTTTCTAGGAGAGTATAAAACTTGTATATATAACTACTAGCCGTGTCAACATTTTGGGGGCAAATGCCATGTTATTTACATATCCTGGTTAAAGGATTTTGAAAGAGTAGATTATCAATTTGTCATCAGCCTTGAATAAGGACGGGTATTCTAGGAGGATAGTGCACTGTAGATGCTATATTTTAAAGACAAGGTTAGTATAATTATATCTTCTATTGGGATCCGATTATTTGATCCCAGGAATTATCCTTTACGAAACTGAGAAATTTAGGGGGGGGTACAGCCTGCATCTGAAGTAGGTCTCCAAATTTATCAAAGGGTAGAGAAATTCTCCCCGCATGATGAATTTGTGTACATCTCTCGTCAAAGTATTTAAAAAAAAAAAAAAAAAGGATGTGGCTTTTGAGGGTTCTTTGAGGGGGCCCTGTAACATGCTATGATCTGAAAGATGTGCTTTATTTAGAGAAACTGAAATCTCAGCTTGGTTTGTGGATTTCTGGGAATCTGCCATGAGGCAATGTGGTCTTTAACAAATATGGATATTCCATCAGAGTTCTCATCAGGTCAAAAGGTGTGTCAGAAGTTAAATCCTGGTAGAGGGAATGCCTTCTACACATTTTAGCTAGGTTCCAGTAATAACACACGCAAACACGTGCAACAAATGAAGGAAGGGGCATCACAGTCAGCTGGTTTCCTTGTTGCTGAAAAAGATCCTGTAAAAAGCTTTAACCTGTCCCCAGGTATCTCTAGAATGAATGAACAAGGGGTCCACTCTTCAGGATTCAGCCAGTACAGCCAACACTTAGTAGACCTTGGAAGCTGAAAGACAAAAACCCATAACCCTTGCAAATAGTGACCCACAATGAAGACTCATGAAAGAGGGCTAGATTTGTCTTAGTGAGAAACCACCCTCAAGGATCTCTACAATCAAAGATGAACACTTCCAAGGAACAAAAAAGGAAAAAAGAATGCCATGATCAAAACTGGGATAAAACCACACACACAGCCCCTCTATCCCAGGAGAAGGAAAAAGGAACTTCCTCCCTTAAAAAAAAAAAAAAAAAAAAAAAAAGAGAGACCGCCTCTACTGCTCAAAATAAAGTTTGGCCTGGAGTACTTACGAATAGACAAGGAAGAACAGGACTTGAGAAAGAGAGGTGGAATAAAAGTTCAACCCATGTTCTGCCAACTTCCAAAACGATGGCTCTCCTGGAGGAAGAAACCAAAATGTCCACCCAAAGGGAAAACATACCCCAGCCACCCACAACCCTGCAGGTTGCAACAAAGACCAACAGAGATATACCCTCTCAATATTAATATGGTAGTCATCAGGGCTAACACAGGAAAGTCAACCTTATGTTTAAAGCAATGGACTGGCCCTGTTCTTGGAAGAAAAAGAACTAGAAAAGTACTTTGTTTCCTCACAAAGACGAGAAGCCTCCTCCTAAGCAGTTTAGGAATCAAAGACCAGGCCAAAGAGCACTCTCCTCTTTGAATGGAGTATCCAGTATAGAGACGAGCCACTCTTCACAGGACTATGTCATCTAATTATTCTGTGCAAGGCCACAACAGAGTCTGCAACCCTAGTCATGGCACTTACACTTTCTAAGACAGCTACCTGGAATTTGCCTCGACAGACACAGGCAGGGTCTAGAAGAGATACTCCTATAGTTTACAGTCCTGATGGTCTTTAACCTTTTCCTAACATTTTCTAACAAAGACAAATGAAGTTCAGATTAGGATACACAGAGCACACTTATTGCCACATCTTTACCAAGCTCTAGATTCAAAGGAATGTAGTCTCTAGGACAACCAGAAACCATCAATATACAAGAAGAGTCCAGTCAGGGATGCATATGCAACAAACCTCTCTCCTGTTTGCAAGGAGCCAATCTCAAGTACTGGCTTTTGTGGCAGCTTCAACAGCAAACAAACAGTGCCTGCCTGCAGGCTTCCAAGATAGACTCCAAAAGGAATGATAAGCAAGATAATAGCTCCTTAACTCCAGGAGGAAATTCAGAAGAGGCAGGACACGAAGTACAGTTGTGCAAGTATACCTACCATAACAGATGTCCATGTGATCACTGCTGCAGTAGCCTTAGCTATATGGGCTTTATCCTGAAAGAATACAACAGCCAACCAGCCAGCTTACAAAGCTTCAGGGAACCTTCCACAGGATCCATTTACATTGTTGAAACATCTGTTCATCCAATGTCCTTTCATCATCACAAGCACCAAACTACCAAAAGTTCGGATGGCCACAAAAAAATTTTTTCCCAGGGGGAAAAAAAAATCACTTTGCCATCATCAGGAATTTGTCCTTTCCTCCACTGTAGTTCGATGTCAGAGTTGGAATATGTAGTTGGGGGGGGTGTGGGGGGCACAGCCTCCCACTTCGTTGGCGACGGTTTGTTTTTTTTGTTGTTGGCCAAGCAATTTTTTGCCTCCAGGAAAAAATTCACTTGTGGCCATTCAAAGGTTTGGTAGCTTGGTGCTTAAGTGTGGATGAAAGGTGTTCGATGAATAGCCCTTTTAACAATGTAATGTAGACCTCTCCCCCTCCACTAGCCTAAACTGTTAGCTTGAGCTGAGCGGACTGAAAAGACAGGTTTGAGTGCCAAGCCCTTCAGGGCTTTCAGGAAAGGAGAGAGGAAGCTAAAGCTTTGAAAACAATAGCAAGAAAAGAAAAAAATAAATAAAGGTCCTCACTCTTAAAAACATACAAAAATAAGGGGGTGGATGGAAGGAGTAGCTTCTACAGCAGTGATTAAACAGACTGTTATGGTATTTACTTACACAGCTGTACTATGTTCATCATTCGGTTCACTGCTGCAAGTAGCTTTAGCTTTATGGGTAGATTACCATAGCTTAGACTAAATTGGAAGAGGAAGGATGAAAGTCCAGGAGTCCCTGGAGAATGCTTCTGGCAAAGCGCCTGTCCTAGACCTGTAAAAGGAATCTCTTACAAAGCACTATAACAGTGTATACAGAGGACCAGGTTGTTGCTTCCAGAATACCTCCAGAATCTAAACCTTTCCAAAAATCAACAAAAGTAGTCAAGCTCCTGACAGACAGCTTTGAACCTGCCTCGAGTCTTGCTGTGGTGAGTAAAACAAAAGGTAATTGCATAAGACAACAACTTGTAAAAGTGTTTTACCATTGGTTGTCCTCTTTTTCCTTACCTTCACAAGAATCGATCTGATTGGAGGTCCTGGAAGTTTTTATTGTCAAGCTAGTGTCCGACTTGTATGTGCACATCCAAGGTATGGAGTGTCCGTTCTCCCTTATTTTTAGATTATGCAAAGGAAACAAAGATGGATATCTTGGTTCAAAGTAAACTTGGATACAACTTTAGGCATAAATAAAGGACTGGTTCTTGAGGAATATCAGTCTTGGTGGAAAACAAGATAGTGTAGACCAACCAGAGCTTGCAACTCCGATACTTCTCATGCAGAAGTGAGGGCAATGAGCAATTATCCAAATCAGCCTGATGAGATGGTTCAAATGGAGCAAGATTTATTTACTTTTAACATACAGAATTATGTCCCCAAGGAGGTGCCACCTATTTTGTAGGAGTCTTGGCATGCAGTAACCCTTTCAAAAACATTTTCACAGGAGATTGCATTAAAAGTGGGGAATCCATGAGCCCACAAAGAAAAATAAATCTTTATGGAGGCATAGAATCTTCCACCGAAACTAATGTTCACCAGAAGGGCTGACAGACTACTTGTGTCAGAGCCTTGGACTAAAACTAAATGGAAAAATGCATTAACAGTATCCTCTGGGAAGTCATCCAACCCTGACAAAAAAAGAGTCAATCTAATAGTTAGGGACTTGGGGACACACAATCTAGCCTTTGACCATCAAGTGTCTACAGCAGTGAGGAAATCATTCTATGCCAAGCAACTTATAAACAAAGGTATGGTATCTAGTTACACGGAGGTCACTGCTCCACTATATTCATCTTTCATCAGCCCTCCCATTAAGGTACAATGTCCCTTTTGGCATGTACTTACCCAGGTTCATCCAGCAACTGGAACATTCACAGAGATTCCTCATTAAAAGAATACACGGCACAAGTGCCGTGCTCTATGCATACCACGTCAAAGCCCTATCCCTGTATTCCATCTCCTTCAGACTGTTGAGGGGAGATCTATGCCTGGCATCCACAGCATTGTTGGACCCCAACCTGATGAACCTCCTTGCATATCAGCAAAACAAACATTCAGAATTAATCATTCCAAAAACTTAAACCACGTCTCAGATATAAACAGGACCTGCTGGAGAGATGGGTATGTATCCCAAAGACGTCCCCTTCTCTGGAACAGACCCCCCCCCCAATATCCATGTGAAGCAAAGCTCCTCCCTAACCCAATTCAAGCGCAACTTTATAACTGCATGGGGAACAGGAAATTAATTCCAGGTTTGGTACCAGTCTCCCTAATGGACACAGGTAGTCTGCAAATGGTTCATCTCAAGCCCCTGCTTACACTTGGAAGGGTATCAGAACTTGTAGAGTTTTGGGATGCAAGGCTAGGTTGAAAAAGGCCCTAGTGGTTTGTCAGCCTAGTATACACCTATAAACCTGTAAGACAAGCCGCAGAATAGTAACTCACAGAGAACCACAAAAAACAATAGCCCTGAACACGTGCAGATTCTTTACTTGGTACCAACTGGAAAACATTTTCCACTTACCAATACATGAATTTCTAGTAGCAGATTTTTTTGACTCCTTTCATGCCTGCTGCTCGTGTTCAGAAAAAAAGGTGTCTAAAAGGTATTAAAATTCTAAAATATAAACAGTCAGATGCAGTTGTTTGGATGTGGATGCATCAAATACTCCTGGTCTTGTGTGAGTAAGTCCAGTCTGAGGATGCTTGTGGTAGCTGCCACACACCTTTTTCAAAAGAAGGGAAAATCACTGTTGCCTAGACTAGAAGAGAATCACCAAAATGATCTTTGGGGATTCCTTCTCAACCTTCACAATGACCCTGGATATTAGTAGAAATGGGTGAAAAAGCATAGAGGAGCATTCTTGTCCAAGGGGGGAAAAGCATCGTTCTTCCATGCCTTCCTGCATGGACTCCTAGAGCAGAACTTTGCTGATTGTTTTGAGTGGAATCAATAAGATCTGTTTGAGGTGCTTATCACAGACCGTCAATTCCTGGAAGGCCATCATGATTCCATTCATAAGGATCTGTCCTGGTCCTCTCCGGCTTATCTGCCACACAATTTTGTTCCGATGGTATGAAAGAAGCTCAGAGCGAGAATGTGCTGAAAAGCTGTATATCATGCTACCCATGGCTACTCTACACAGACTAAGATCTGGTTTCTCCCGATTTATGAACCACATCACTGGACTGTAATCTATAAACAGCTGTAGATGTTCAAGGGACCACAGATGACTGGGAGTTTAGAGTAATTTTTGAGTGCCAACATCTCCTTTATGCTTGAGTGGTTTGGTAGGTCTTGTGTTCCAAAGACCATGCACTTTTATCCCAATCAACACTGTTCCCTAAGCAGAGTCAGACATCTGTTGTTAGTCTGTATTGGAACCTGGAGAGACTAGGGAAGGCCCAGATTCTGATAAATTTGGTGACTCTACAAAAAGATCCCTTTTCAAAAACCTCAAAACTAGAATCTGGAATGTCGGGGGATGTTGGGACCAATGGATTGGAGTCGGGACCAAAAATCCTGAAAAATTCCCTGACAGACAGTAGTCTGAAGTGGAATAACTCGGCTCTAAACACAAATCTACTTTCTCCTGCAGTAAAGCTCTTTGAACTAAAAGGCAACCTAGGAAATCAATCCTGAGGAGTTAGCAAAGACTTCTGTATGTTCTCCTGGAACTCCAATCTGTGCAGATTATCCCGTACCCGGGTGAGAGATTTCTGACACTTTGAAAGAGACTCTGCAAAGATAAGCAAGTCATCTAAATAAAGGAAATCTTGTAGTCTGCAGTAGGCTATTGCATGAGCCAGACAATTTGGAGTGTCCACTGCTTCAGTGGTGGTCACAAAGTAGAATACATAAAATAAAACAGTGTAAGAAACTTCTCTGTCTGGAAGATTTTCAGTCCATATATTTCAAGTTAATCACTGTATATTAATCAGATCAGACAATAGTAGTAGGAGTAGTGAGCTTAAACTAGTCAAGTCAAAACAAAAAATAATACAAAATATATACTTGTACAGAATTACTACGTATTCAAAAGTAATCCAAGTAAGGCAGGCAGTCCGTTTCCAGTCGAAAATCCTTTATTAAGTACACAGACAAGCGATCCAAGTAACACAAAACTAGAGTAATAATTTCCTCACAAGCTTTCTAAATATGTATATATATATATATATATATATATATATATATATATATATATATATATATATTTTTTTTTTTTTTGATCAAGCATGGCAGTGGTTTATTGTGCTGTAAAACAAAGTGTTACTGGTACACATGTTAAATTCACATCCCTTCCCTCATCAGTGTGACACTCGAGCTGGTCCTGCCCTACTTAGTAACTGTCATAATAATATAACCTTTATGAACTTAAAATAACATTTATAATGATGTGGTACCTCTTATTTAACCAGATTGGAACCCAGCCACTGGGGATGCACAAGTCAGTGCATTTCTTTGTGCCAGTCCCAAGCCTGGATAAATGGGGAGGGTTGCATCAGGAAGGACATCCAGCATAAAACCTAATGCGGACACCAGTAAATATTTCCATACCGGATCCATCGAGGCCCGGGTTAACGACCGCCACCAGTATGGTCAGCCAACAGGGTGCTGGCAGAAATTGGGCTACTGTTGTCCGAAGGAGGAGAAGAGGCGGAAGGCATGGCCGAAGACAGGAAAAGAGGAGAAAGGCTAGGACTGTGGTGGTGAGGGTCGGAACTTTGAATGTTGGCAGTATGATTGGTATAGGGAGAGAGCTAGCCGATGTGATGGACAGAAGGAAGGTTGGTATACTGTGTGCAAGAGACCAGATGGAAGGGGAGTAAGGCTAGGTGTATCGAAGGTGGGTTCAAATTTTTTATCATTGTGCGGATGGGAGGAGAAATGGCATAGGAGTTATCCTGAAGAAACAGTATGCTAAGTGTTTTGGAGGTGAAAAGTGAGTTGGATAGAGTGATGTTTATGAAGATGGAAATTGATGGTGTAATAATGAATGTTGTTAGTGCATATGCTCCACAAATTGGGTGTGCGATGGATGAGAAAAACATTTTGGAGCGAGTTGGATGAAGTGGTGATGACTGTACCCAAGAGTGAGAGAGTGTTGATTGGAGCAGATTTCAATGGGCATGTTGGTGAAGGGAACAGAGGGGATGAGGAAGTGATGGGTAGGTATGATGTTAAACAAAGGAATGCAGAAGGTCAAATGGTAATGGATTTTGCGAAAAGGATGGACATGGCTGTGGTGAATACATATTTTAACAAGAGGGAGGAACATAGGGTGGCATACAAGAGTGGAGAAAGATGCACACAGGTGGATTATATCTTATGTAGGAGTTTGAAGGAGATTGGAGACTGTAAAGTGGTGACCGGGGAAAGTGTAGCTAGGCAGCATAGGATGGTGGTTTGTAGGATGACGTTGGTGATCAATAAGAGGAGGAGGATTATGAGGGCAGCACCAAGGATCAAATGGTGGAAATTGAAAAAGGGTAATTGTCAGGTGGAGTTCAGGGATGAGTTAAGACAGGCACTGGGTGGCAGTGAAGAGTTACCAAATAGCTGGGTAACTACAGCAGAGCTAGTAAGGGAGACAGCTAGAAAGGTGGTTGGTAAGACATCTGGACAGAGGAAGGATGACAAGGAGACATGGTGGTGGAATGAGGAAGTACAGGAGAGTATACATAGAAAGAAGTTGGCAAAGAAGAAGTGGGATTGTCAGAGAGATGAAGAAAGTAGACAGGAGTATAAGGAGATGAGGTGCATGGCAAAGAGAGAGGTGGCTAAGGATAAGGCATATGAAGAGTTGTATGAAAGGTTGGACACTAAGGAGGGAGAAAAAGACCTGTACCGATTGGCTAGACAGAGGGACCGAGCTAGGAAAGATGTGCAGCAGGTAAAGTTGATAAAGGATAATGAGGGAAACATACTCACAAGCGAGGAGAGTGTGCTGAGGAGATGTAAAGAGTACTTTGAGGGGTTGAAGAATGAAGAGAATGAGAGGAAGAGAAGGTTGGATGATGTGCGGATAGTGAATCACCAAGTACAATGGATTAGCAAGGAGGAAGTAAGGATAGCTATGAAGAGGATGAAGAATGGAAAGGCTGTTGGTCCAGATGACATACCTGTGGAAGCATGGAGGTGTTTAGGTGAAATGGCAATGGAGTTTTTAACCAGATTGTTTAATGAAATCTTGGAAAGTGAGAGGATGCATGAGGAATGGAGAAGTGTTTTGGTACCAATTTTTAAGAATAAGGGTGATGTGCAGAGCTGTAGTAACTACAGAAGGATTAAATTGAGCAGTCACAGCATGAAGTTATGGAAAAGAGTAGTGGAAGCTAGGTTAAGAAGGGACGTGCTGATTAGTTATCAGCAGTATGGTTTCATGCCGGGAAAGAGCACTACGTATGCGATGTTCGCTCTGAGTGTGCTGATGGAGAAGTACAGAGAAGGAGTTGCATTGTGTTTTTGTAGACTTTGAGAAAGCATACGACAGGGTGCCTAGAGAGGAGTTGTGGTATTGTATGAGGAAGTCGGGAGTGTCAGAGAAGTATGCAAGAGTGGTACAGGATATGTACGAGGATAGTGTGACAGCAGTGAGGTCTGCAGTGGGAGTGATGGATGTGTTTAAGGTGGAGGTGGGATTACATCAAGGATCAGCTCTGAGCCCATTCTTATTTGCAATGGTGATGGACAGGTTGACAGACGAGATCAGACAGGAGTCCCAGTGGACTATGATGTTTGCAGATAACATTGTGATCTGTAGAGAGAGTAGGGAACAGGTGGAGACAACCCTGGGGAGATGGAGATATGCTCTAGAGAGAAGAGGAATGAAAGTCAGCAGGACTAAGACAGAATATATGTGTGTGAATGAGAGGGAAGACAGAGGAATGGTGAAGATGCAAGGAGTAGAGGTGGCGAAGGTGGATGAGTTTAAATACTTGGGGTCAATAGTTCAGAGTAATGGTGAGTGTGGAAGAGAGTACAGGCAGGATGGAGTGGGTGGAGAAGAGTGTCAAGAGTGATTTGTGACAGACGAGTACCAGTAAGAGTGAAAGGGAAGTTCTACAACAGAGTAGTGAGACCAGCTATGTTATGTGGGTTGGAGACAGTGGCATTTGCAAAAAGGCAGGAGTTTGAGCTGGATGTGGCAGAGTTAAAGATGTTAAGATTTGCACTGGGTGTGACGAGGGTGGACAGGATTAGGAATCAGTATATTAGAGGGTCAGCGCAGGTTGGAAGGTTTGGAGACAAAGCCAGAGGCGCAAGATTACGTTTGTTTGGACATGTGCTGAGGAGGGATGCTGTGTATATTGGGAAAAAGATGCTAAGGATGAAGCTACCAGGTAACAGGAAAAGAGGAAGGCCTAAAATAAGGTTTATGGATGTGGTAAGAGAGGACATGCAGGTGGTTGGTGTGACAGAGCAAGATGCAGAGGACAGGAAGAAATGGAAACAGATGATCTGCTGTGGCGACCCCTAATGGGAACAGCCGAAAGAAGATGATGATAAAGCAGATTATTAAGTCTGTGATTTTATCCAAGACAATATATTACATGGCTGGAAATATATCAACCTTAGTTCAATTGGCAATCAAAAAAAAATATATATAAATATATACACATACATTTTGCATGTAAAAATCAATTTCTATTTTCATAATCTATTGTTAAAGATTGCTTTCGTCCTTCTAGACTTCTTCAGGTCTGTGTAAAAGAACCCTAAAAATAATCTATAAAAATATATATAATTGTATAATTAGTATTGTTACTGCACATAATTTTGAATAAAGTGGAAAAGAGCCAGAAAAAAAAATAAAACAATAAGAAAAAATGTATGTATGATGATGGAAACAAAATATACACTTAAATTACAACCGATTTGAAATGGTATTTAAAACCAACTGGTAGAATAAAATAAAATACAATTAGTCATGTAAACAATGTGGCAATTTTCTAAGTTTCAGTGCACTTTTAATTGAACAGTAGTTGTTTAACCCAGGCTTCTTAAAAGTTCAGTTTTAATTGCCACGAGTTCATGTTTCCCCAGAATATTCGGGATCTCTCTCAAGATCACCCATGTCAATGCGATCCAGAATCCGGAACTTAAAACCTGTGTCTCTTTTATGGAGAGAAAGGTGTTTGGCTAGTGCATTATTTTTACATCCAGAGCGGATTTCTGACAGATGACATGAAATCCTACGCTTGAGTTTATTTACAGTCTTGCCCACATATAATGCATCTCATTCATTGCACTGTGCCCTGTAAATTACTTTTTTAGTGTTACAGTCGCCCCCTGCACTGGTTTAAATGATTTTCTTTAAATAATGGAAATAAAAACTATCACCTTGCTGTATAAATATACAAAATGTACAATTAGTTTCACATCTTTTAGTGCTTTTCTCATATGGTCTATGTTTAAATTCAACAAAACTTCTAATGTTCCTGGCCTTCCTATAAAAAAATGATGGGTTTTCACCCAAGATGTTAATCAGAAAAGGGTTTCCTGTGACAATGTCCCAGTTTTCTTCAATAATATTTTTGATACTGTGATAATCCAAAGTGTATGTCAGGATGCAGCTATTTTTGCATTTGTTTTTCTCTGTGGAATTACTCAACATTTTTCTACTGGGGAGGTTGAGTGAAGGTGCTTCACCTCCTTTTCAGTTCTATAATGGGTTCAAGGATGTTTTTTTAACATCTGACTTTCATAGCCTCTCACTAGAAAATCATTCTCTAAGTTGCTCAGGTTTCTCAAAAATGGTTCCATCTCTGTGGTAATTGTAGCTAATCTATATCCTTGGGACTTCACTACATTATACTTGGTATTTGTAGGATGCAGACTTACTGTGGAGTAATAAGTTAACCCTTGGTTTTCTGAATAGATCAGTGGAGATTCTGTTGTGTCCTTGGAAATCTGCATATCTAAGAAAGTGGTTGAAGTACAGATATGGGAAGAGGTAAAGTTCAGGAAGGGGGTTGTTTGATTGAGGTAAGTGATAAAAATCTCCAAGCTGCAAGGTGTCACCTTCCCGCACAATAAAGATGTCATCAATAAAACGTAAATAGCATGTGATATGCTGCACGTAGTCTGTGTTGTTTAACAAAGTCCTCCTCCCATTTGCCCAGGGATATGTTAGCTATGCTGGGACCCATGGCAGCCCCCATTGCTATACCAGTTTTTTTTTTGTTTGTAGTGTTTGCCATTGAAAGTAAAGAAATTGAAGTCCAGTACAAGATTAATGAGCTTGCTTAACTTTTGCAGTTGTGACTGTGTACCCTGATTATGTTTCTTAAAAGACTCCATAGCTGCTGTTATACAGTAATTGTGAGGGAGCATTGTGTACAAGGATTCCACATCAATAGTTAATAAAAAAAAATTGTCAGCTTCCACTGTAATGTTTTTTTATTTTCCTCAAAAAATCCACCGAATCTCTTATGTATGACATTCTTTTCTGCTAGAGGTTTCAGCAAGTAATCAAGGTAAATGGCTGTGGTTTCATTAAGGGAAGCTCCACTTGCTACCACCGGTCTACAAGGTGAGTCTTCTCTGTTCTTGTGTGGCTTTGGTATTCCAAAAAAGTAAGGTAAACGTAGGCATGGGCTCCATAAATAATTATAAAGATTTCAGTGATAAGTTTTTCTTCCCATAATGTGGTGAGATTAGTGTTCCATAAATCATATGCTCTTTTTATGTCATCCATGGTAAATAATACATAGAAGTAGTATACTCTATAGACAGAAAACTTATGAAATCTGGATCAATTGAAATGTGATCATCTAAAGTCAGCAGCAAACTCAAATGGGGAATAAGGGATAACCTGAACTTGGGCACCATCACAAACAGGTTCAGAAAGAAAAGATCCAGAAATGGTAATCAAGAAACATTTCTCTTTGGCACCAGAAACATTCTTGAATAAAACACTTCTGAGGAGGAGGGAAAGCTTTTATAACCACCCAAGACAACAGATGCCGAATGACAGAAGGAAGAAGAGAGTTGGTTCTGGAGGATGAAAAGGAGGGACAGACTTTCAACTGTCATCTGTAACCTTGATGAATTATTTTCAGAACCAATCTGTCTGCAATGATCTGTCGCCAAAGACAGAAATGGGGGTTCAGACTTTCTGGAAGGATTAAGGATTTACCAGGGTGGAAAGGAGGGCGTCTCAGTCAGAATGACTAGACTGCCCTTTGATCTGGAAGTTTCCTCTTTTCTTTCTGGAACTTCCTTACCACTGCTTGTTAAACGTTTGCTTATTAGTAGCTTGCTGAGTTTTATTTTTTTTGTGAAGACGGCAGGACAACATTAAACCTCTTGGCAAACTTGGGAGAAAGAAGGCTGAAAAATCAGAGATTCCATGAAAGAGTCTTCTCTCTCTCATAAAACTTAAAGACCACTGCAGCAGAAGGCCCAAACACTAACTCTCCATTCCAAGGGAGAATTCCAAATTTCAGCTATGACATTGTCTGGATGGGTTTGAGTACACAACCAAACAAACTCTCTCATAAAAGTTCTAGTGGAAGCTTCCCTGGAAGTGGCATGAGCAGAATCAGAAGCATGTGAGTAACCCACTTGAGGCACAGAAGCAATTAGGTTGCACAATTTTTCCCCCTCAGAAGAGGAACATGCCATAATAGTCATCTTGTTCTCAAGTGGCAAGCAAACTAACATACAAGCTTGACAGAATTCTGAAAATAAGTGATGCAGAAGAACATACCCCCCGGCCCAAAAAAAAAAAAAAAAAAAAAAAAAAAACACTATAAAAAGCTTCTCCATCTGTGCTAGAAAGAAAGGGATTGGTATTAGCCAAATGAGATACTTTGGTTTAAGTACTTTTTTGGCTTGTTTCTTGCTAGGTATTGTTAATTCCGCCTAAACGCTTGGTTTCTAGCATTTATTTGATACTAAAGCCTATTTCAGCTATTTATTGTACTGTTTGCACTTTTAAAATAGTTTGTGAGCATTTAAACTGTTTTAACTGTTGTAGGCTACACACTCGAGTGCGACAGCCGTTTTACTGCGCTTTGAAGTGTTTTTTTTTTTTTTTGCTGTATTTGCCTTAACTTCTTAAAAAAAACAAACAAAAAAAAAACTATTCTACACTTGCTTCCCGCATTTCTGAAGCTAGTAGAGTCCAGTTTTCAGAGTTTGCTGAATCCAGGGCTGTACTGTAGTTTCTATGTTGCCCTTACCTTATTTTTATTTATTTTACGTCTGTTAAATGACTGAGCCAAAAAGGCACTTTTTCGGCAGATGCCCAGGGAAAAAAGCTCCATATTGAAAAATTACAAATACATTTAGATATTTAGACATGATCAGTATACACACAAATTACAATAGACAAGTTTTTACAGTGGTAAGCAGCACATCAACAGTTACAATGGAGAGAACAAACAAGAAAATATGAAATAGATTTGTAGTGTACAGCATAGGTAGAATACATACATAGTACATTAGCCAGTGTTTGTAAGAGTGAAAACTATTATCAAGTACTCTAGGTTTAGTATGTGTACCTTATTTGCTTTCACTAGCCTGGGGAGCAATCATGGCACTGCCAACTTTGCTTAAGATGTTGCCTAATGAGGTTTTTAAAGGAGGCTTTGGACGATGCGTTTTGTATGCTACTGGGGAGAGTGTACCATTTTTTAGCCACTGAACTACTATATAGTGCATCTCCAAAGCTATTGTAGCTGTTGGTGACTTCTAGTAGTAGTTTGCTTGATGATCTAAGACGCCTTTTGGCTGAGTGATGATGTACTAGGTTTTTGAGGGCAGGACACTTATTGGGGAGATGATAGATAGAATGACAGAGGCAGAGCTGATTGAAGGTTAGTCAGTTCAAGCCAGTGGAGCCGTCTCAAAACAGTAGAGTGATGAGCTCTATATGAGCAATTTGCAGCAAAGTGGGCAATTCTGTTACAGCAGGCATCCATTTTGCTTAGTTCAGTTTTGTTGATATTAGTCAGAATGGGAGATGCAGAGAGTAGGGTGGATAGAAGTTGGGAGCGAGCAAGGGCTGATCTTGTGTTGTTGCTAAGAAATAGTTTGATAAGGTAGAGTGATCCCCAGTTTGGCAAGTACTTTTTTAATAGTTAAGTTGAGATGACTATCAAATTTTAGGTGGGAGTCTATGGTTATTCCCAATAGCTTAGCCTGTGCCACTGGAGCGGAGTAGCATTTGTGGAGTAGATAGTGAACTGACTTATCAGTGCTTTTGTTAGAACTGGTTATCATAAGCTGAGTTTTCTTTGGATTAAGGATAAGTTAGGCTTTGGTAAGGTAGTTTTCAACATCAGAGAATGCTAGCTGAGCTGTTTTCAGGAGGGTGGGAATGTTTTTTGCAGAACAGATTAAGGTAGTAGTATCTGCATATTGAACAGATGCATGCTGTGTGGAGGTATGGAGGTCATTTCTGAAGATTATGAATAGTAGTGGTCCTAAGGTAGAACCCAGTGGGACTCCTATAGTTATGGGCAGCTGAGGAGAGAGAGAGAATTTTCACATTTCACAGCTTGGTACCTGTCAGTTAAGTAGCTTTGGAACCAGCTAAGAGTGGAATTTGATAGGTGATATTGGTTTAGTTTGTT
Organism: Protopterus annectens; assembly: GCF_019279795.1. Lineage (NCBI taxonomy): Eukaryota > Metazoa > Chordata > Ceratodontiformes > Protopteridae > Protopterus > Protopterus annectens. The sequence continues at coordinate 417,316,089 of NC_056734.1, forward strand.
TAGCGGTATTTGGTGCAAGACTGTGTCAAATGCTTTGGACATATCCAAAAAAAGAGTTGACACCTGCAGCCGTTTGTTTTTGAGACTGTTTACTGTGTTCTGTGAAGCAGTTACTACTTAGATAGAAGGAAGCTTCTCTATTCACCAGTGAGAGTGAGGAGCTTTGAGCAGCCTGTCCCTGGAGGAGTGGTTTTCAGCTCAGACTCTGTAGTTCATTGGCCATTTCAGGCCAATTTCTATCCCTTTCATCTTTCTGCTACAAAACCCCACATTTGCGTGGTTTTGCACACCGACAGTTAGCTAGGGTTAACAATCCCCGGCTCCACAAAGTCTGCTCTTCCGGTTTTCCCTTGCAACTAGTCAGTCTTTCAGCCTAAGCACTCAGACCCGCAACCTTTAGCCCAGCTCTTGTTCTAAATCTGCTGCAGCACTAAACCCCCAGCACTAAACCCACACATCTGCCAGGAGGGAATAGTCTATATACTTCCCTACTTGACAATTAATTCCCCACTTAACATAAGCAAACAGTCTTTACTACTTATTCAGGCATGTCCAAGAGACAGCTCCCAGTGTACTCTCCAGCCTATGTGATGAATCTGGGCAACTTGAGGCAATGTTACAACTGCCTCATGTACACAGACAACTCTCTCCTCCTACCACCAAATACTAACACTTGCGAGAGATACACTTGTACAACCAATCTAGAGGCAAAGCTCTCTCCAACCAAGACTGGAAAAGACAGTCAAAAGGAAGTAAATAACTCGCAGCACCCCACTCACTTCACATAGACCAACTAAACCAACACCTCCAAAACCAACACATAGTAACACCAAGACATATACGGAGTAAAAATCTAAATCTGCCTAGGCAACAGAGACCTCCAAAGCAAACACAAAAGCATCCTCCTCCCACCAAGACACCCTAAACAACACATAGCCCACAAACTCGGTGTGCCACACAACCACAGCCCATAAGGCAAAACAACATACCCAACACACTAGTGATAGGTGACTATAGTCAGGCACACCGACGTCCCACTCACCAGGCTGGACAAAGAGAAGGTTACTGTCAGCCGTTTGTTGGGTGCCAGAATCCGCCACAACACATGCACTCAGGTCACTACAAGGCAAGTGCAAATGTGACACTGTCATTGTCCATGTTGGTGTAAATGACTTGAGACATACCTCCCTGGACTACATGAAAAGAGACATGGAAGAGCTCTCCGATCTTTTAGCCCAGGCAGATATGACCAGAGTATCATCCTGCCTTCACCAAAAATTATACCACAGTACAAGGATAAGATGATCAACTTCAACAATTGGCTAAGCTTCTGGTGTCATTCAAAGGGGATCCTGTATCTGTCTGTCTGCCTGGGATGACATGCTTGACAGGCCACAATGCTTCGCCAGAGATGGCCTGCACCTGTCACCCCTGGGATTGAGGATATTGGCCAAGGCTCTTGATGCCCCCATAGTGCCTTTTTTAGGCATGGCTCAAAAGACAAGCCCACCACCATAACTACAGGTGGCAAAAAACTGAGGGCAATGCTGCTCAATGCTAGGAGTCTAAATCTCAAAATGCACTCACTCGAGGCACTCCTCAAAATGGAGAACATATATATCTGTGCAGTGACTGAGACCTGGTTCAAGGCTCCTGAGAGCACCCCAGCACTACCAGGCTACAATTCAAACACGTTTCGGCCACAAAACCCAGACCGAAACATGAAGGGCAGAAGTGTATCAACATTCATCAAGGACATCCACACCTCCAGGCTAGTTACAAAACACAATGCCTCTGAGATAATCCAAGTGCAACTAACCCTGGGCAAAAACGCATTCCAAATTGTAGCCTGTTATAGATCCCCCACCATGACCCAGGACCCACACTCCTCATTCCTGGGGACATTGGAAAAAATGAGGGTACAACCAAATAACATAATAATGGGCAATTTCAGCTACCCTAACAAACTGGGAAAACTACTCTTGTACTAATCCCCATGCTCAACAATACCTGGAATTTATAAATTCTAACGCCCTGGATCAACTTGTCAACACCCCCACCAGGGGCAACAATATTCTGGACCTAGTCATTACCAGCATGGGTTACCAGTGCTCAACGCCAGAGATAAACTCCTCGCTTGTTAGATCGGGCCATAAACTAATCGCCCTAGATCTCCACATCCTGACCCCACCCCCACACAAGGAAACCATAGTAAAAAATTTCCATAAAGCGAACTTTATGCTACTCAAAACTGAGGTGGCTAACTTCGTGATGCCCCTGCAGATGGGAACACAGTCAATACAGTCACGACTGCTGAATCCTACACAAATGCACTCTACAAGCACCTGCATGAGCGCATAGACTGTGCTATCCCCAAAAAAACCAAGACGCTGTCCTCCAAAAAAAGAACATCGATCTGGTGGTCCCCTGCCATTACTCTCTACAACAGAAAGAAGAAACTGTTGCAAAAAAGAGTAAAAACCCAGGAATGGAGGAACACACTGACAGGGCCTCAGTAAGAAACTAAGATCTCTCATAAAAATCCTCCAAAGCTAATTTTGAAAGAAAAATTGCCTCGGATTCCAAAGACAACCACAAGGCATTCTTTAGCAATGTCAAGAATCTCCATGGCAAGACCCAGATCTGCACCAAGCTACAAAGGAACGGCGCAAAATATACAGAGCCAACTGATATTGCCAACATCTTGGCAGATAGGTTCAGTGCAAACTCTATTTACCCCCTCATATAACTATACCAGATGATTGTAGAGCCCCGTCAATCACAAAAACGCAGGTAAAAACGGCACTCTAAATCCAAAAACACAGCATCCATGGGACCAGACATCCCAGTCTGCGTCTTACACGAACTCCAAAATTAACTAGCCCCCCACCTAAACTCCATGTTCAATCAGAGCCTCACCACAGGCCATGTGCTCACCGAATGGCGCACAGCAATGGTTATCCCACTCAAAGGAGGAGCCACCACAGACCCCAGGAACTATCGACCTATTAGCCTGACAAGCCTGGTCTGCAAGGCTATGGAACGTATCATCATGGCACTCAAACAAAGATATTGGGAACCTCCAAACTTTGGATGCTACCCAATTCAGATTTGTGAAGGGTAGATCATGTCTCCTAAACCTGGCAGACTTTTTTGAAACTGTTACCAAGGCCATAGACGAAGGCAAAGTGGTCCACACAGCCTACCTGTACCTAGCTAAAGCCTTTGACACCATCTCCCATTCAGGAATCATAGATAAACTCATCAACCTTAACAAACCCTTATGTAACAAGATGGGTGGCCAACTGGCTCACTGACAGAACCCACATGGTGAGAGTTGCAGACACCAAATCAGACTCCAAACCAATGACAAGTGGAGTGCCCCAAGGTTCAGTCTTGGGACCTCTCCTGTTTGGTACATACTTCTCAAAGGTGCAAACGAACACAGAGGGTCTATGGCTAACTAACTTCGCAGATGACTGCAAACTGGGTGCCATTAGATTCCCCTGCCAACGTAGACATCCTGCAAAAGGGCCTCACCGAGACAGACACCTGGTGCCAAAATCATGGCCTCAAGCTAAATACCAAAAAGTGCATTGTTACTCCCTTTGGTAAAAACACAGTACCCACGAATTACCAAACAGGGGGAAGCTCACTTAACACAGAAAGTGTGATGAGACGTTGGGACCCAAGTGGATAGTAGCCTCTCCTTTGATAACCACATTGCTACAATGGTCAGAAAACCTTTCTACGTGGCCCACCTACTCACAAAAGGGTTTGTATCTAGAAAAAAGGAAGTAATCATCCCCCTCTACTCATCACTTATCAGATCCCTCATTGAATACAATGCCCAGTTTGGAATGTACCTCACAAGACACCTACAACAACTGGAGAGGCCCCAAAAGTACCTCACCAAGAGGATTGCTGGCCTCAAACAGTTGCCCTATGCCGACCGGCTCAAGAAACTTACTCGGTCACATACCGCTTACTCCGAGAAGACCTCTGTCTGACATGCAAAGCTATGTCAAGCCAGGAACTGATGGACATGCTCCACTTAAAGAAATTCCAATCTCCCCAAGCTACACACTCTAGGGACATAAACCTCACCACAACAATAAATAGGACATGCTGAAGGGATAGATTCTTGTCCCAGAGACTTCCCATGCTCTGGAACAAAATTCCCATCTAAGTCAAGCAGAGCTCATCATTAGCACTCTTCCAGAAAAACCTTGATAAGTGGATGGGTGATGGGAAATTCACCCCTGGGATCATGTCTGGGGCTCTGTTCGATAGAGTGGCAGGAATTTAACACTATATGGGTGGCAAAAGCCAATACACTGTTGGCTAGGCTTACTTTAGCCCTCGGGCAGATACCCTAGTGCCCATCTATGTTTAGCAACAGCAGAGTTCATAAAAACAATAGCTGCCCGGTCTTATCTATGATGAGCGTATAAAAATATATACAATCTATCTGCTTTCTCAGGGACAGCAGGCAAGTTACAGACTGTGACAAAAACATCCTCCAATACTGAAAGAATAGGAGTAGGTTATGACTTATTGCAACTAAATTTTTCAGAACACTTTCAGGAACACTGGAACATCATGTTTCCACTGAAACAATGGATTCATTCTGAAAATAGCTTCAGAAAAAGAAAAACGTAATGCAGTTCAGAAAATGAATCAGGAAACTGAAGAGACAAAATAGAATTTTGCCCCTTCAATCATTTTGCAGATCAAAAACTTGAACCTCTTCAGAAAATGAAGAAGGTTTTTGTCCTTTACCAGAAACAGTTAAACTGGAAGGGTCAAGAACCTGGCTTGCCCAATAAATCACTCCTGTCTAAAATGACAGACAGGAGAACAAACATGTTCAATATTCTGCTTCTGACAAGAATTTCTGAAGAATCCAACCCACTTCTGCCAGGAAAAACCTCCTTGGGGATAGGCATAGCATTCTGACTAGGCAGACTGTTAGTCACTATTCCTTTTCCCCAAGGCTGACGAGTGGTTCTCCCTTGCCCAAGGTCCCTCCAACAGCCACAGAGGATGTTTATAAATGCCAGGTCCATGATGACTGTAGGGTCTACACTGGAAAGAGCCAAAGAAAAAGCTAGATGGTCCGAGGAACCAGAAATGGCCAATGCAGAGACACCACCATGTCCCAGGATTCCCATTCCTTTTCTTGATATACTGGAAAATATTAGGGTTCAACCAAACACCCTAATAATGGGCGATTTCAACTAGTCCACCATTAACTGGGAAAACTACTAGTGTACCAACTCCTCTCAATGCTTTCTGGAATTCATAAATTCCAATGCCCTGGATCAACTTATCTAAACCCCCACCAGGGGCAATATCCTAGACCTAGTCATTACAAACATGAATGACCAGTGTTCCGCACCCGAAGTCAACTCCTCGTTGGTCAGACCCAGCCATAAGCTAATCACCCTAGATATCCGCATCTCACCCCCACCCACCACTAAGGAAACCATGGTAAAAAATTTCTCCAAAGCCAACTTCATGCTTAAGACAGAAGTGGCTAACTTCATGACACCCATGCAGATGGACAATACAGTTACGGCTGCTGAATCCTACACAATGAGTGCATGGATCGTGCTATCCCAAACAGAACCAAGATGCTAGCCTCCAAAAAAAGGAAGCCAATGTGGTGGTCCCCTGCCATAAACAAACTGTACAACAGAAGGAAGAAACTGTTGCAAAAGAGAAATCACATGAGTGGAGGAGCTCCCTGGTCAGCCTCAGTAAGAAGCTGAGATCCCTTACAAGATCCTCCAAAGCTAGCTACGAAAACAAAATAACCACCAATTCCAAGGGCAACCACAAAGCATTTTATAGCTATGTCAAGAATCTAAACGGCAACACCCAGATCTGATCCGAGTTAAAGAACAACAGCACGAAAATGACAGAACCAACTGATATTGGCAGATAGGTTCAGTGCTAACTTTACCCACCTCTCACCACCTAAAGGGCCCATATTCTATACAGGAAGAATGCAGAGTCCCTGTAATCACATCCATGCAGGAAAAAGCTGCACTCTAAAACCAAAAACATAGCATCTATGGGACCGGACAACATCCCAGACTGAACCGGCTCCCCACCTAAGCACCATGTTCAATCATAGTCTCACGTCAGGCTTTGTGCCCACTGAATGGCACACAGCAACAGTTATCCCACTCCACAAAAGGGGAAGCCACCCCTGATCCTGGGAACAATCGCCCTATTAGCCTGACGAGCCTGGTCGGCAAGGTCATGGAACGTATCATGGAACTCAAAGACATCGGTAACCTCCAAACTCTGGACCCCACCCAGTTCAGGTTTGTGAAAAGCAGATCATGCCTTCTGAAACTGATCGACTTCTTTGAGGCAGTCAACAAAGCTGTAGACGAGGGTAAAGTGGTTCACACAGCCTATCTTGACTTCGCCAAGGCCTTCGATACCATCCCCCATTCTGGAATTATAGCTAAACTACACTAAACTAGGTATAAAACCCTACGTCGCAAGACGGGTTGCCAACTAACTCACAGAACCCACACTGTAAAAGTTGCAGACATCAAATCTGACTTCAAACCAGTGACAACTGGAGTAACCACAGGGTTCAGTCCTGGGACCTCTCCTGTTTGGTATCTACTTCTCTGAAGTACAGGCCAACACAGAAGGACTCTGGCTAACGAAGTTTGCAGATGACTGCAAACTAAGAGCCATAGTCAAGTCCCCAAATGATGAGGACATCCTGCAGAAGGGCCTCCCTGAGACAGATGCCTGGTGTTCAAAGGCATAGCCTCAAGCTCAACGCCAAAAAGTGCATAGTCATCCCCTTTGGTAAAAACTCTGCACCCATGAACTACCAGATAAACGGCAGTCTACTTCACGCTGAATGTGTGATGAGACCTTGGGACCCAGGTGGACAGTAGTCTTCTCCTTTGATAATCACATCACTACAGTAGTCAGGAAATCTGTCTATGTGGCACACGTCATCACAAAAGGGTTCTCATCCACGAAAAAAAAAAAGTTATTGTTCCCCACTACTCTGCACTCATTATACCCATTAGAGTACAACGCCCCTTTTGGAATGTACCTCACAAGACATCTGCAGCAGCTGGAAAGGCCAAAGAAGTACCTCACAAAGAGGACTACTAGCCTCAAACAGATGCCTTAACACTGACAGTCTCAAAAAACTCCAGCTTTACTATGTACCATATTGCCTACTCCGAGGAGATCTCTGCCTAACATATAAAGTTATGTTAAACCCAGAGCTGTTGGACATGCTACACCTAAAGAAATCCTAATCCCTCAGAACTACACTCTCTATGGACCTAAACCTTGTCACCACAATAAACAGGACATGCTGGAGGGATAGATTTATGTCCCAGAGACTTCCTATACTCTGGAGCAAGCTACCCATCTATGTCAAGCAAAGTTCCTCATTAGCACTCAAGAAAAATCTTGAGTGGATGGGAAATAGAAAATACACCCCGGAGATCACTTCTGTGGCTCTGCTCGACAGGGGCAGAGGAAATTAACTTTCTTGGGTGGCGTAAGCCAGGGAACCTTGTTGGCTAGGCTTACTTAGGCCCTTGGGCTGCTGGCCTAGTACCTACCTATGAATCTATGAACCATCTGCAGCTGAAGCATTTAACTGCCTGCTGTGGTGGCAAAGGTCATTTAGTAATTTTCTTCCTTTTGTGGCCTAGAAGGAAGAATGTTCGAACCACTAGGTTGTTCAATGGTTAAGCCAAAAAATATGCTCTATTCCCAAAGAAGCCTAGCAGCAGTAGTAAAAAAATATTTTCCCTAAAAAAAAAAAAAAAGTAAAAAGTTACTTTAAACACTTACTCTAGCTCCTCAAAAGTAAAATAATATTTACCAAAGAAGAAAGTAGTTGGAACTTACACAACTATTTCCACAAAAGTACAAAGTTAATGCTTCAGTTTAAAAGTTAAATGCCATGGGACAAAGAAAACGTTTACCTAGCTTAAAATTAATATTTTCACTGAAAATGTCAGATTCTGTCATAAAAAGTAGACATGGAAGCTCTTCCTCCAAAGGAACTTCTGTCCAGCAATAGGAAGTGTTAGCCAACTTTTGAGCCACGAAGGCTTGCATGAGGCGAACTCTCTTCAGTGGAAAGTTCTTAAGAGCTTGGTGCCCAAACCTATCATTTTGGTCAGCTTAGTTTTATCGGACTAATGGTTTGAGTACATGGAAGGTGTTCTGAAGCTTTGGAAGCTGGCTGGCTGTTATATCATTAGCAGGATATAACCCATATAGCTACAATTACTGCAGCAGAGATCCATATGATGCACATTTAAAAATGAATCTCAAAGATTCTGACAGAGACAGAGACACCATATAAAGAGCATCTTGGAAAACTGGAGGGTTAAAAGCTCTCACCAGTCTCAAAGCTAAGGATTTTAACACAGAAAGACTCTCAACATCTCAAATGGAAGGGATCCCCATGAGCACTGGGTGCGGAGCAAATGAAAGCTCATCTGTGACCATGTACATGCTAGAGGGAAAGGTTTGAGCCAAACCAAGCACTGGTATTGTAACAGTCCCATATTCAAAAATCAAACTTCCACATCAGCACTCAAGAGTAATACCCTAACTCCCACTTAGCACATTGATCCAAGAGAAGGTTCACCCAACAGCTGCTCACGAACATGGAATAACCAACACTTCTGAAACTAGAGAGAGAGCACTATAGAAGCTTCAGATACCACCATCTCTGACCAGGTGACTCAAGAGCTGATCAAGACATAAGACAAGATGGATCCAAGGTTTAGCTGAGCAATCTCCAGATGGATGATAAATGCACCATGAGATGCACCCATCCTTTAAGCATGAAGGTCACAGAGTTTGCCACCATAATGGTAGACAAAAACACGCTGAAGGATAATCTCCATCTGAGGGAGGGCTAGAAAGCTGTACAGAAGGTAGGCTTAGCTACAGTAGAACAAGGTCCCAGCCAATTACTTACAGTCTCAAATTAGACAACACCCCACCATTCCTTTGAGAAGTCTCCTACAATTAAAGATTCAGATAACTTTCAAAAATAATCAAAAACTGAAAAACAAAAGGTTAAAGAAATCCAGAAGCATTCAATGATGACAGCAAATATTAAGATCCACAGTGGTGAAAAAAACTGGTGGCCACAGGAGGACAAAATGGACTTCCACATTTGGCTCGTGACATCAGTGTATACCACCATATGAGCGCGACTACCTGCGAGCATATGAACATTTAGGAAGATACAGAATCTGACTGGTGGTGAGGATGACCAAACCATGGAACTCATCAAGAATGGTCTTTGATGATAGAGCCAAAGATCATCTTCTTCAGCTGGTACCAGCAAAATGATTCTTCCTCCTCAGTGCAATGTTACTCTATATGTTGAGGGAGGGAGCATCTTTCTTTCTCCAACTTTCCATTTTCCTGATAATATATTTTTCATTTCATATGGGTACAGTGCCCTTTGCGTTCAAACCAGACCCTCTTGCTACACCTTTTAAAAGGTAGAATCAGAAAGAAAAATTCTCAAAGCTGCTATTATATCAATGTTATTATGCAGTACTAAGCATGCAGATAAAGCGATATCAAATCTATACTCATCAGGCAGCACTAGATCAATCTTTGGTAACCAGAACTACTTGCTGAAAAAAATGTTTCAAATTATTTAAGTTTGCAATGAAGAGGACGATTTAATCACCTCTGTCAACTAGAAACACTAAAGAACATGGACCCTCCCATTTACACAGCCTTGTATAACTACAAATTAGCATGGTCATAGCTTTCATATAGAATAAAAATGATTCCAAAGCAGGTTTACTATAACCTTATGCTTCAGTCCTGCAATACAGACAATAAAATCAAGGAACTGCATAGATGAGGTACACTCAAGCATATTTCTCCAGCATTAAAAATCAGATCATGTCAAATGTATATTTTTTCACAAAAAATCTTTCGTGAGAAGCCTTTCAAATTACAGACTTGGGTATGCAAATTTACCTGAGATGAAAACAAAAACTTACCTTACTAATTGTGGTTAAGATATCTACATAGTTGCTTTCTGTCTGGTATAATTCCATTGCTACCTGCCACCTAGCAGATTGCTTCAGAGGCACAGGAGTAGTAAGTTTTGAAAGTTTTGAACATGAATTTGGCATATCTGTTAAAAACATCATTTGTGAATATCCAAATAAATTAAACTGTTATAAAACATAAGAGAACCAGTTTGTTATAGCAGCAATAATCTGATTTCACTTTCAAAAAGATCATAAGCAGTACTGTGTAACATTCTGGGACATCATTTACCAAACATCTGGGGAGAAAAAAATTAGATTAATCCAGACCATGTACATCTTTTGCTCGCTTTGTTCTATGGAATTGTTTTTAAGTGAAGCAAACTTTACGGTAGTTCAACCTCCCCATGGATCCACACCTTAGAAATGCTCATTAACTTTTATCTGGTGTTTTGCTTCTGCCTCATGAAACTCTACAGGTAAGTAAATCCATGCATTTGCATGTGTTCGTAATTGAAACCAAACAAAAACTGACGCTCATTTTCCAATGTACCACACCGTAAAGCCTCTCCAAACTTTTGATAAAACATAAAAACATTTAAAACATGCAATAAAAAGGAAAAACATAGGAAATCAGACCTGTTACACTAACTATACAGGAAGCTGACCAGGTATATTGCCAAGGATGGACGTTTCTACTAGCTCAATCTATTTTAGAAATTTATAGTGAACCCCAGACTTTGCAGTAGGGAAATAAACTGAAGATTCTGCAGTAGAATCTCGACAGAAGGCCTAAAACAAGAGATCTTCTAATCTCCCTTTAGACAGCAAAAAGTAATCACAGGAGTGAGCCATTCGGTGAACACCCTTGGGGCAGTAAAAAGGCCGAAGGGCAAAGCAGAAAACTGAAAATGCCAGGAATCAACATAGAAACATACAAACGTAAAAACTTCCTGAAAAGGAAATGAATAGGAATGTGAAGATAAGCACCCTTGAGTTCCAGAGACAGTAAAAAAAGCATGAGGCAGCAGCAGAGGAAACCAACTTTAAAGGGAAAACATCCAAAAGGAAGGGGCCTTCAGAAAGGTGTTTAAGTGATGGGTCCAGTATGGGTCTACAACATAAGCATACTTCTACATCCAGGCCAAACTACTACCCCTATATCCAGCAATACTGAGTCAATTCATACACAGTTTAACTATTTTATACGGACTATATTGTCTCTCACAAACATTAATACTTCAACCACCCTCTCAGTACCTGCAGCCTCTGCTAAATATCCTCACCTATTTGAGTTCAGCCCAGTATCCACCTCCACCATTAAAAAAATCCTATATAAACTAAACCCAATCACCCTAGCTGCTGACCAACTACCTTTGGACTACTTAAAAAGGCTGCAAATGCTTTTCTAGTCTTTATATTAATAAACAGATCTACACATTCCTTCAATCTAGAAAAAAATTCTTTATTATACCATTACACATAGGTGGCAGAGTTTAATAACTACAGGCCCACTGTAATATTCTCCCTCCTGTCAAAAACACTTGAACGTATTCATGCTCAGCTTCTACATCACAAATTCAAATAATCTGCTCTCTAAAATGCAGCATGGTTTCATACTCCACCACAGAAGCACCTTTCTTAACTTCACCAACACTACAAACCAGCATAGGAACAATGGTAACCTACTGTCAACTATGTTCCCAGACTTATCCAAAGCCTTCAACACTGTATATCACACCAATATTTACTCAAACTAACTTCTATAGGTCTCTCAGTCCTCCCCTTAAACGGTTTCTTAGTCACCTGGAAGGCAACAACCAATGAAATGGCAACAGGACCTCTCTTCCTCTCCCAATTACCATAGGGGTCTCAGAGCTCTGCACTAGGACCCATTTTTTTAAAATATTTTTAAACAAGCTTCACATTGCCACGGACCAAGCAAATATAGTACAATATACAGATGATTTGACCAATACATACAGCCCCCACAATGTCCAGATGCCAAAACATCAAATTTCTCTCTCTCCAAATGAGACATCGCTGAAAAATTCTAACCTACTCCTTAATTCCAATAAAACAAATCTGATGTTCTTCACCCCAAAACTAATGTCAAACAAAAACGGTCTTTTCTTGATTACATCTGTGAATACTAGAATTGAGGAAGTACCACAAAATAAATCACAGAGCATTGTAGCAGATGACAATCTTAAATCTGAATACCATACTCTTGAAACAATTAAAAGAGCCACTAGAAACTTGGCTCCCCTTTCAGGGCAAAACAGTACCTTACAGAGCCAGCAAGAAAAGCCCTTGTCTCATCCTATTTTCTCCCAACCCTCTTACATGCCTCGCCTATCCTTACAAACCTTAGCTCTACACTAAAATCCAAACTAGCCTCCTGTTACAACAAAGTAGCTAAATTTGCTTTCAACACTGCACACAACTTGCCAATTCCAAGCCTTACACTGTCTAGAGCTGAACTACATAACATACTCAAGCTAGTTATGGTGCACAAACTGATATATTATCCTGAAAAACACCCTGCATTAAAAAAGCATTAATGCTGTACACCCACACAAGGGAGCTCCATTCTGGGATAAATTTCTACTAAGCACTTCTAAAGCAAATAATGTTCACTATACTCATGTTACATCTCAACCTCTGAAAAAACAACCCTACACAAGTAAAAATGAAACTCCCAAGCTATAAAATCCATCTCAAACAATACCTCATCTAGTTCTAGCCACGCTCATGTTCATCACCAGGATGCAACCTCTACTGAAAGCACAAATTTCTTAATGCTCATCACTGTTTGCCCTTCTCTGCTTGAATCATCACACCTTTAACAACTTCTCCAGCACTTGAATCAATGCACTCCTCGCCGCCTGAGAAAGTGCTGATTTGGTGGACTGCACCCCTACACCAAGGGCAGCATCCACTGCTGGGGGAGGGGGGATGGTCTCTGGGAGCATCCTAGAAAGGTTGCTGTGACCTACTAAAGAAAAACTATTTTTACCCCTCTGGTTCCTTGAGAAAGACCTCTGAAGGGTAATGAAGCAAATTCCAATAGCAGACATAATCTTACTCCTAGTCATTGTCTCATTCAGCTTTGGACCAAAAAGTGAGGAACCATAAAACAAAGCACCGACAAAAAGACACCTTGAACTAGTTTGCAAAATTACATAAGCACATCAAGGCAGAAAAGCCCATAGTGATATTACGGCCTGCTGTGTGGGACAATCCATCTGTCGCAATGGACAACAGCCTCAAGGAAATGTTACAAGAAGACTATCAACAAATGAGCCTTCAAGGTATTTTGCAAGTCCAGGGGCTGCAGTGTCTTCATCACCTTTGACATTTCCAAAAAAATATCCCAGTGAAGTCTTGTCAAATAGGAAAAGCAATTCATTGCACTTAGTGAAAGTGGCTGAAGCATATGTGCATTTCACCAAATGATCCAAAGCCAGAGATGCACTCTTCAGAGATATCCTTATTGGCTGCCATAACTACAATGGTTTACACAGCTGGACTCTTGCTCCAGTGAGGTCAGTCTTTGGGGAGAACCAACATTACAAAGTTTCCTGGGGATAGTTTGCACCACATCAGGTTCTCTCCAGGCCTTCCAAGAAACCAGATCAACAAGGGCATCCAGACGGGGGACCACCAAGGACATGGATGGGTCCACACCTCACAAAAAAAAAAAAAAAGAAAAGAAAATAAGCTTTCATGGTCCCCCCCCCCCCCTGCCATGCTGGTTTAATAATTTGAGCAAATCACTCAAGGAGGCATGCTCAGAAGGATTTGGGGACTTCATTTACCTTTAGAGAGATCAATATCTAGTAAGGGATTACTCAGGAGAATCCAAGTGCTTACTCTTGCACTTATTCTTCTCATGCACCTCCATGAGGAGAGGAGGAGGAAGAGACACAGAAGTGGCGGGGGACCCTAAACACAGGGAAGCCTTGAGACCCAATGACATTGGCTGTCCTGGAATCAGCTGATGCACAACCATTGCTGAAGGATGGGGATGGGGTCAGGATAAATCCAAAAGCAGCTGCAAAAGCTCCAGTTCCCAAAAGAGAGTATAGTCTCTGCAACGTCAAAAGGAGAAAATGACAACTGGACACAAAATCCCTCTGATCACAGACAAACTGGTGCTTATACCTGACAGACACGGAGATCAATGCAAAGCCATAGAGAGCTGAAGCATCCACAGGAAGGGATGACTCAAACTTAGAAGGCTGACACCAACCCCAGGGTGGCCTCCATCACTCAGCATCGAGATGCACTTAGTTCTAACAAAGCTGAAGTAGGACAAGTTGAAGAATATGACCAAGTCATCAATACAGAAAGGGGGAGGGGTAGCAGGACCATTGCACCATGCATCCACAGAATAAAGGGAACCAAGGGAAGGAGTCACAGACTCTCACCTTGGGGACAAGGCGGCAGGGGTGATTCTTAGGTCCATCAAGGAATGCATTAGCAACTCCAAATTGGGTAACTTAAGGCCCCAACTGACCTAGCAACTTAGAAGCTATGAAAGGTGGCTCTTGGCTGTTGGATCTGAAATGGCCAGATCTGAAAAAACAATGTGCCAATTCAGGTGGAGGAAGAAGGGTGGACCCAGAGAAAATTCCAAAGGGCAGTAATAAGGCAAATGGGGGAGTAAACCCCACTTAAAGACATGGACAGACCCTTTGAAAAGGGCAGGGAATGGCAACTGATGGAGAATTGTGCAACTCATAGCCCAGGATCATTATAACAGGTGAATGGAGCCAAGGTGACATCAAATGTCCAGTCTGAGTGGGAGCCAGATGTTTATGAACCTTCAGATCTGGCTGGCCCTTAGTGGAACAGCATTTGCTCTCTTCTCTGATTTTAGTCTTGGATTTATTTTTTAAATTTAACATATGTTTACCGGGAAAGTCCAACTTGGAATGAGCCACTTTTCAGTAGAGGCCCGGGGTGAAACACCCCTGATGCATGTCTGTAATATGGGAGAAAACCTGAGCACACAGTTGAAACCCATACAAACGCAAGGAGGACACGTAGACTGCACAGAAGGCACCCCAGCAGAGAATCAAACTGGAGAACCTCTTGCTGTGAGGCAACAACTCTAACCAGACGCGATTTGAATGACTCTCTGGATTTCTTTTTCTCCCTTTTTTTAGTAAGAGAGAGAACAGGAAACAGCAGATGAGGGCTGGAGAAAGCCTTACATGACTAACTTGTCCCTTCTTTCAGTCAGGGCTCTAGCGCCAAATGAGTTACAAGCCTGATATTCAATGTCTAAGTGCGTTACACCCAAACAGTAAACTCACTTATCATTGGTGTCCTGTGGGGGCCAATACCACTAACCATTATTAGTGGCTACTACTAGCAGGAAGAAAAGTTTTTTTTGTGTGCGCGCGCGTATGTGCATGTTAAAGGAAAGACAGCACACTTCATTCCAACCTTTTACCCAACAGACAAAACACTACAATCCTAACACACTAAACTAAATTAAACCTATCACTACACAATTCTATTAATAAAAGGAAAAGAAAGAAAAAAAAAAGCACAAAAACAAAACAAAAACTTTGAAAAAAATATATACTTCGTGTTGGAGCTCTCAGACCATGATCTGATGGTGACAAACGAGATCAGAGACAAAGCACAGATTTATAGGTAGAGGAGGCAGACCTCCAGGACAGAAGATTCTGAAGGTATTGGCATCAGATCAGAGTTGGATCTAATAACTCACAGGTTGAGATGGATAGAAAAGACAACACTGCGTCAGATGCTGGGATATTTCAAAGTATATTGCATCCTTGATGACAGGTTCCATAAAGGGATGCACTAAATGTCTCTTCCTTCTCAAACACTCCACTATATCTGGTGGACAAGGTGAACTGTGAGCCCCAGGCCAGTCCAGGGTGAACCTCAAAGCCACAGAATTTCTATATAGGAAGGGTTAATGTGGTAGAAGAGAGGAGCCTATCATTTTCTTTGTCTCTAGGATAATGGCCTGTGGCTCATCTCGACTCCTTAAAGGAAGCAATGGAGGAGGATGGGGTGGGGGTAGAAAGTACAGTTTTGTACCTACCATAAATGTAGATGTCCGAACAGGAATGCATCTGCAGTCCTTACAAATGGGTTGTCCTGTCGTCAGGCAGCCCTTCGGTCGGCCGGATTCCAAAGTCTGGGTCTGGCCTCGGCTGGTGTCGCACTTCACCCGACATCATAGCTGCAGTTCTTCGGGTATAAAGGCATCAGCCGACGCCATTTTCCTCCGTGTTTCTTGCCCCAGATGCCAGTTGCCCTCTTGGATAGCTAAATTTTGGATAAATGCCAATGTTTCCAAATAGAAGGCAAACACAAAAAATAAGCATGTATGTACATATATACAAACAAATACACCATAAGAGATCCCCCCAGCTAGCTATTAGATGGGCAAATACCCTAGGAATACCCCAGAGGGGAAGGAGGGTGGGTAATCCTGACTGCAGATGCATTCCTGTTCGGACATCTACATTTATGGTAGGTACAAAACTGTACTATGTCCTTCAAGGATGCATCTGCAGTCCTTACAAATGGGTAGAATACCATAGCCAAACTAGGGGAGGAGGAAGAAGAACTTATGGTGTAGTTAGGATCCCTTGCAAAACAGCAGTGGCAAACCCTGCTCGGGATCTAGAGTATAAAGGTAAGTTATAATGCTAGGCAAATGTATGCACGGAGGTCCAAGTAGCAGCCTCTATAATGTCCTTGGTAGCCACTCCTCGTAAGAAAGCTGTGGTAGTGGCTGTAGCCCTTGTAGAATGAGGCCTTATGTTCTGTGGAGTTTGCTTTCCATGGTAGGAGTAACAGAATCTGATGCAATTTCCTATCCACTTGGAGATTGTCTGTTTTGAAATTGCTTTTCCTTCCCTTCCTGTTGCATATGCTACCAGAAGCTGGTCAGTTTTTCTATTGCCCTTGGTTCTGTCCAGGTAGTAGCGCAACTGTCTATGTACATCCAAAGTATGCAGCAGTCTTTCCCCCCTGTTCTGTGGATTGGGGAAGAAGTTAGTTAGGTGGATAGCCTGGTTTAAAGACACTCTGGATACCACCTTAGGCATAAATGTAGGATTTGTTCTCATGGACACTATCTTGATGGAAGATTAGGAAGGGTTGTACTGCCATTAAAGCCTGTAGCTCAGAAACCCTTCATGCTGAGGTAATTGCCAGCAGAAAAGCAGTTTTCCAGGATAGGTGCTGAAGATCTGCTGTTGCTGCTGGTTCGAAAGGAGAGTCAATTTTTTTTTCACAAAGTTCAAGTCCCATGCTGGTAATGGTGGGTTGGTAGGAGGTTTTTACATTTTTAATTCTCCTCTCAACTTGCCGCCGGAAGAGGATCAAGACAGGACAGGGGATCAGGCTGCAGAAATGCAAATAGCTGATGCATGTATCTTGACAGGCCTGATGGGAGGCCTGTCTGCCAACCAAATACTCCAAGCTCTGCCAAATACTCAGGATGTTTCTTTTCCCCTTTCAGCCCCCTGATCCTTCTTGTTGAAGGTCTGCGGGCCTCAAGGATAATGTCTTTAACCCTTTGGGATAAATCTGGGTTAGTTGCTCTTATGTAATGTTCCAGGCAGTCAGCTGCAGAGTTTTCAGGTTTGGATGCAGGGTGTTGTAGCCGCTCTGACTTAACAGCAAAGGAATCAGGGGTAGTGCCCACATTTTCCCCCGAGACATGCTCCTCAGTAATGGGTACCAATGTTGTCTTGGCCAGTCTGGAGCTATCAGAATGATCCTTGGACGTTCCTCTGATTTTCAATAGCACCTTGTGCATCAAAGGAAGAGGTGGGAATGCATATGCTGTCAGGCCTTTCCAACTGAAGGATAGAGTCCACCTTCCAAGCAAGTGGGTGGTACGTCCTTGTGCAGAATTTCTTGAGCTGGTGATTGAGTGGGGATGCGAATAGGTCTATTTGTGGCAGTCCCCATTTCCTTGTGATGACCTTGAAGATGTCCGGGTGTAGTATCCATTCGTGAGCATCCGAGGTAGTTCTGCTTAATATGTCTGCTAGGATGTTTTCTTTTCCCGGTACAAAAATTGCTTGTAACTGAATGTTGTAGCTCAGAGCCATATTCCATAGGTCCAGTGCCATCCGGCATAGAGGGTATGAATGAGTGCCTCCCTGTTTGTTGATGTACCACATGACTGTGGTGTTGTCTGTCCTTATCAACTGCCCTTCTTGGAGGAATGGTCTGAAATTCTGGATTGCTAGTTTTACTGCCAGCATTTCCTTTTGATTTATGTGCAGGTGCAGCTGATCTGGAGTCCATAAGCCATGTATGCACTTGTCCAGCATGTGGGCCCCCCAACCGAGGTCTGAGGCGTCCGTTGTGATGGTTTGGCTTGGTTGAATGCTGTGGAAGGGCAAACCTGGGTTTGACTGGCATGCCTGAGCCCACCATAGGAACTCTTATTTCAGGCATGGGATTAGTGGTATTTCGGTTTCTAGGCTGTGCCTGTGTTGAGACCATAAATTCTTCAGGTACCACTGTAGCTTTCTCATATGCAGTCTGGCATGAGGGACCAGGATTATGCAGGATGCCATGAAGCCCAAGGCCTGCAGTACTTTCCTTGCTGTTAGTTTGTTCTGCTTTGTTAATGCCAAGAAGTAGAGAGGAAGTTGTTCTTGTTTTTCTGCAGTTAGGAATGCCATCTGTTTTACTGTGTCCAATTCTGCACCTAAGAAGGTTATTCTTTGGGATGGTATCAGTCTTGATTTTTTTATATTGACTGTATATCTCAGGGCTTGCAGTAAGCAAATGACTCTTTGTAAGTCTTCTGTTAGCTTGTTTTTGTTGTCCGCTTGTATCAGGCAGTCGTCCAGGTATGGATATATTTGGATTCCCTGAAGCCTGCAGTGGGCGATTACTGATGCCAGGCATTTCGTGAACACTCTGGGCGCAGTAGATAAGCCAAAGGGCAATGCTGAGAATTGATAATGCTCTGATCCTGCAAAAAATCTGAGGTATCTTCTGCAATTTGGTCGTATGGGGACGTGCAGGTATGCCTCCTTGAGATCTAGAGTCACCAGCCAATACTCCTTGCCCAGCATGGGAAGAAGTTGCTGTAGGGTCAGCATTTTGAATTTTGGAACAATGATGAATGTGTTTAAAGCGGACAGGTCGAGAATAGGCCTCCAATTTTTCTCTTTTCTTGGTACCAGGAATAGTCTGGAGTAAAATCCTTTCCTTGTTCCATAGATGGTACCCTTTCCACAGCTCTCATCTTTGCTAATTGAGCTATTTGTTTTAGAGCTTCTGTCTTTGATTTGGTGGTAGGTTTGGCATTCCTCTTTTCCTGGTAAAGTATGGAAATGAAACCTGTAGCCTTGGTCTATAGTTTGCAAAATCCACTTGTCTCTTGTGATGTAGTGCCAGTTTTTTGAAAATAAGGCTAACTTTCCGCCTAAGGGTGCTGCTATTTGTTCCCTGGTAGGCGGTGCCAGAGCCAAGTCACTGTGATTGTCCTGTTGCAGTGGTAGTAGTTGTGTCTGTGCCTCGCTGGTTGTTACCTTGCCACTGGCGTCCCCTGTAGGCACCTCCTCTGGATTGATTTCTGCCTCTTGAACGCCTATTCCTGCCTCTCTGTGTTTGAGGAGTCTGGAAAGGACCAATTTTTGGAAGGCCAGTTCCTGCTAAACCTTGGAGGCTGAACCTGTAAGAAATCTTTCACTGTTTGTACAGATTTTGCCTTCTCTTCCATTTTCTTCAGTACCTGCTGAGCAGGAGAACCAAATAAACTGACCTTATCCATAGGAGCATCTAATAGTTTTGCTTTAACATGATCCGGCAAGACCTGTTCTTTCAACCATGCATGCCTTCTTATAACTGTGCCAGTCATGGCTGATCTAAAGGAAGCCTCCAGTGCATCATAGCCACATTTTAAAGAATGGTTACTAACCTGCTGAATGTTATGCACCATTTCAAGAACATATTTCTTATCTAAAGAATCATCAGAGGACAGTTTCTTAGTTAACTGATCAAGCATAAACTCCTGGTATTGGATCATATGAAACTGACAGTTCAATGCCCTAGCTGAGAGAGTAGCAGAGGTGTATACTTTTTTACCCCATCTCTCTAAGGACCTGGATTCCCTTTCAGAGGGGAGAGGGTTTTTAACTGAGGTCGAAGCTACTGCCTTAGGCCCCTGGGAGATGGTCTCGGGATCTGCAAAAGGAGCCTTGTATAAATGGTGATGTGATGTGTGTCCGGGACCCTGTAGAACCTATCGGGCTTAGCAGGGGCTGGAGGCAAAGTATCAGGAGCAGTGCAAGCATCATTAAATGCATCATCTACAACAGGAAGAACTGGAGGTATAGCTAAAGGCCTATGTTGTGGTAAATGCAAAAAAGTCCTAAGCCTTTTCCTTGAATCTGAGAAATCTTGCCCCTGCCATTGGAATTGCTCTCTCATGGCATGTAAGGTTTCCCCAAAGTAAAATTCCTCTGGTGGAGAGGCAGAAGGAATCGATTCCTCAGCATCGGAGTCTTCATAAGGAGAAAAAGGAGCCTCTGGATGGTCTGTATTGTCTGTATCATCAGAAGAATCATCTGAGGACACTGGCTCAGGGGGCTCTGCTCTAGGTCTCTTTTCTGGAGGAGGTTGAGAGGCCCTGTCTGGATGAGGTTGGGATCCCCTTATTAAAGAGATGAGATCCTCTGCCAGAGTGAGCATTTGGGAACTGGAACTGGGCCTGTGAGAGGGGGGCTTAACAGGCACAGACTTAGAAGTTTTGGCTGCTTTAGCCCTGGCAAAGGCCTTTATGGACATGGCTGCAGGCATAGCAGCACCATGTGCAGGGGTTGAAACATCCAAAGGGATGGTGTCCGATAATTCTTGTGAAACCACAGTAGCAGGTTGAATTTCAGAGGCCGATTCAACCAGGTTAGAAGGGGCCTCGGTAGTAGTCATGGATTCGGTTGAAGATAGAACCGTATGCTCGGTTTCGGCCGAAACCGAGACACTTGCGGTTTGTTTAACCGCGGTTTCGGCCGAAACCGCGGACCGCGAGTGTCGGTCCTTTTCTTTGCGTTTCTTAACTTGTGAAGTCGGAGGATCCGACGGCATTATGTACGCAAAATCTGAGCCGAAAAACTGTTCAGCAAACACCGACCGTCTAAGCGTCCGTCGGTTGAAAGAAGCACAGGCTAAAGAAGCTGCTACGTCGTGGTCCGGGCCTAAACAAGGTAAGCAGTAAGAGTGGAAATCTTTATGAGGTATTTGTTTCCCACAAGTTAAACAGTTATTCACTTTTTCTGACATCGGCTGAGGCAAGAAAGAGTCCCCAACGGGGTACTTAGCTTTTTAGAAGTCTTCGAAGTAGTATTCGGTAGTAGTAATCTCTGGATCTGACCGACCGGCACTTGCGAACAGCTTCTGCTTCGGGCGCCACGCGGCAAGAAAGACTGGGAAAATGGCGTCAGCTGATGCCTTTATACCCGAAGAACTGCAGCTATGACGTCGGGTGAAGTGCGACACCAGCCGAGGCCAGACCCAGACTTTGGAATCCGGCCGACCGAAGGGCTGCCTGACGACAGGACAACCCATTTGTAAGGACTGCAGATGCATCCTTGAAGGACATCCTCACTTTTCAGTTCCAACTCTGTAAAGTCTCACAGAGAACATGCAGGTAAAGAAATATTTGGTTACTAGTACTGGTGATTCGTGGATGCACCTGCCAAAGGTGGTAGAGCCATAAGACAGCAGGCCCACTGCACATGTCAAGCTAATTGCCTTAAAGGCACTTTCTCACACCCATGAAGGCAAGTCTCCATCAGACTCTCACCTCCCTGAAGTTTAGGGTCTGGACTGTAGACTCACTTTAACCAGGTCAAGCCCTGCTAGGCCAAAATGAAGGCCTGAGGAGAAGCACCTTTCTGTCAAGAGTGCTATCACAAAGGTAGAGCCAGATGACTCAAAAGTCCACTTCACAAAATCCTGCAAGCTGTGGCTACACAATATGCAATCATCCAGCAAATTTGTACTGTTTACACTTCAGATAGAAAAAAAGTACAGTTTTGTACCTACCATAAATGTAGATGTTAGAGTGCTAATACAGCTGCAGTCATAACAGATGGGTTCTCCTGCCGTCAGGCGGGTCCTCGGTCGGCCGAATTCCAAAGTCTAGGTCCGGCGTCGATTGTAGTCGCTTCTTCCCAGTCAGTGCGACAGGGGTATAAAAGAACCAGCCGACGCCATTTTCTTCAGTTTTTCTTGCCCCAGATGTCAGGTGCCCCCAGAAAGAAGGCAATACATAAAATTATGTAATAATGCAATGCAATATAATCAAAGACCAGTAGTTGCAAGCAAACACACCATAAAAGAAGACCCCTAGAGGGGAAGGAGGGAGGGAAACCTGGACTGCAGCTGTATTAGCACTCGAACATCTACATTTATGGTAGGTACAAAACTGTACTATGTTCATCGTGCATACAGCTGCAGTCATAACAGATGGGTAGAATCCCAAAGCTAAGAAAGGGGTGGTAGGCACTAGGTGGAGCTAGGAGGAGCCAAAATGCCCTGCAAGACTGCAGTGGCAAAGCCTGCTCTAGATTTGGAGTATAATGGTAGGTTGTAGTGCTTAGAGAAGGTATGCACAGAACTCCAAGTGGCTGCTTCTAAAATATCCTTGGTAGGAACTCCTCTGAGGAAGGCTGCAGAGGTGGCTGTGGCCCTGGTAGAATGAGTTCTAATGCCTGTAGGTACAGTTTTGCCATGAAAGGAATAGCAAAAGCGTATGCAGTGGGCTATCCATTTTGAGATTGTCTGTTTGGATATTGACTTTCCTTGAGCTCCTACCGCATAAGCCACAAAAAGCTGTTCTGATTTTCTGAAAGGCTTTGTTCTGTTCAAATAACGCAGTTGTCTGTGGATGTCCAAGGAATGCAGTAATCTCTCCCCTTTGTTTTGAGGATTAGGATAAAAAGTAGGTAAATGTATGGCCTGATTTAAAGCTACCCTGGATACCACTTTAGGCATAAAGGACGGGTTGGTACGTAATGAAACTCTGTCCTGATGGAAGATGATAAAAGGCTCGACAGTCATAAGAGCCTGTAGTTCTGAAACTCTACGAGCTGAAGTGATAGCCAGAAGGAAAGCTGTTTTCCAGGACAAATATTGTAAATCTGATGACGCAGCTGGCTCAAAAGGAGGCAAAGTCAGTTTTTCCAGAATGAAATTAAGATCCCAAGCAGGTATTGGTTGTTTTCTTGGAGGTCTTAAATTCTTAGCCCCTCTGAGGAACTGTCTTAATAGAGGGTGAGAGAATAAAGGTGGATCAGTGTTGTATTCTGCAGAAATGGCTGAAGCATGGATTTTGATGGAGGAGAACGAAGGTCCACTGCTTAGCAGTTCAGCCAAATATTGTAGTATTTGAGATAAATTCAGCTTTCCAGGGCAATGGCCCTTTTTCTCATTCCAAACACAAAAATGTTTCCATTTTGCAGAGTAAGCTTTTCTAGTTGATGGCCTTCTGGCCTCCAAAATGACATCCTGCACCTCCTTGGAGAGCAGGGCCTGCTGCGATGCTAAGGAATCTTCCATGCGGCTAGATTGAGTGTTTTCAGCTGACTGTGAAGAGTTTTGAAGCTGTGCTGTGTCAGAAGAAGAGGCATTAGAGGCAGGCTCCATGGTGGGGAATGCGTCAGGCTCCTCAGGAGTGGGTACCAGTGTTGCCTTGGCTAGTCTGGAGCAATGATGATCATCTTTGGTCTGTCTGCTCTGGTCTTCAATAGGACTTTGGGCAGCAGATGAAGAGGTGGGAAGGCATAAACTGTCATTGATGTCCAACTGAAAGAGGGAGCGTCCACTCTCCAGGCCGTTGGATGGAAGATCCTTGAGCAGAAGTTTGTCAATTGATGATTTTTGTGGGAGGCAAAGAGATCTATGTCTGGCCTTCCCCATTCTTGGATTATTTCTGTAAAAACTTTTGGATGCAACTTCCATTCGTCCATGGCCATGTTCCAAAGTGACATGGCCAGTCTGCATAGGGGATAAGAATGTGTTCCTCCCTGCTTGTTTATGTACCACATAACTGTGGTGTTGTCTGTTCTTATCAATAGCTGACCTGGTTGTAGAAGGTCCTTGAAAGCTGTAATAGCATTTATCACTGCTAGCATTTCTTTTTGATGTGAAGGTGCTTTTCTTTTTGGGTCCATTTGCCCTGAATGCACCGGTCTGTCATGTGCACCCCCCAGGCATAGTCTGAGGCGTCTGTTGTGATGACTTGATTTGCTTGAGGCTTGCTGAATGGAAGACCTGTGTTTGTTTGGCATGCTTGAGCCCACCACAGAAATTCCTTTTCAAGACATGGAATTAGAGGTATTATTGTTTCCAAACTGTGGCTGTGTTGAGACCATATGTTTTTTAGGTACCATTGTAGTTTTCTCATATGCAGCTTTGCACATGGGATTAGTAAGATGCAAGATGCCATGAATCCCAGAGCCTGCAGGATTTTCCTTGCAGTCAGCCTGGTGCAATTTGCCAGTGTTCTGAAATATTGAATTAGTTGCACCTACTTTTCTGGCGTGAGGTAGGCCATCTGGGTGTGTGTGTCCAAATTGGCACCCAGGAAAATTATCTTCCGAGAGGGTATTAGTCTTGATTTCTCTTTGTTGACTGTGTATCCTAGAGAGTTTAATAACATTATTACATAAGCCAGATGTTTCAGAAGAATGTGCTTGCTGTCCGTTTGGATCAGGCAGTCGTCCAAATAAGGGTATATTTGTATCCCTTGAAGTCTGCAGTAGGCAATTACTGATGCCAGGCATTTCGTGAATACTCTGGGCGCAGTAGATAAACCAAAGAGCAATGCAGAGAATTGATAATGGGTTGAACCTGCAAGAAATCTGAGGTATCTTCTGCAATTTTGTCTGATTGGGACATGCAGGTATGCCTCCTTGAGGTCCAATGTTACCAGCCAAGACTCCTTGCCCAGCATGGGAAGAAGTTGCTGTAGAGTGAGCATCTTGAATTTTGGTACGAGTAGGAATGTGTTTAGGATGGACAGATCCAAAATAGGTCTCCAATCTTTTCCCTTCCTTGGCACCAGAAATAGCCTGGAATAAAAACCTTGACCTTGCTCGTGTGTAGGTACCTCTTGAATAGCTTTCATGTTTATAAGATCTGAAATTTGCTTTTGTGCCTCTGCCCTTTGTGTGGCAGGTTTGGCATGCCTTTCATTTTTGGAAGGGTATGAAAATGGAATTTGTAGCCTCTGTTTATAATGTTCAGGATCCATTTGTCCTTTGTGACAATATGCCAATTTTTTGAGAATAGTGCCAGCTTTCCTCCTAAGAGGGCTGCCATTTGAGACCTGGTTGGCATGCAAAGGAGAAAGTCATTGGTTTTGCTTTCTGAAAGATTGCGAGTTGTCCTCACCACCTCTTTGTGTAGGAGCTTGCCATTGTCTGCCTCTGTACGAGCCTCGTGTTTGTCCCCTGCCCCTCGGGCGCCTGTATCTGCCTCTTTGGGGTCTGTCTGTGGCAGGAAAGGACCAGTTTTTGGAAGGCCAATTTCTACTAAAACGTGGGGGTTGAACCTGCAGAAACTCTTTCACAGTTTGCATTGATTTAGCCTTTTCCTCCATTTTCTGTAATACTTCCTCAGCATTTGCCCCAAATAGTACATCCTTTTGAAGAGGGGCGTCTAGTAATTTAGCTTTGACATGATCAGGCAAGGCTTGTTCCTTGAGCCAGGCATGCCTACGTATGACTGAGCCTGTAACAGCAGCTCTACATGAGGCCTCTAGAGCATCAAAACCACATTGTAAGGTATGTTTTCCCCACTTGTTCTGCACTATGCATCAAATCCTGCAACTCCTTCAGGTCTGGTTGTTCAGGTTGTGACATTTTACTTTTCAATTGAGATAACAGAAACTGTTGGTATTTTAGCATATGAAACTGACAGTTTAAGGCCCTCATGGATAAGGTAGCTGAGGTATATACCTTTTTTCCCCACCTTTCTAAGGATCTGGAATCTCTCTCGGAAGGCAATGGGTTTTTGGCAATGGAGGCCTTAACTCCCTTGGGCCCCTGTGAGATGGTTTCTAGGTCAGCAGCATGGCTTTTGTATAGAAATTGGTGTGAGTCAGGAACCCTGTAGTACCTGTCAGGCTTAACTGGAGCTGGAGGAAGAGAGTCCGGGTTAAGGCAGGCCCCAGAGTAAACATCATCTAGGATGTCCAGGACAGGAGGTATAGCCAGAGGCCTGTGCTGGGGTAACAAAAGAAATTCCCTGAGCCTTTTCTTGGAATCTGAATAATCCTGGCCTTCCCAGTGGAAGTGTTCCCTTAAGGTATGCAGAGTTTCACCAAATGAGTAATCCTCAGGGGGGGATACAGAAGGAATAGATTCCTCTGCATCAGAGTCTTCAAAAGGGGAGTAAGACTGTTCCTGATAATCAGAGTGCTCTGAAATAATGGAGCCCTGATCAGAGGAGGGGGAATCTTCCTCCACTCTGGGTCTTTTGTCCGGAGGTGGCTGAGAATCTCTGATTAGAGTAATTAAATCCTCAGCCATTTTAAGCATCTGTTTCTTAGGCATGGGGCCTGGAGATGGGCCCCGTGTAGCTGGTCTCTCAGGGTGCATGGTAGCTTTAGACTTGGTGAAAGCCTTGATAGAGAAAGAAGAGGAAGGTCTGAAGACACCTTGAGTGGAGGTGGACCTGTCCACATTCTGTTTCAACGCCAAGCGTGGCTTCGGTATCTGTAGTCAGGGTGTGGGCCGAGGAGACTGCGACCTTGGGTACAGGAGACACCATCGATGTGTCATCTGTAATCAGGGGTTGCGTAGGCGCCTCGCTGAGAACCGGACCACGTGTAGTCTGCTTTGGCGTGGTGTCGGTAGAGGCCGCGGACCTCGAGTGTCGGTCTTTGTCTTTGCGTTTTTTAGACAAAACCAGAGTCGGAGTATCCGACGACATAGTATAGTTAAATGCTTTTCCAAAATAATGCTGGGCGAACTCCGCCCGACACTTAATAGTGCGTTTGTTGAATGTAGCACAAAAGCGACAGACCGAGATGTCGTGGTCTGGGCCTAAACAAGGTATACAGAGGGAATGGAAATCCTTATGCGGTATTTGCTTCCCACAAGAAATACAATTATTAACTTTGTCTGACATCGGTCTGAGGCAAGAAAAAGTTTCCCCAATGGGGTACTAAGCTTTTAAGAAGACTTCGGTTCCAAATTTTTTCGTACTCTCAGGAGCTGGCCGACCAGCACTTGCGAACTGCTTCTGCTTCGGGCACCGCGCGGCAAGAAAGACTGAAGAAAATGGCGTCGGCTGGTTCTTTTATACCCCTGTCGCACTGACGTCAGGGAAGAAGCGACGACAACCGACGCCGGACCTAGACTTTGCAATTCGGCTGACCGAGGACCTGCCTGACGGCAGGAGAACCCATCTGTTATGACTGCAGCTGTATGCACGATGAACATCCTCAAGAGGGCTTGCCAGGACTGCAACTTTCGACGACCAGTCATCTGCTGAAGTCTGACACTTGACAAGATGAAGAGGAGGAGGAGGGAGGATCCAATTTCCTTAAGTATACTCACATTCTAATGTGCCTCTCACCAGGCTGAACAAGGAGAAAATTACAGCGAGCTGCCTGTCGGGTGCCAGGATCCGCCACATAACTAATGCACTCAAGTCACTCCACAAGTACAAATATGACTCTGTCATTGTCCATGCTGGAGTGAATGACTTGAGATGTACCTCCCTGTACTACATGAAGAGAGACATAGAAGAGCTCTCGGATCATGTGGCCCAGGTAGGTATGACCCTAGCCCTGAGTAACATCCTGCCTTCGCCCAGAATGATACCACAATATAAGGACAAAATGATTGACTTCAACAATTGGCTAAGCTTCTGGTGTCAAAGGGGATGCAGTATCTGTCTGCCTGGGACGACATGATCGACAGACCATGATGCTTTGCCAGAGATGGTCTGCACCTGTCACTCCTGGGATTCAGGTTACTGGCAAAGGCTCTTGCCACCCCTATAGTACCTTTTTTAGGCAAAGTTCAAAGGACAAAACCACCACCGTAACAGGTACAAGCATGCAAAATCTGAAGGTAATGCTACTCAATGCTAGAAGTCTAAACCTCAAAATGCACTCTCGCGAGGCACTCCTAAAAATGGAGATGGATATCTGTGTGGTAACTGAGACCTGGGTCAAGGCTCCAGAGAGCACACCTGCAATACCAGGCTACAACTCTTACCACACATCGGCCATCAAACCAGGACCGAAACACTAAAGGTGGAGGAGTACCCATATTCACCAAGGATATTCACACCCCCAGGTCAGTTGCCCAATACAATGCGTCTGAAAATCTCCAGGTGCAACTAACACTAGGTAAGACTGCAATCCAAATTGCAGCTGGCTACAGATCCCCCACCATGCCCCAAGATTTTCACTACACATTTCTAAACATACTGGAAAATATTAATATACAACCAAACACTCTAATATTGGGTGGATTTCAACTACCCTGCCATTAACTGGGAAAACTACTCGTGTACCAACACCTTTGCCCAACTGTTCTTAGAATTCAAATTCCAATGCCCTGGATCAACTAATCCATAGTTTCACCAGGGGCTCCAATATCGTAGACCTGGTCATTACCAACATGGGAAATCGATGCTCCACACCTATGGTCACCCCCTTGTTGGTCAGGTCAGACCATAAGCGAATCACCCTTAACATCCACATCCCACCCCCATCCACCAGTAAGGAAACCTCCGTAAAAAACTTCTCCAAAGCCAACTTCATGCTACTCAAGTCAGAAGTTATAAACTTCATGACACCCATGCAGACAGGAACTGAAAGTTCGACTGCAGAGTCCTACACTAAGGCACTGTACGAGCACATCCACTCATGCATGAATGGTGCCATCCCAAACAGAATCAAGATGCTCTCCTCCAAAAAAAAAAAAGGAAGCCAATCTGGTGGTCCCCTGCTATAAACAAACTTTACAACAAAAGGAAGAAACTGTTGCAGAAAAAGAGTAAAATCTCAGGATGCAAAAAACTCCCTTACCAGCCACAGTAAGAAGCTGAGATCCCTCAAAATCCTACAAAGCTAGTTACGAAAAGAAAATAGTCAAGGATTCCAAAGAGAACCACAAGGCATTCTAGAACTAAGTCAAGAATCTAAATGGCAATGCTCAGATCTGCTCTGAGCTACAACAGAATGGCATTAAATATACTGATCCCAAGGATATTGCCAATATCCTGGCAGATTGATTCAGTGCCAACTTCACCCCCCTCACACCCTAAATGGCCCATCTCAATACCGGAAGATTGCCAAATTCTGGTAATAACGGCCAAACTTGTAAAAAACCGCTCTCTCCAAACCTAAGAATATAGCATCCATGGGACCAGATGACATCCCGGGCTGTGTACTGCATGAACTATAAAATGAACTGGCACCTCACCTAAGTGTCATGTTTAATTACACCCTCACCTCAGGCTTCACGCCCACTGAGTGGCGCACAGCAACAGTTATCCCACTCCACAAGTGGGGGATCAACCTTGGATCCTGGGAACTACCGCCCCATCAGTCTGACGAGCCTGATCTGCAAGGCCATAGGTTCATAGGAGAGTACTAGGCTATTGGCCCTAGGGCCTATATAAGCCTAACCAAAAATGTACCCTGGCTTTTGCCACCCAAGAAAATTTTCCTGTGCCCCTGTCGAGCAGAGCCACAGAAGTGATCCATGGGGTGAATTTCCTATCTCCCATCCAATCATCAAGAATTTCTTGAAGAGTGCGAATGAGGAGCTCTGTTTGACATAGATAGGTAGTTAGTTCCAGTGTATGGGAAGTCTCTGGGACAGGAATCTATCCGTCCAGCATGTTCTGTTATAGTGGTGATAAGGTTTAGGTTCCTAGAGTGTGTAGTTCGGAGGAATTGGGATTTCTTTAAGTGGAGCATGTCCAACAGCTCTGGGTTTGACATAGCTTTGTATGTTAGGCAGATATCGCCTCTGAGTAGGCAATATGCGATGGAGTAAAGCTGGAGTTTGAGACTGTCTGCGTAGGTCATCTGTTTGAGGCCAGTAATCCTCTTTGTGAAGTATTTCTGTGGCCTTTCCAGTTGTTGTAGATGTCTTGTGAGGGACATACCAAAAGGAGCGTTGTACTCTATAATGGGTCTAATGAGTGATGAGTAGAGGGGAACAATGACCTCTTTCTGGATGAGAAACCTTTTGTGATGAGGTGTGCCACGTAGAAGGATTTCCTGACCACTGTGGCGATGTGATTATCAAAAGGAGAGACTACTGTCCACCTGTGTCCCAAGGTCTCATCACATTTTTCGGCATTAAGTAGACTACCAGCTATGTGTTAGTTCATGGGTACAGAGTTTTTACCAAAGGGGATGACAATACACTTTTTGGCATTGCGCTTCAGGCCATGGCTGACACCAGGCATCTGTCTTAGTGTGGCCCTTTTGTAGTATGTCCACATCATTAAGAGTTGCTCCTAGTTTGCAGTCATCTGCAAACTTTGTTAGCCAAAGACCTTCTGTGTTAGCCTGTACTTCAGAGAAGTAGATACCAAACCAAAAGGAGTTGACCCAGCACTGAACCCTGTGGTACTCCACTTGTCACTGGTCTGAAGTCGGATTTGGAGTCTGCTACTTTCACAGTGTGGGTTCTGTCAGTGAGCCAGTTGGCAACCCATCTTGTGACATAGGGATTTATACCTAGTTTAGTGAGCTTATCTATAATTCCAGAGTGGGGGATAGTGTCGAAAGCCTTGGAGAGATCTAGATAAGCTATGTGAACCACCTTACCCTCATCTATGGCTTTTGGTCACTGCTTCAAAGAAGTCAATCAGGTTTAAGAGACATGATCTGCCTTTTACAAAATCGAACTGGGTAGGGTCCATAGTTTGGAGATTACCAATGTCTTTGTTTATGACTTCCATGATGATACATTCCATGGCCTTGCAGACCAGGCTCGGTCAGGCTAATTGAGCGGTAGTTCCTGGAGTCAGTCGTGGCTCCCCATTTGTGGAGTGGGATAACTGTCGCTGTGCGCCATTCAGTGGGCACAAAGCCTGAGGTGAGGCTATGACTGAACATGGTACTTGGGTAGGGTGCCAGTTCATTCTGTACTTTGTGTAAAACGCAGCCTGGGATATTGTCAGGTCCCATGGATGCTGTGTTCTTGGCTTTGGAGAGTGTGTTTTTTACCTGTGCAGCCGTGATTACAGGAACTTTGCATTCTTCTGGTATAGAGATGGGCCCTCTAGGGGGTGAGAGGGGGGTAAAGTTAGCACTGAACCCATCTGCCAGGATGTTGGCAATATCAGTTGGTTCTGTATATTTAGTGCCATTGTGCTGCAACTCAGAGCAGATCTGAGTGTTGCCTTTGAGATTCTTGACATAGCTAAAGAATGCTTTGTGGTTGTCTTTAGAGTCAGTGGCAATTTTGTTTTCGTAACTAGCTTTGGAGGATTTTATGAAGGATCTCAGCTTCTTACTGAGGTTGACCAGGGCGTTCCTCCAGTCTTGGGATTTTACTCTTTTTTGCAACAGTTTCTTGCTTCTGTTGTAGAGAGTTTGTTTATGGCAGAGGACCACCAGATCGGCTTCCTTTTTTTGGAGGATAGCATCTTGGTTCTATTACGGACAGCATGATCCATGCACTTGTGTAAGTGCTTATAAAGTGCATTTGTGTAGGATTCAGCAGTCTTAACTCTACTGTCTGCATGGATGTCACAAAGTTTGCCACTTCTGTCTTAAGAAGTGTGAAGTTGGCTTTGGAGAAGTTTTTTATGGTGGTTTGCCTAATTGGGGGTGGGATGTAGATGTCTAGGATGATTAGCTTGTGGTCGGATCTGACCAACGAGGAATTGACTTCTGGTGTGGAACACCGGTTGCCCATGTTGGTAATGACCAGGTCTAGGATATCGCTGCCCCTGGTGGGGGTGTGAATAAGTTGATCCAAGGCATTGGAATTTATGAATTCCAGAAAACGTTGAGCAAAAGAGTTGGTACATGAGTAGTTTTCCCAGTTAATGGTGGGGTAGTTGAAATTGCCCATTATTAGGGTGTTAGGTTGTACCCTAATACTTTCCAGTGTATCAAGAAATGAGGAGTGGGAATTCTGGGGCATGGTGGGCGGTCTGTAGCAAGCTACAATTTGGATTGCGGTCTTGTCCAGAGTTAGTTGCACTTGGATAATCTCGGATGCATTATGCTGTTCAACTAGCCTGGAGGTGTGGATATCCTTAATGAATATGGACACGCCACCACCTTTTGTGCTTCGTTCTGGGTTAGGTGGCCGAAAGGTTTGGTATGAATTATAGCCTGGTAATGCAGGGGTGCTCTTTGGAGCTTTGAACCAAGTCTCTGTCACTGCACAGATGTCGATGTTCTCCATTAAGTGCCTCGAGTGAGTGCATTTTGAGGTTTAGACTTCTAGCATTGAGTAGCATTACCTTCGGATTTTGCTTGCTTGTACCTGTTACAGTGGTGAATTTGTCATTTGAACCTTGCCTAAAAAAGGCACTATAGGGGTGGCAAGAGCTTTAGCCAGTATCCGGAATCACAAGGGCGACAGGTGCAAGCCATCTCTGGCAAAGCATCGTGGTCTGTCGATCATGTCGTCGCAGGCAGACAAATATCGCATCCCCTTAGAATGACACCAGAAGCTTAGCCAATTGAAGTCAATCATTTTGTCCTTGTACTGTGGCATCATTCTGGGTGATGGCAGGATGCTATTATCATGGAACTTATAAACAAAGATATTGGCAACCTTAAAACACTGGACCCCACCCAGTTTGGGTTCATGAAGGGCCGATCTTGTCTCCTGAACCTAATAGACTTCTTCGAATCAGTCTACAGAGTTGTGGACGAGGGTAAGGCAGTACACAGCCTATA
Organism: Protopterus annectens; assembly: GCF_019279795.1. Taxonomy (NCBI): domain Eukaryota; kingdom Metazoa; phylum Chordata; order Ceratodontiformes; family Protopteridae; genus Protopterus; species Protopterus annectens. The sequence goes on from NC_056734.1 coordinate 417,349,059, forward strand.
TGAACCTCGCCAAGACCTTTGACACCATCCCCCACTCTGGAATCATAGATAAACTTATTAAGCTGGGCATTAATCCCTACGTCACTCGGGTTGCCAACTGGCTTACTGACAGAACCCACACTGTAAAAGTAGCCGACTCCAAATCCAGCTCCACACAAGTGACAAGTGGAGTACCTCAGGGTTCAGTCCTGGGACCTCTCGTTTGGCATCTACTTCTCTGAAGTACAGGCCAACACTAAGGGACTCTGGCTAACAATTTTCGCAGATGACTGCAAACTGGGAGCCATTATTGAATCCCCTAATGATGTGGATGCTCTACAAAAGGGCCTTACAGAAACAGATGCTTGGTGCCAGAGCCATGGGCTCAAGCTCAATGCCAAGAAATGTATAGCTATCCCCTTTGGGGAAAAAACATGTACCCATGAATTACCACATAGGTGGCAGTACACTAAACACAAAGTGTGATAAGAGACTTGGGGACACAGGTGGACAGCGGTCTCACCTTCAATAACCACATCGCCACAACAGTCAGAAAATCCTGTGTGGCACAACTCATCACTAAGGGCTTTTTATCCAGAAAAAAGGATGTCATTGTCCCACTGTACTCATCCCTCATTAGACCCATTATAGAATACAACGCCCCATTTGGTATGTACCTCTCAAGACATCTGCAACAACTGGAAAGGCCACAGAAATACCTCACTAAAAGAATCACAGGCCTAAAGCAGATGCCCAATGCTGACCACCTTAAAAAACTCCAGCTATACTTGGTCGCATATCTTCTACTCAGAGGCGATCTCTGCTTAACATACAAGGCCATGTCAAACCTAGAGCTGTTGGACATGCTACACTTAAAGAAATCCCAATCCCTCAGAGCCACACGCTACAGGGATTTAAACCTTGTCATCACAATAAACAAAACATGCTGGAGGGATAGGTTCCTGAGACTCCCAAGACTCTGGAATAGACTGCCCATACCTGTCAAGCAGAGCACCTCTACGGCCCTCTTCAAAAGGAACTGACGACTAGATGGGAGAAAGGAAATTCACCCCAGGGATCACGTCAGTCGCCCTGCTAGACAGGGGTCCAGGGAAGTAAATAGTGTGGGAAGAAATAGCCAGGGAATTGTTATGGCTAGGTTTATATAGGCCCTAAGGCCGATAGCCTAGTACCAACCCAATAAACCTGCTGTGCAGCATGTGACAACTGCCTGCCAGGGGATGCATAGGACAGACTCAGGCCTGCACTGGACAAATGCCAGCACCAAGTCATGTAGGCTTATTTCAAAAAGCCCTGGCATGAAAAGGCCCAGTTCTCCTTAACCTAAGGACTCGTGTCCTGCTGCTGGATTCAGGTATAAGCCTGGGACATGCAGCTCTCAGTCCTAAATGCATCGCCCCAAGCTCAGGACAGAGGACTGAAAAGTTATCTACTTATCATAACCATACATATGTGTGTTGTTCATTTTCATTCTTCCTCAACAAATGGATTCGATCCAGTCCTCGGATCTGACTTGGCCACTTTTTCCAGTCTAGGATTTGGGTCTCGAGCTCCTCCTATTACCCATAATGCCTCTCATTACTGCTTTACCTCAGAGTTTGCTACCTCCAAACAAAGCTGACAGAATAATGATGAAACAGAAAATAAATATAGTGGGCTCAAACAGGAACAGAGCTGTCTAACCAATTCCCTCAGGCCATTCCCAAAGACAAGGAAGGGGGCACCTGGGAAAGGAGTTGAAGAATGAAAATGAGCAACACAGGTGCAGTTATAGTAAGTACATAACTTAAAAATCTGATGATGTCATTTTCATTCGTTCTTCAATGAATGGGACAGAGTCCCCAGCTACAGTAACTTTGGGAGGCCCTCATAGAAGGATATTCCATAGTATCACAGAGCCAAACGCTGCTCTATTTCTGGAGGTGATGTCCAATTTGTAATGAGCCACAAAAGTATGAGCTTTGGACCAAGTGGCAGCTGCACAAATCAACTGAAGCTCTGGACCAAAATGTAAATGACGTAGCCATTGACTTCGTGGAATGAGCTTGTGGTGGTCTTGGTAAGGTCAAACCTTTTAAGGTACAGACATGAAAAATACACATCAGTAATCCATTTGGCTACTGCACTTTTTGATACAGGCCTACCCAATTTGTTTTTGGCAAAGGAAACAAATAATCGATCAGTCTTTCTAATTTTTTGTTCTACGAAGACAAAGCAGCCTGTGTACATCTAAAGAATGAAGCATGTACTTCTCCTTTACTTTCAAATTTAGGGAAAAAAACAAAAAACAACATTTGCTTCTGATGCAAACTTGTGTAAAAAAAAAGGATGGTTTTGTACATAAAGCTACTCTTCTCTTATGGAAAATCAAATAAGGCAGCTTAGAATAGTATGCTTGAAGTTCAGATACTCACCTAGCCAAGGTTAGGGCTACTAGAAATGCTGTTTTCCAAGAAAGAAATTTGAGGTCCATTTTTGCAGATGGTTCAAAGGGTGACTACATCAGAGTTTGTAACACAAAAGTAGGATCCCAAGGTGGTATTGGGTCCTTAACAGGGTACCCAAGTAAAATCTACTCTTAAGAAAGGTTTTGCATAACTTAGATGATGCCAAAGAGAAGGTATCATCTCCAATATGAAAATCTAAAATGGCCGTCAGTTGAACCTTAACAGTGAAGAAACTGGCCTCACCTTGAAGAAAAGCCAAAAATTCTAAAACAATGGGGATTGGAGCAAAGAAAGAATGCAAATCTCTTTGTGGAGCCAATAAGGAGAATTTCTTCCATTTACTTTTATAAATCTTTCTTGTAGAGGGTTTCTGAGATGAAAACAATATCCTTCAAACAGGAGAGGAAAGCCTGGAATGTCTAGCCATCATTGGAATTGGTGAAACCATGCAGTCAATTTGAGGTCTGGAATGTCTGGGTGAATCATGCCAGACAGGTGAGAGGATATCTGGACTGGGGTCCAGTGTCCACAGAGGTCACATCAGATAAGACCATAGGAAACTAACCACATCTGCAGATGGCAAAAGGGAGCAATGATGATTACTTTCCACTTAAACCTGACCGCTTTCTGAAAAAACTTGGGAATTAGGGGTAGGGTTGGATAAGCATAATGACCGGGGGGCAAATAAGGACTACAGCACCTCTTGGTGACTGTCCCAAAGGGGGAATTAGGGCAAAGAATCTGCTACACTTGAGGCGAGAGGTGAACCGGCTGCAGCATGGTTGACCCTACTTGTGGAAGAGCATGATTGCCACTGTCCGATTTAGGACACCACTCATAAGGCATCAGGATAGTGCTGCTCAGCCAGTACGCTAAAACATTTGTTTTCCCCAGAATGTGCGTCACTACAAGAAAGTGGTTGGATGAGATCGCCCACTGCAAAACTCTGTTTTTCGGCAAAGAGGGCAAGATCTGGTTTCCATTTGTTGGTGAAACAAACTGACATGTCGTCCATTTGAATAACAATTCTCCCCAGTGGGAGAGAGTTTTGAAAGGCCTGTAATGCTAATAGGACCACTCATCTCCAGGATGTTTACATGCAACTTTGTCTCCTGAAGTCCACATACCTTGAACAGTCCCGTCCCAAGTAATGCCCCCCCAACCCAAACTGGGAGGCATCCGTGGTCAACGTGGCAATGGGTGGAAAAAGGATGAACACCTTGGCAAATCTCGATGGATTTGATCCAAAACTCAGATTCGCTGCAAACCCTAGATAGTGTTATTGGAAATCATAAGGGCTGGTACACAATGGATCACTGCACTTGTAGGGTCCACTACATGATTCTCATGTGAAAACAAGCTGTTGGAATCAGTGACTGTTGCAGCCATTTATCCCAGAGCTCTTAAAATCAATTTGGCTGGAGGAAAAGGGTGAGAATTTTGACTGACATTTAACCTTACAGAAAGGATTCAGTTCTGTGGCAAGGATGCTTAAAGATTTCTTGTGTCTAAGGGAGTTCCTATAAACTCCAAGACTTGTACTGGTTGAAGTCTGGACTTTGGAAGATTTACTGTAATGCCTAGAAAGTGGGTCAGCTAAGTAAAAAGCCCTGAATCCTTACAGTCTTGGATGATCTGCAACCACGGTCATACATTTGAACACCCTGGGGGCTGTGGTAAGATCAAAGGGCAGGGATCTGAAATGGTAATGACTAGCTCCTAGTCGAAAGCTAAGGAATCTGAAGGATTGTCTGTTCATTTTGATGAGGTAGTATGCATCCCTTCAGATCTATAGACCACATCCAGTCATCTTTTCTGGAGTGACTGTAGAATGGACTGAATCTTGACTATCCAGAATTTGGAGTTCTTTGTGAACTTGTTTAGTTAACAGACATCCAGGTTGTGGCCTCAGGTCCCCTGTCTTCTTTGGCACTAAAAAAGAGAGTCTCGAGTAAAAACTGGATCCTGTTTAGTCTGGTGGGACCTCTTGGATTTTTGTCTAGCAGATTTTGCATTTTTATTGACTGCTTGCTCCCACTGATTGGATGGAACATCCAGAAGACTCGCTCCTTCATCCTTGGTGGATTTTGTGAAGGGTTAATAATATATCCTCTGGATAGGATTTGTTGCATTACTGTTTCTCTTGTAATGGGTGCCGAGGCTTTTGGGTGCAGAGACGAGCATCCCCTGACCAATTCCAGAGAAGTCAGGCAACCTGTCAGGAAGGCTGAAAGGGTCTGTCCAAGAAGGAATCCAGAGATCCATGATTTTGCGGTCCCCCCTTACAAGTGGGCAGTGTCTTCCATTATTATAAATATTTCTCCCTTTGCCTCAGAGAAAATCCTTCACGTAAATCTTGAAAAGGTCCTTCAGATTTCCAAAACCACATTTTCTTACCACAGTGCTGATTTCTGGAGAAGGATCTTTGCAGCGTAGCGAGACAGATTCCTACAGCAGATAGGGTCGTTCCATCTTGTTCAATATGGGAGAGCATATCTTTCACGGGAGGGCCAACCAGAAGTTCCATCAAAGGAAGCATTGATGAATGATGCTTTAAAGGGCTCTCTAAATAAATACAAGTCCATCCAGGCGTGCCCTCTTATGGATATGCCTGTAACAGCGGCTTGTGAGGAACTCTGAGCAGCATGAAAGATTAGCCTCACGGATGCATTAGATGTAGACTGCAGGGGGGGGGGGGGCAATCTCAAAGAAAAAACTGTCCCAGGGTTAGAGTTAGTGATTTCCTTTAACAAATCCCTCTAAACTAGTAAGGTGAGCCAGATAATTTAGCAATAGTATAGCAAAAGTCACTGAAGCATACACACACGCTTTCCACATCTGTCCAAAGCCCTAAACTCTCTATTAAGGGGGGTGAAGAGAGGAGCTCTGCTAAGCTAGTTCCTTTCTTCTGGCGGCCGCAAAAACCACGGCATCTATGGGGAATCCCTTTAGACTAATGCCACCTCTCTGGTGGTGCATTTGGGATCCTTTCAGGGTGTTTGGGGATTGGAGTTATGGTGTCTGGTTCCTTCCAAGGCTATCCGATGACAAGGTTGATAAGCTCATCAGTTGGGGAGGGGGATAACCCAATATGTAGATGGGCTAGACCTGAAGGCTTCCAGAAACACTTATTCCTCCTGAGAAGGTATTTGGAAAGACTATTACCATTTTTGGCACAGGATTTCTAAAATGCCTCCAAATCAGATGTCTTCTAGTGGAGATCTGGGGGACCCTTCTCCATTGAAATCAGTCTTCTGTCAATGATTCCTGAGGGGAATTCAAGTGCCTCCTTTTGCACATTTTTTTTCTGAGGGACCTCTTCAGTAGCGTACTCTGTCGAAATATTAGAAGGAGAAGCCCCAGAACCACAACTGTTTGGAAGCTCTAACATGTTGGCTGTCCCTGTAGAATAAGATAGTGAGACTTGGCACTCAAATCCTGAGGAGTGGAAATAGGATCCAAACATGCAACAGCTGAAGAATCCCCGTGATGGGAGAAAACTCCTTCCACTACCAGGGAAAGTGGTAATTAGCCTCCCCATAGTCAAAGATCTCAGCTTAGTCAATACTCCACTCCCCTCCCCTCAGGTCCCTTCCCTGAGGTGGGAATCCGACCTGAGCTGTGGATCTCAGAGGCACCAAGGGGAAGCAACTGCTCCGAAACCAGAGATGAAGTCATCCCTCTGGACCAGATGCAGACACCGTTTCCAAGATCCATTCTGCTCCAAAGCACTCAGAGCTTATTGGAAAAGGGGAAGATCAGAGTCAATGAAGGTAACGTCCAAGGATCGGATGTTTCAACAACTGAGATCTTTGGATCAGACAGCTCCGAAATCTCTGGTCGGATCATAGAAGAAATTGCTGAAGGGAGCAGTGAAGACTGTAGACTCTCAGATCCGAAAAAGGATGGAGCCTGAAGGACCCTCATGTGGATACGTGTCCTAAGGTGCTTTCTCATCATCCTATCCACATTATTCTCCAAAAGACCTGATGTAGGACAAGGCCAGAAAGTCTTCTTTTGAAATTTCCATGAGGAAAGGTGATCAGAGAAACCGGCTTCAATGAAAAGAGGGGAGACCAGATCCGAGGAGGCAGACCAGTTGTGTAAAATCTTACCATCACCATATATGTTCTCCTCTTCTATATGCTGCACTATTCATAACATGGGGGAGTCTGCACCATCTGACTCGTATATCCGGCCAGTATACAAAAGTCTGGCGCTACTGTAAGCTACGTGTGACATCGCACAGTGAACAAATTCTACGTCGGCCATAAAATGACAGAGCATAAAGCAGACATCTTTCATGTACCAGAACTCAGAAAGTACAGTTGTGTACACTTACCATAAATGTAGATGTTTGAGTGTTTTCAATGTTGCAGTCATCACACTTGGGTTATCTGCCTGCAGGTAGGTAGCCATCAGCCCGAATACCAGAGACTTAGCATCTCTGCATCGGTTGTCGTCGCTCCAGGACTGACGTCAGGTCATCAGGGGTATAAAAACAGGCAGCTGACGCCATTACATCAGTTTTTCTTGCCCAAAATGTCAGGAGCCCCCCAATAGGGAGCGAAGTTATGGTGGAGGAAACCACCACCAGTAAAAAGTAAATACCAATACTCCTGAAAATGGGGGTAAAAGGCCTAGACAGAATAAGGAGAGACAGAGAGACAGAGAGAGAGACAGAGAGAGAGAGAGAGAGAGAGAGAGACAGAGAGAGAGAGACAGAGAGAGAGAGAGAGACAGAGAGAGAGAGAGAGAGACAGAGAGAGAGAGACAGAGAGAGAGAGACAGAGAGAGAGAGACAGAGAGAGAGAGACAGAGAGAGAGAGAGACAGAGAGAGAGAGACAGAGAGAGAGACCAGGACTGCAACAGTGAATACACTCAAACATCTACATTTATGGTAAGTGTACACAAAACTGTACTATGTTCGTGTTTCAGTGTTGCAGTCATCACATTTGGGTGGATTCCACAGCTGAAGATGGATAGAGGCAGTCAGGAACAGTTAGGGCTGGCTATCATGACTTGCAGGACTGCTGTTGAAAAGCCTGCCCTGGATTTGGAGAAGATAGACAAATGGTAGTGCTTGGTGAAAGTGTGTACTGAACTCCAGGTAGCAGCATCCAGGATGGCCCTGGTAGGGACTCCCCTGAGGGATGCAGTAGAGGTAGATGTTGCCCTAGTGGAGTGTGTTCTGACCCCCTGCGGAGTTGGTTTCCCATGGTGCTTGTAGCAGAAATGGATGCAATGTGCTATCCATTTAGATACAGTTTGCTTAGAAATGGCCTTGCCCTGTGCCCCGGTTGCAAAGCTGACTAATAACTGGTCTGATTTTTTTAAAGCCTTAGACCTATCCAGGTAAAATCGGAGCTGTCGGTGCATGTCCAAGGAGTGCAAGATCCTTTCCCCTTTATTTTGAGGATTAGGGGAAAAAGGTTGGCAAATGTATGGTTTGACTGAGAGCCACACTGGACACCACTTTATGCATAAAGGAAGGGTTAGTCCTGAGACGGTCCCTGTCAGCATGGAAAATAATGAAGGGTTCCACAGCCATAAGAGCTTGTTGTTCACACACACTTCTAGCTGAAGTGATGGCTAGAAGCAATGCTGTTTTCCAAGAGAAGAATTTTAAGTCTGATGCTGCTGTAAGCTCAAAGGGTGGGAGTGTGAGCTTTTCCAGTACAAAGTTAAGGTCCCAAGCAGGGTTGGGTGCTCATCTTGGTGGCCTCAAGTTGTTTGCCCTGCTCAGGAACTGTTTGATAAGAGGGTGCGAGAAGAGAGGTGGCTCAGTGTGGTAATGAGCCAAAATGGCTGAGGCATGAATCTTAATGAAAGAGGAGGACAGGCCTTTGTGGAGTAGCTCTGTTAAGTAATCCAAAATTAAAGGCAGGGAGGGCAGAGTTGTGTCCTCTCCTTTAGATAGGCTCCATGAGCAGTATCTTTTCCACTTATCCACATAGGATTTCCTTGTAATAGGCCTTCTGGCTTCAAGAATGATGTCCAGCAGCTGTTTAGGGCTGCTGGGATAGGATTCAAGGGATAAGCCAGGTTGCAAGACTTAAGGTTTGCAGTTGCAGATGTAAAATCTGCCCCTCCTGCTGAGAGAGCAGGGTAGGGTTCTGATGTAGGTGCCATGGTGGCACCGATGTCAGGCTGCAGAGGAGTGGGTACCAGTGCTGGCGTGGCCAGTCCGGGGCAATGAGAATTATCCTCAGTCTGTCCTGTCTTATTTTGAGTAATACTCTTGGGAGAAGGGGCGGGAATGCATAAACAGAGATTTACCCACTGATAGGATAGGGCATCCACTTTTCAGGCCCTGCTGCGAGGGTTCCTGGTGCAGAATCTGATGAGCTGATGGTTGTAGGGGGATGCAGAAAGGTCCACATCTGGGGTCCCCCATTTCTCAATCAGAAGGTTGTAGGTGCTGGGCTCTGCCACTCGTATAGGTCTAGGAGATTTTTGGTTAAGTCTGCCAGTGAATTTTGTTTGCCTGGCAGGAATTGAGCTTGCAGATGGATTTGCATGTCCAATGCTGTGTTCCACAGAGCCATGGCTAGCCTGCAGAGTGGGTAGGAATGGGCTCCCCCCTGCTTGTTGATGTACCAGAATTGTGGTGTCTGTTTTTATTAGAAGTTGTCCCGGAAAGAGTAGGGGATCTGAAAGCTGTCAGGCCGTTCTGCACAGCTAGCATCTTTTTGGTTTATGTGCAGATGATTTTGACTTGGGCTCCAGTGGCCCTGAATGCTTTTGCTGTCCATGTGTGCTCCCCAAGCATAGTCTGATGCGTCTGTGGTTAGGGTCTGGGCGGCGTGGGGTTGAGTAAAAGGCAGTCCTTATTGCGGTTGCATGCTTTTGCCACCAAAAAAACTGTCCTTAGACAGGGTATGATGGGAATGACTGTTTCCAGGTCCTGAGAATGTTGGCACCCAACTTAAGAACCACTGAAGTTTCCTCATATGCAGACTTGCATATGGAATTAGCAGTATACATGAGGCCATGAACCCTAGGGCCTGCAGTATTTTTCTTGCAGATAGCTGGGTTCTGGTGGCCATTTGTTTGAAGTAGGCTGTCAGATAGACTTGTTTTTCTTAAGTGAAGAATGCCATCTGGGATGCTGTGTCCAGGCTTGCTCCCAGAAATACAATCATTTGACTGGGTACCAGTTTTGATTTCTTTTCATTGGTGTACCCCAGGGAAGTGAGGTTTTTCACAAACGTCAGGTGCTGCAACAGCAATTCCTGACTGTCCGCCTGAATCAGGCAGTCCAAGTACGGGTAAATTTGGATATTTCTCTGCCTGCAGCATGCAATGGCTGGAGCCAGGCATTTTGTGAATACGCTGGGAGGAGTGGATAAGCCAAATGGAAGTGCAGAGAACTGATGATGCATAGATCTGGCCCTGAAACATAGATACTTCCTGCATGATTCCCTTATAGGGACGTGCAGATAGGAGTCTTTTAAATCTAGGGTGACTAACCAGGCATCCTTGGTTAGCATAGGTAGAAGCTGTTTGCAGGGTAAGCATTTTGAATTTTGGTACCACCAGGAAGGTTTTGAGAATTGGATTGGGTTCCAAGAGCTCTCTTTTCTGGGTACCTAGAAGAGTCTGGAACAGAATCGAACTCTGTTCCACTGGAACTGGCTGAATACCTCTCATGGAGAGCAGGGATAGAACTTGGTTTTGAGCCTCTGCCCACTGGTTTGGAGGAAGGTTTGGGAACCCTTTTGAGGTTGGTAGTGAGTGGAAGTAAAATTTGTACCCCTGGGATACAACGTCGAGGACCCATCAGTCTTGTGCAATGGACATCCAGTTTTTTGCATAAAGGGCAAGTTTTCCTCCTAGGGACACAAGCAATTGGGCAGAGGTGGGAAGCAGAGTGGAGAAGTCATTGAGAGTTTTTTCCGTAAGAAGGTGGCTTACCACTCCCTTGCTTAGATCTCTGCATACCCCGAGACTAATATGTTGCTGGTACTTCAGCATGTGAAACTGACCATTTAATGCCCTAATAGCAAGAGTAGCACAGGTATATACCTTCTTACTCCATCTGTCCAAAGCTCTGGAATCCCTGTCCAAAGGGGTGGGATTCTTGGCTATAGTTGCCTTGATACCTTTAGGCCCCTGGGAAATGATCTCTGGGTCAGCAGTAGGATACTTAAGAAATTTGTGAGTGTCAGGTACTCTGTAGTACCCATCTGGTTTCCTAGGGGCAGGAGGTAAAGTATCAGGAGTAAGACTGGATTCCATAAAATCAACAACCTCCAGGACAGGGGGTATTGCTAAAGGTCTGTGTTGTGGCAAATCTAGGAATTCTGAGCCTCTTTTTGGCCTGAGGATAGTCTTGGCATTCCCAGTGGAAATGCTCTCAAGTTATGTAAGGTTTCCGCAAAAGAAAAATCCTCTGGAGGGGAGGCAGAGGGAATGGATTTCTCTGCATCTGAATCCTCATAAGCAGATAAGGCCATGTTTTCATAATCAGATACCTCATTTATCGGACTCCTGGTCTGTTGAAGCTGCAGGGGACTGGTCTCTTCTCCTCTTAGCAGAGGAAGGCTGACTTCCCCTAATCAGTGTAAGAAGGTCTTCTGCCATTCTAAGCATCTGTTGCTGTGGCATGGGAGGAGGTGCATGTGCTTCGGTAGTCGGTTTTTTAGGCGTAGCGCATACTCGTGGCCTAAGAAACTCGTTAAAGATAAAAAAAAAGTTTGAGTCGAATGTTGGTAGTGTGAAGAACTGCCTCAGAAGCCAGTGCCTGCACAGCAGCTCTAGACCCATCAAGGTAGAGACATCCGCAGGTTCCATAGTCGAACGGTCTCATGGCATACTGGACTCCGAATGGGTCTCAGTAGAGGCCTGCAAATCCATAGAAGCGGGCATCAGGGGCTGCGATAGCACCCAAGTACTGGCGACTATCTTAACGGAAGCATCGTCAGCAGCTTTAGACCTATGCGGTCTGTCTGTCTTTATCCTTGCGTTTTTCCTGAATATCGGTAGTCGGATGGCTTACCAAGGCCATTTCAGAATACGGAGATAGAGAGAGAAAGAATTTACTGACAATGAGAGCCCGACGACAAATGGTTCGGGTGCTGAACAAAGCACAAAACCGACAGCGAGGTACGTTGTGGTCTGGGCTTTAACAGGTGATGCAGTAAGGATAAAAATCTCTGTGTGGTATTTGCTTTCCACAGGCAAGACAATTGTTAACTTTTTCTGACATTGGTTAGAGCAAGAAAAAAGGATCCCAACGGGGTACTTCGCATTAGAAGACTTCACGATTATTCATTTCGTAAAGAAAAATTCAGGTAGCGGATGACCGGCACTTGCGAACTGCTTCTGCTAAGGGATCCTCAGCAAGAAAGACTGATGTAATGGTATCAGCTGCCTGTTTTTATAGCCCTGACGATCTGACGTCCTGCAGCGACAGCAACCGACGCAGAAACACTAAGTCTCTGTTATTTGAGCCGACTGAGGGCTACCTGCAGGCAGATAACCCAAGTGTGATGACTGCAACAGTGAAACATGAAGAACATCGGAATGCCACAAAAAAATCACTAGCCTGATCCTAGGTGAGGAAACGCGCCACTAGAAGCCAGGCAAGCATCAGGGCAGGGGGGGATAATACTGCAACATATAGAAAAGAAGGACATACACGGTTATGGTAAGATTTTACATAACTATTCTATGTCCTTCTATATACATGTTACAGTATTCATAACATGGAGTGTACCAAAGCTCATGCAGAATTGGGTGGAAGAGCAGTAACATTTTCCACAAACCCCTGTAAAACAGGCCTAGCAAAATCCGCTCTGGACCTAGAAATGACATCTAACTTATGTTTCGTGAAGGTATGAACAGAAGACCAGGTAGCAGCTTCTGGGCTAGAACAGGTGTCTAAAGCCAGGAAGACAGCTCTGGTGGAATGTGCCCTACCAGGTGAGGGGAGATTCTTCACATGTGACAACAGAAGGAAATGGTTTTGGAAATCCAAGTAGAAACAGTTTGCTTGGAAACATGGTTGCCAAGGGCCCTTGGGTCAGATTTCCTAATTGGTTTGGTTTTATCCAGGTAATATTAGAGTTGCCTGTGCACATCTGAAATGTGTAGGATCCTCTCACTAGAAGATTGAGAAAGGAAAAAGGTGGGAAGATTGATGGACTGATTGAGTGATAATTCATTTACCACCTTGGGCATAAAGGAGGGGTTAGTGCGCAAGAATACTTTATCCTTGGAAAAAAAACGGTAAGGGGGAAGAAGACATCCCAGCCTGTAATTCAGAAACTCTTCTAGCAGACGTAATGGCCATGAGAAAGACCGTTTACCAGGTGCAGCGTTGCAGAGAAGCAGAAACTTGCTGGCTCAAAAGGGGCCAGAGTAAGTTTTTCTAACATGGAAGCTAAAGGGGGAGACATAGGCAGACATGCAGAGAGGAGAAAAGCGGGCTTTGACTGAAGAGTATGACACAGTCCACTCTGCAGTAATTCATAAAGGTAGGACAAAACCACTGGAACATCCACCAGCAGTGATTGTAAATCCTTTTCAAGGCAACAGAAGGAAAATCTTTTCCATTTAGAAACGTAGGCTTTCCTAGAACTAGGTTTTCTGGCCTCCTGCAGAACTTTTGGCATGTCTTCAGAGAGTGCCTGAAGGGAATCAAAACCATATCACCTATAGGGGTCAGTCGAAGAGTGGACATCTGTGGGTGTATTAGAGATCCCTTGTCCTATGTGAGTAGGTCCATTCTGTAGGGTAACTTGTGGTGATTGCCCTTGGCTAAATAAAGCAAACAGGGGAATCAATGCTGTCTTGGCTGAAAGGGAGTCACCAGCAAGTTATTTGATTTCTCCTGTTGGAGTTTCAACAGGACCTTTTGGAGAACTAGGAAGGGGGAAATGCATATTGAATAATCTCCTTCCATGCCAGGGGATCTGGGCCTCTGACACAAAACTTGGGAAGTTGCCTGTTCATGGGGGTGGCAAACAGATCTACCTGAGGTGTACCCGATAATGGATCATGCCCAGAAACACATCCCTGTGTAACATCCATTCATGGGACTGAGTCATGGACCTGCTCAGTGTGTTTGCCACAACATTTTGGGTTGTGGGTATGTAAGCCACCAGGAGGGTGAGTTGACTCTGGAAGCCAACTCCCAGGCCTGTAGAGCAAGTCTGCACAGGAGATAACACTTTGTCCTTCCCTGTTTGTTGACATACCAGACGACTGTGGTACATAAGTCCTCTGGGGAAAGAAGAGGTTTGAAGATATGCAGAGTGAAAATCAGGGCTCATCTCCATTATATTGATGCTCTCCCTCTTCTGAGTGGGAGACATCTCTGACCATCTATGAATCTACAGTTGCTCCCCATCCCCGGTATGAATCATCAGTGTAGCTCCTGAGTTGAAAAAGGTGGTTGCAAGGGTAAGACTGGATTCCTTGAAACCTGCTGGATCCACCAGTGTAAATCCTTTTCCAGGCAGGGTAGATGGGGAATAAACTCCAGAGGATGGGAGTGTTGTACCCATACTGTTCCCAGGAACCACTGGAATTTCATGTGCAACTTGGCTAAAGGAAACATGGGGATAGTGGATGCCATGAACCCAAAGAGGTGAAGAAACTCCCTGGCAGTGAGGGACTGTAGATGCAAGAGAGCCTGGAAGTTTGATGTGAGGGACAGTATCTTTTCTGGAGGTAAGGAGGCCAGCATCCTGTCTGATTAGTTCCTGCAGCCAAGAAAAAATGTGGTCTTGGGAAGGAACCAGAGGAGATTTCCAGTAATCTATTGTGAAACCTAGACCTTCCAGCAGTGACACCACGGCAGAGAGATTCCTCTGATTGGCATCTGGAGTCTGAGCCTGGAGAAGAAAGTTATCCAAGTATGGAAAATCTGTACGTCTTGTAGCCTGCAGAAGGCTATGACAGGAGCTAAGCATTTTGTGAAGACCCTTAGGGCCGCCGATGATCCACAGAGCAAAGCACAGAATTGAAAAGGTGAGGAAGCAATAGCAAAGTGAAGAAACTTCCTGAACCTATGATGAATGGGAATATGAAGATGGGCATCCTTGATGTCCAGTGCACCATCAAGGCCTGAGGAAGACGAGTGGGTAAAGTTAACATTTCAAAGGTGGGAGCCTTCAGGAAAGTGTTTAGATGGGATAGGTCTAGAAAAGGGTTTCTCCAAGGACCACTCTTCCTGGGGACCAGCAGCATCCTGGAGTAGAACCCTTTTCCTACTTGAGAAGGTGGCACCTCCTGAATAGTGCCTTGAAAAAGAAGTGTGGAAATGACCTGGGGAAAGAATTCCAGTTGTTCCCTCGGAGGTCACAGAATACCCTTGAAAGGAGAAGTTTTCCATAACATCAAGTGTCCTTGCAGGATGATGTATAGGACCCAAGAGTCCACAGTTTTCTGTGTCCAAGTAGAGAGAGAGAGAGAGAAAGGCAGAGGGAAAGAGGTGTCTATGGTCCAGGATGCAGATAGTCACGGACTATCCGTCTTAGTCTAAAAGGGTGGTTTCTGAGCAGGAACTGAGGAAGAAGATTTAGAGGAAAATTGTTTCCCTGCATCTCTTTTGCTTTTCAAAGACTGGGGCCTGAAAGGACTTCCTTACAAAGGTGGCCTTGGTAGGGTAATTCCTCTGAAACCAAGGCACTGGGGAAACAAATGTTTCAAATCATGCAGCTCCTTCCCCTTCTCCTGTAAAGACCTGGAGCTCTAACGGAGATCCTAAATAATGCCTTGTTGGCCAGGGGGCATCCATGATTTTTGCCTTTGTGTCATCAGGCAAAGGTTGAAGTCTAAGCCAGGAATATCTCCTGAGGACTGACCCAGATGCTCTTGCTCTAGGTGATGCCTCCATGGCATCACAGCTATACTTTATGGAAAGCCACATAACCTGAGCAGAGTAGTTAAGGATGCAGTTAAGCTTGGCCTTCGTGGGAGAGTCAGGAAGCTCAGAACATAGTTTACCAGCATCCAAGAGGAGGACCAAGGAATATCTGGCCATATGGGTCTAGTAATTAATGGCCCTAAAAGCCATAGTAGCTGATGTACAAACCTTTTCTATTCTCTTCATAACTTTACTCTCCTTATCTGAGGGAGAGCAGGGAAGTGGAAAGTAACATGTTGGAGGCCTTGTCCGCAGATACTGAAATGGTATATCAGGGTCTGCAGAGGGACATTTGCACAGAAATTTGGAATCCTCCAGCACTATATAAAATCTATCAGGCCTTTTAGGAGCATGAGGTTTTGAATAAGGGCACTGAGGCTGCAGCAAAGGCATCCAAAAAGGTTGGCAGAACAAGAAGTATGGCAGATGGGCAAGGGGAGTCCATCTGCAGCAAGTCACAGTACCTTTTTTGGATGTCTGACACCAGAGAACAATACCATTTGAAAAACTCCATTTTAAGAATGGTTTCCCCAAATGAGATATCCTCGCCAGGGGAATTAGTGCCATTAGATTCTTCTGGGGAAGCATAACCCAAAGAAGAAGAAATTCGGGCAGAGTAAGCCAAAGATTCGTCCTCAAACGAATCCTCCATCTGAAAACTCCTCAGAAGACCTCTTTTGTGGTACAGTGGGAGAAAAGGAGGGAGAAGGGAGAGAGCGCGAGATAAGGATAGTCTCAGGGCCATAAGGGCATTGAACAGGCCTTGGGAAAAGGCCTGCCAATCTTCTGGCTGTTCCTGAGGGGCAGGAGAAACAGATTTAGTTTTAAAGTTTGTTCTTTTTAGGAACATCTGTACAATGGAAGGTGGATGGGCCTGACGTCAGGCTACACTCCACAATACTAGTAGAGACATCTCGTACAGTGATCTTTGGAATGCCATATTGGCATTTCAGTTGCAATGAGCTGAGGTTCCCCCCTTGCGTCCCAGATGGATGCCTGCATTTCTGCAGAGGATGTGTTGGTAGAATCCTTCACGGCCTCTACAGTGGTACTCTTCAAAGCAGTGCCTACCAACTCTAGAATGGTCTCCAGGCCAATATCGGCCTTGGGACTGAAGTCCGGACCAGAGGGAGCAGCGGGTAACTCGGGCCTAGATTTCTTGGCCTTCTTAATTTGCATCTCACCTGAAAGACCCAACGTACATTCCATATAGCAAGAGAGACATTTAAAGTGCTAATTTTCTTTCTAGGTATAAAATTAAAGATAACCAGTTATGCAGGTTCTTGGGAAAAAAGGCCTTGCAAATACAACAAGTATGATCGTAGTCAGAGCCTAAGCAAAACAGACATAGGTTCTGAGAGTTCTTATGTGGAATCTGCCTTCCACACGGACACCTGACCTTCCTAGCTGACATGTAACCTCAAAAAAACAAAGTAGCAAAAAGTAAAAGAAAAAACTCAAGGGGGCACTTATCTGAACAAGATTCACAAGCAACAACCAGAGCAAACGATCTGAAAGGCGGCAGAAAAGTTATGAGGTCTGGTACATGCAGACATCTGCTTTATACCAGATGCCATTTTATGACCGATGTAGGATTGGCTCACTGTGGTGTCACACGTACCTTACAGTAGCACTAGACTTTTCTATAATGGCTGAATGTACAAGTCAGCTGGCAGCAGACTCTCCCATGATATGGAAACTGCAACACATGAATAGAAAGACATCTAGACAGATCCAATGAAGTCGGATGCCAGGTCTTTTTCACTTTAGGGGCAAGTCAGATCGGAGGCCTCTTTTGTTATGAAGGTAGCTCAGAACTCAGAGCTGAGGAAGGAGAATGAACAGGGGAGCATTTTCTAGACTCCCTGGGCTCCAATGTTTTAGGACTTCAAGGGGGGTTGAGCTCCTGAAGTAGAATAAACTGCAGTAGAAGCTGGTAATCCTTTCAAGATAAGCTTGTTACACCTATCACTGACCACCCACACAATACACACACTCCTTGTGGTCACCAGAATTGGGGATCTTATGCCCACAGAAGTGCATTTCTTGAATCCGGTAGGTTTGTCAGCCATACTGGAAAAACAATTTACAAGCTAAGCAACAAACATCTAGAAATACATATTTTAATACAAGTCAACAAAGTTATATAGAAAGTTTTTTTTTTTTTTTTTTTTGGAAAGAGAAAGAAAAATAACGATGGTATAAATGATGGTAGAGAAAAGTCTATGCCAGTAGTAAGAAAAGTCCTGAAAAATGTTACACTAGCCCTAACGGTAGAGAGGAAGTGAGTATCAAAAAGGTGCAGAAACAAAGATTTCAAAAAATATTTTCACTCACAAACTCCCAGCTTGACAGCACGAAATTTCAACTATTCGCTAGAGAGGCAAACAAGATCTAAGGTAAAGCAGTAATGAGGGGCATTACTGGTAAAGGGAGGAGTTCAAGAACCAGATCCTAGACTGCAAAAAAAAAAAACTGTCAGTCTGATTTGAAGATCAAATCCGAACCCATTCGCTAAGGAACGAATGAAAATTACATCAGATACTGATGATTCAGAGAAAGCTGGTGACAAGTGCACTTCAGTCATTCAGTTATAAGATGGGTGGTGCTTACTCTTTTGGATGCACCTTTCCCAAACAAGGTAGTTGCTAAAGCTGCACATCTCTCACTGGCCTCTCATCATCTGCAATTCAAAAACATGACCTCTGGGGATTAAGCCAGTGTTACAGGCAAGGAACTTGGTAAGATGACAATTTGTATCTATGGTTTTAAATTTTGTCTTAATGTTTTCAAATTGATTGTTCATCTACATAGGAGTTTTTATTGGTTGGAATATATTTTAAATACCAAAGTAAAGAGACGTCATGTTGTCTGATGAAGAGGCAAAACTTGTCGCAAAAGCGCTCACCATTAAAAGTTTATTTTTTCTGGATACTGGCTGTGGTTTGGTTCTACTATATTTTTCAGTACATTAACTTTTCTATGCTGAAAATCTGTACAGATATGCAAACTGTCTTTTGTGATGGGATACAGAATCTGAATTGCCTAGATATAATAAAACCTTACTAAGTTTAATGCTATTGGGATTAAAAAAAAAAAAAAGCTGAACCCAAAATCTAAACCAACCGTAAGTTTTGAATATTAAGGAAACAACTGGAGAGACATCTTTAGAAAAGTGAAAAAGAAGTTACGTACCCACCATAACGTTCCATCTGAGTAGGTAACTTCATTTGTCAGCAACCTCTGGGTATCGGATCCGACCTGGATCCGAGCCGGCAGCTTTCCAAGCTAAAGATCTGAGCTCAAAGCTTCTCCCCCTTACCCATAATACCCTGCTACCTCCCCTCCAATCCTCAGATCGAGTTTGCCAATTTTCAACCAACAGTCAAACATACTTGAAAGAGAAACGCTAACCTGATGCGTAACAGAAGGAAACATTCCGTTATGAATATGATCACGAAACAGGCTAGGGGGAAGGAGGGGGGGTTGGTTGCTGACAAATGAAGTTACCTACTCAGATGGAACGTTATGGCGAGTACATAACTTCTTTATCTGAAGTAGTTAACTTCATTTGATAAGCAACCTGTGGGACAGAGTCCCCAGCTACCAAAAACCTGGGAGATCCTCATGGAAGGATATTCTGGAGCACTGCGGAGCCAAAGGCTGCCCTACCTCTAGATATCAGATCCAGCTTGTAATGAGAAATGAAGGTATGAGAAGATGCCCAAATAGCCGCTGAACAGATGTCATCTAAGGGAACTCTTGACCAAAATGCTGCAGAGGTAGCCATAGAACAGGTAGAGTGTGCATGAACCCCCAAGGGTTCTGGCTGACCAGAAGCTGAATAAGCTTGTAAGATGCAGTGGGATATCCATCTGGCTAAGGTAACTTTCGTAACTGGCTTGCCTAAGGAAGGCATAGCGAAAGACACGAAAAGCTGTTCTGATTTGCAAGAAGCAGCTGTCCTGTGCAAATAAAATCGCAATTGTCTATGCACATCCAACAAATGCAGTTTATATTCCCCTTTGTTTTGAAAGTTGGGAAAGAAAACAGGCAAATTGATGATTTGATTGATATTGGCCTCAGAGGCCACTTTAGGCAAGAATAAAGTATTAGTCTTGAGAGATACTCTGTCCTTATAGAAAACCAGGTACGGCGGGTTTCGTACAAAGGGCTTGAAGTTCAGATACCCTCCTAGCTGAAGTAATTGCAATCAAGAAGGCAGTCTTCCAGGATAAGAATTTTAAGTCAACGGAAGCTGCAGGTTTAAAGGGTGGACCCGTTAGGGCCTGAAGAACTAAAGTGAAGTCCCATGGGGGAATCGCATTCTAAACCGGAGGTCTTAAGAGAAAGGTGCCTTTCAAAAAGGTTTTGCATATCTTAATGGAAGCAGAGGGTTTAAGGTTGTCCCCGATGTGGAAATGAGAAATGGCAGCCATCTGAACCTTCACAGTAGAAGAACTGGCACCTTAATGGAAAATGTGGGACAAAAATTCAAGAACTGCTGGGATGGGAGCCGAGAAAGGATCCAAATCCCTATCTTTGGCCCAGATGGAAAAACGCTTCCATTTACTCTTGTAGATTTTCCTGGTAGAGGGTTTATGAGCCACTACCAGAATAGTTTTTACGGAAGACGAGATACCGGGAGTCCTAGCCATTAGTGAAACTGGATCAACCAAGCAGTGAGCTTGAGGTCGTCCAGGTTCGGAGTTTGCAATCCTGAAGGATGAGAGATCAGATCTGGAATGTGTAAGACCACAGATACAGGAACCAGATCGGACGAGGCCAGAATGGGGCTATGAGGATTATTTTGCTCCCCAAACGACGAGCTTTCTGCAGAAATTTCGTCATTAGCGGAAGAGGAGGATAAGCATAAAGAAGACCGGGTGGTCAAGCATGAACCAGAGCGTCCCTGAGACTCTCCCCAGGTGGGGGAATTATAGTGGAAAATTTGCTGCATTTTGCGTTTGAAGGAGACGCAAAGAGATCGCAGCAAGGTTGACCACATCTGAGGAAGATCTGTTTTACTACTAAGGGATTTAGAGACCACTCGTAAGGTGTGAGGATAGAACGACTCAACTTGTCTGCTAGAATGTTGGACCGACCCGGAATGTGCGTTGCTATCAGAAAGCAGTTGGTGGAAATCGCCCATTCCCTAACTCTCATAGCCTCTCGACAAAAAGGGTGAGAACTAGTTCCTCCAGGTTTGCTGATGTACCAGACTACCGTCATGTTGTCTGTCTGAACTGCAATAGTCCCTGGAGAAAGAAGGTCCTGAAGGGCTTGCAACACCAAAAGCACCGCCCTCATCTCCAGAACACTGATATGCAGAACGGTCTCTACAGGGGTCTACGTGCCTTGGACAGTTCTGCCCATGCAATGCCCCCCACCCCACCAGAGGCGAGAAGCGCTCGTGGTCAGTGTGGCTTGGGGTAGAGGCATCACGAACAGTCTCCCTGCCCGAAGCTCTCGGGAATGAAGCCACCAAAGAAGGGAGCTCCTGCAAACCTTGCTCAGGGGAATCAGTGAATCCAAAGGGTGTAGGAGGGGGGACCATTGGACCTGAAGGGTCCACTGAAGGACTCATGTGCAGTCGAGCAAGAGGTGAAAGGCTGATGGCCGCCGCCATGGATCCTAGGGCTCACAGAACTAATTCTGCAGGTGGGGCAGGGGACTGTAGAAGTACTATAACATGGAGTGACAAGGTGCATAACCTGTCCACTGTCAAAGGCCTTGGACTGGAGTGTGTTTATCCTGGCCTCTATGAAATCCAGAACTTGAACAGGATGAAGAAAGGACTTCCTGAAATTTATGGTAATACCTAGGTGATGGGCCAAGAGTAAAGAATAATCCCTGGCGGAACAGAGTAGATGCCTGGTGGGGACGGAGAGGAGTCAGTCGTCTAGGTATGGAAAGACCTGAATTCCCTGAAGTCTCAGGTGGGCTGCTACAACTGCCATGACCTTGGTGAACACCCTGGGGGCTGTGGTGAGGTCGAACGGAAGAACCCTGAACCGATAATGACTGGCTCCCAGCCGAAAGCTGAAGTACCTCCTGGATCGTCGGCCCATGAGAATGTGGTAGTACGCATCCTTGAGGTCTATAGAGCACATCCAATCGTTCTCCTGCAGAAGGGGGAGAATAGATTGTAGAGTGACCATCCGGAATTTCTCTTTGGCAATGAACAGGTTCAAGGCTGACAGGTCGAGAATTGGCCTTAAGCCCCCCCGTCTTTTTTGGCCCTAAAAAGAACCTGGAGTAATTGCCCAACTCGGATTGCTCTGGGGAGACATGTTGGATGGCCCTTTTTTCTAGTAATTTCTTTATTTCTGAAGCCGCAGCCTCCCTCTGATAGGGTGTGACATCGGGGAGGTGCCTCCCTAACAGGGAAAGATTCAGGAAGGGGATAGAGTAACTTCTGATTATTATTCGGAGCACCCAGTGAATTGTAGTAATGGACTCCCAACTTGCTAGATGCTCCGAAAAACCCCGACTGCCTCCAGAGAGGGACAGTCGGACAACCCCTCAAAGCTGCTGCGTGGGCCAGTCGGAGAAGGGTTCTCTCGACCTGAAATTCTTTGGCCCCCCTCTGCCTCTGGGCCGGCATCCACCTTGTCCTCCCCTGCCTCTGAAGGATGAAGGGTCCGGAGTGAGACGGGACTGCTGAGATTTCCGGAACCACATTTTCTTTTGCCCTCTCTGGTTCCTTGAGAAGGACCTTTGAGGAGCAGAGAAGCGGTGATGGCAGACAGCATCTTCCTGTCTTTCTCGCTCTGGAGTAGCATGTCGCGGATGGTTTTGCCAAATAGCATAGAACCAAAGGGAGCGTTAGCGAAGGATGCTTTGAAGGGTTCTGCAAAGTCGCAAAGATGGAGCCAGGCGTGGCGCCGCAGGGCGACCCCTGCTCCGCTGGCTCTAGCCGCCCCCTCCGTGGCATGGGAGAGAAGCCGCATAAAAGTGTTTGATATTGACTTCAGAGTGGCCATGCGAGCCGAGAAAGTTAGTTTGTCCTCTGCCGCCATGGACTCTGGGGGAGACCCAGTGTACTCTTATCAGATCCCGCTGGAGCCTAATGACGTGTGCCGGATAA
This sequence comes from Protopterus annectens, assembly GCF_019279795.1. Taxonomy (NCBI): domain Eukaryota; kingdom Metazoa; phylum Chordata; order Ceratodontiformes; family Protopteridae; genus Protopterus; species Protopterus annectens. The sequence goes on from NC_056734.1 coordinate 417,371,474, forward strand.
TTCAGCACCCTTATAGAAAAGGTGGCTGAAGCAAACATCAGCTTTCCAATGCGGTCCATCATCCGAGACTCCTTATCAGGAGGATGGACTGAGGAACTTTCTTGTGCCAGTTCCTTCTTGGTGGCAGCCGCCACCACCATGGCATCTACCGGGGAACCTTTATTCCACGCGGGCTTGTCAGAAGGGGGACTAAGAAATTTATCCAGTCTCCTCGGGATTGGCTCCACAGTGTCCGGCTCCTTCCAAGCCCTGGTAGTAATCAAGTCTACCAAGGGGTCGGCCGGGGGGACACCCAGGAGGTAGACGGGCCTGCGTCAAACGCCTCCAGAAACTCAGAATCATCAGGAGGAAGGTTTTTGGGCTGACCACCCCCCTCTTATGCGTAGCATCTCCATAATGTCTCCAAAGGAGACGTCCTCTGGGGGTGACCTGGGGGAACCTTCCCCTAAGTCTTTGTCCTCTGTGAGGGGATTCAGGGGAGTCCAAGTGCCTCCTCTTGCACTTACGTTTGTGAGGGACCTCCTAGGCGGGACTGTCCAAGGAGGGCTCACCAACGGGGTATTGTTCCTCTACAGGAACTAACTGGGGCGCAGACGCAGGCTGTCCCTGGAGCCGGACGATGGAAGACAGGCCCATATGCGAGGGAATAAAGGGTGGATCCGTAGCACAGACAGGGGACTTCGAACTCCTTGACAGCACCCTCTCCACCACGTCGAACGCTGAAGGTGAACCACTCTCCCCTGGCTCCGAGAGTAGTCCCCTCGGCTCCGATGTGAGGACCGGTGTCGGAGCCGATGTGATCGGACCCGAAAAGGAAGAGCTCTCCGACAACAACAGAGCCGAAGACACACTCACCCCTGTGGATCCGAAGCTCGGCTCTCGGCCTCGGATCCAAAAGATGCCCCGATAAACTTGAGGGTAAAGCCGGCGAAGTAGCCAACTACTCAGCGTCGACTCCCCGGCTCCGAGATGACTCGGATCAGACTGCTCCAAAACCCGGTAGTGGATCAGAGAAGGAGCAATTGGTGCAAAGAAAGGGGCTGAGCTCCCTCCCGGAGGGGGAGAGGCAGGAGAAATCCCATCTGCATCTGGGCCTGCAGGAATCGACGCATCATCCGGTCCATATCTGCGGACAAACTCCTGGTAGACCTCAAAGAAGTCGAAGCAGGCCTGGAGGGCCACCTAGACTACCTCGAGGGTGACCGGGACTCCTCCTCCGGCTCCGGAGAGAAGCATGGAGAATGGAGCAGAGAGGAGGAAGACCTGGAAACCCTTGCAAGGGAACCAAGCACTTCAGCCGGCGGAGCCGAAGGGGCTGATTCAGAAGGTTGCTTATGGCTCTAATGCCTATCCCTCTCCTTTTCTTTCTCTCTGTGCCCCCTGTCTTTCTTAGAAGAGCTTCCCTAGGAAACAGCAGGAGGTTGAGTCCCAGCCAGGGGAGGGGAAGCTGAAGGCTGGACAGTCGCAGCCACGACTGAAGCCACTGAGGGAGAGAAGGAAGAAGAATCTGGGGGAAAGAGTCCTGCCAAGATTAACTTGTTTCGCCTGTCCCTCACAGCCTGGGGGTTGAAGGCCGCACAAATCTGGCAGCCCGATGTTAAGTGGGCTACCCCCAGGCAGAGAACGCACTGTGTGGCCATCCGCTGGGGACAGCTTATGACCACACTCAGCACATTTCGACAAAATGGCCTTAGGGCCCTCAGCCATCACACTCAAGTGCACACCCTAACACACAGTAAGGGGAAGGGAAATCACTAATTTACCACTAAAAGTAAATAAAAAACAGTTTAAACTACTGGTCTATTACACACACTCACATCGCTAATATTTAAACAAGAAAACTCCTAAATTCCTCTCACCTAAAAAGCTAAGAGCTCGACCCTTATGCTTCAGAAGCCACGGCAAATGAGATCTGAGGACTGGAGGGCGGTAGCAGGGTATTATGGGTAAGGGGGAGGAGCTGAGAGCTCAGATCTTTAGCCTGGAAAGCTGCTGGCTCGGATCCAGGTCGGATCAGATACCCACAGGTTGCTGTTCAAATGAAGTTAACTACTTCAGATGCAAATGTTTAAATAATAAATGGAATTTATGAGACCACTGCACATAAAATAATGTTCAAGAAGAGGACTGAGGTATAAGGGAGGGCCGGAAATGAACAATTTCAGTACAGTTGGAATGAATGCAAATTGTTAAAGAAAACATGAAAATCATGAAATGGTTATGCTTTTTGTTCTTTTGCTTATGTGTACATACTTAACATTTTAAAAATATCTTGCTTATTAAAGATGTTAAAATTCAAACTGAGAATAGCAAAAAATAGTTAGAAAGCTCAGGGATTAGGCATGCACTCCAATGCAGTACGTACCATGGCATGCACTACTGGATAAAACGACAGCACTCGAATGTGAAAGTTATGAATTAAAGCCATCACTTAAGGAGGATGTTTCAACTGCAGACCTACTGTGAAAGGGCCCCAGTATCAGAGCCACTGGTCCTTGGTTATGGTTCTCCAAGATGGGAAAAAAAAACACAAAACCAACTAACCACAGCCAGTCTCAAGGGACAGTCACGCTTGCTCCAGTGGTCCCTGTACCCTCAGCATCAAAGATTTCACTGATGAAGCTAGTAAGAGGAGGAAATGTCTGCTGCTTGGGATGCCTTTCTGGTGTCTTTGGAATGCAGTCCTCCTCCTATGACAGGGCTTCATTAAGAATTAGCCTAGATTAAAAGAAACAAAGCAAGAGAGCACCACAGAGATCCTCCATACTGATCAATGCCTCTTTCCTTTTTTGAAGGCTTTCATCTAGGTATCCTGAAGTCACAGCATCTTGTTCAGGAAGGAGACATTCAGGAAAAATAAACTAATTTTTAAAGGACAGCTTAAGGCATGACATCTGGTACAAATATTCTTTATTCTTCTAACTTAAGGATCATAAGCATAATCAAAATTTCACTGAAAGCAGCACAAATTAGAAGTTATGTACTCACCATAACGTTCCATCTGAGTAGGTGACTTCATTTGGATGCAACCTGTGGGTATCGGATCCGAGCCGGCATTTCAAAAGATTTAGGCTCAGAGCTCCGAGCTGCTCCCTCTACCCATAATCCCCTGCCAAGCCCTAACTGACCTCAGATTGAGTTTGCCTATATAATACTAGAATAAAAAGTATCTAAATAGATGCATAAACTCTTGTTGTATAAAGGTCAGGGGGATGGAGGGGGGGATGGTTGCATCCAAATGAAGTCACCTACTCAGATGGAACGTTATGGTGAGTACATAACTTCTAAATCTGAAGTAGGCAGACTTCATTTGTCTGAAACCTGTGGGACAGAGTCCCCAGCTACCTAAATCTTGGGTGGCCGTCATGGAAGGATGTTCCGGAGCACCGCTGAACCAAAGGATGCTCTTCTCCTGGAAACAACATCCACCTTATAATGAGAAATGAAGGTATGAGAAGAGGCCCAAGTGGCTGCCACGCAGATATCATCCAATGGCACTCGGGACTTAAAAGTGGCTGACGTGGAAACTGCCCTAGTAGAATGAGCCGTAACCCTTTGAGGAGCAAGCCTACCTGAAGTGTCATAAGCCTGCAGAATACAATTAGCAATCCATCTCTATAGTGTGACTTTGGAAACCGCTTTGCCCATAGCAAATTTAGCAAAGGAGACGAACAGCTGATCTGATTGTCTATGAACAGCCGTTCTGTGAATGTAAAAGCGCAATTGTCTATGAACATCTAAAGAATGCAGCTTATATTCTCCTTTGTTTTTGTACTTGGGGGAAAAACACAGGTAAGTTGATTGATTGATTAATATTAGATTCCGAAGAAACTTTTGGAAGAAAGGATGGATTTGCCCTGAGGCACACCCTATCTGGAAAGGAGAGGTAAGGCGGTTTGATGCATAGAGCCTGAAGTTCCGACACTCTTCTGGCTGATGTGATGGCTACCAAGAAAGCAGTCTTCCAGGAAAGGTACTTTAGATCTGCAGAAGCTGCAGGCTCAAAGGGAGGAGCAGTAAGGGCCTGTAGAACTAAGGATAGGTCCCAAGGTGGTACAGCTTCTTTGACCGGTGGTCTCAACAGAAAAACTCCTTTAAGAAAGGTCTTACAGATTTTCGCAGTCATGAGGGGAGCTGACTCATGACCCATATGATAATGGGAAATCGCTGCCATTTGTACCTTTACCGTGGAAGAACTAGCCCCTTGATGAAAGAGGTCTGTTAAGAAATCCAGTACCGCAGACATAGGTGCTGAAAAAGGATCAATACTTTTCTGGACCGCCCAAATAGAAAACCTTTTCCATTTGCTCCGATAAACCTTCCTAGTGGAAGGTTTATGAGCCGCCACTAAAATGGCCTTGACAGGTGACGAGATACCGGGAGTCCTAATCAAGGATGGAACTGGAGCAGCCAGGCTGCCAATTTCAGGGTGTGTAGATTCGGGACCGGAAGTCCTAGAGGATGGGAGATGAGATCCGGGATCGGATCCAGAATCCAGGGCGGATTCACTTTGTGAGACCATACATAAGGGAACCAGGGCTGACGAGGCCAGAACGGGGCAATGAGAATCATTCTGCTCCCCAAACTGTTGGCTTTCTGCAAGAGCCTCTGCATCAGAGGTAGTGGAGGATAGGCATAAAGGAGACCGGGAGGCCAAGCATGCACCAGAGCGTCTCTCGGGGATTCCCCAGGTGGGGGAAGTAGAGCGAAGAAACTGTCGCATTTGGTGTTTGAGTGAGAAGCAAAAAGATCGCAACAGGGTTGCCCCCAGACGACAAAAATCTTCTTAGCTACCAGAGGATTGAGAGACCACTCGTGCGGGGAAAGAATGGTGCGACAGCTTGTCCGCAAGGATGTTGGACTTTCCCGGAATGTGCGTTGCTACAAGAAAGCGTTTGGTGGAAATTGCCCATTCCCAGACTCTCATGGCCTCTCGACAAAGGGGATAGGACCTGGTTCCTCCCTGCTTATTGATGTACCAGACTACCGACATGTTGTCTGTCTGGATCGCAATAGTCCCCGTAGGAAGAAGGCTGTGAAGTGCTTGCAACGCTAGGAGCACCGCCCTCATCTCCAGGACATTTATATGCAACGAGGTCTCCGAGGTGTTCCACGTGCCTTGGACAATCTTGCCAGCAGAATGCCCCACCCCCACCCAAGGCGAGAAGCGTCCTGTAGTGGCTCGGGGGGAATGCTGCACAAAAGGGTCTCCCTGCTAGAGGCTCCGGAGACTGGAGCCACCAGAACAGGGAGTCCTTGCATACCTTGCTGACCGCTATTGGGCTGTTGAGAGAGGAGTATAGCGGGGACCACTGGACCTGTAGGGTCCATTGAAGAACCCGCATGTGTAAGCGAACATGAAGTGGAATAGCTGGTGCCATTGAACCCAGGGCCCTCGGGACCGAAGCCGCTGTCGGAAACGGTTGTAGGACTGCTGTGATATGACACTTCAGGCTGGACAGCCTGTCTGGGGTGAGGAAGGCCCGCATTGATCTTGTGTCCAACCTTCCTCCTATGAAATCTATAAATCTATAAGTTGTGTGGGGTGCAGTAAAGATTTCTCCCAGTTTATGGTGATGCCCAGCCTTGGGGCTATAAGAAGGAAATAGTCCCTGGCTGAGCACAGTAGATGCTTTGATGCTGTTAGGAGCCAGTCGTCCAGGTACGGAAAGACCTGTAATCCCTGGAGTCTCAGGTGGGCCGCTACTACTGCTAGTACCTTGGTGAACACCCTGGGGGCAGAGGTGAGACCGAAGGGGAGGACCCTGAACTGGTAGTGGCTGGCTCCCAGCCGGAAGCGATGGAACCTCCTGGACCGCCTGTCCATCCGAATGCGGTAGTATGCGTCCTTGAGGTCGCTAGAGCACATCCAATCGTTCTCCCGCAAGAGGGGGAGTATAGATTGTAGGGTGACCATCCAGAACTTTTGCTTGATTACTGACAGGTTCAATAGGGAAAAGTCTAAGATCGGTCTTAAGTCCCCCGTTTTCTTTGGCACCAAGAAGAACCTGGAGTAAAACCCTGATCCGGTCTGATCTCGGGGGACGCGCTGGATGGCTCTTTTTACTAGCAGCTGCTCAATTTCGACAGCTGCTGCCTCCCTTTGGTCGGGTGGTACATCGGGGAGGCTGCGGGATCTGGGGATTTTGTTCAGGGGACGGACAGCCGGGCAACCCTTCAGGGCTGTTGCGTGGGTCTGTCAGAGAAAGGTTCTCTGGACCCAAAGTTTCTAGGAGCCCCTCTGCCTCTAGGATGGCGACCTCCCTGTCCTCCTCTGCCACAGAAGGACTGGTTATCCGGAGCAGGTTGGGACTGCTGCGACTTCCGGAACCACATCTTCTTCTGTCCCTTTTGGTTCTTCGAGAAGGCCTCTGGGGAGCTGTGAAGCAGACTCCGATGGCAGACAGCGTCTTCCCGTCCTTCTCGCTCTGGACTAATGTATCGCGAACAGTTTTGCCAAACAAGGCAGAACCATCAAAGGGGGCATTCGCGGAAGTCGCCTTGAAGGGCTCTGCGAAATCACAGTGGCGGAGCCAGGCCTGACGTCTCATGACTAGGCCCGCTCCGCTGGCTCTAGCGGCTCCCTCGGTAGTGTGAGAAAGTAGCCACATAGACGAATTGGAAACCGTTCTAAGAGTGGCCATACGGGTTGAATACACTTGTTTGTCCTCACCCGATATGGACTCTGGGGGGGATGCAGCGTACTCTTTAATCAGGTCCCGCTGCATCCTGATAACATGTGCCATGTAGTTCAGCGCTCTCAAAGAGAAGGTTGCTGAACTAAAAACTCGCTTCCCAATGCGATCCATCGAGCGGGACTCCTTGCCCGGATGCATAGAGGGACTCTCCTGTGCCAACTCCCTCTTCGTGGCTGCAGCCATCATCATGGCATCTACCGGGGGGGGCCTTACTCCAGTGAGTGCGATCTGCCGGGGGGGGGGGCTCAGGATACGGTCTGGACGCTTGGGTATAGGCTCAACGGTGTCCGGATCCTTCCATGCTCTGGTGGATATAAGGTCCACCAGAGGATCGGCAGGAGGGGACACCCAAGAGGTAGATGGGCCCGCCTCGAATGCCTCCAAGAACACAGACTCGTCTGAGGAGGCCTTGGGGGCAGACCAGCCCCCCCGATCCTTAACATTTCCATAATATCTCCAAATGAGATGTCTTCTGGGGGTGATCTTGGGGAGCCCTCCCCTTCATCCAAGTCTGTGTCTTCGGTAATGGACTCTGGGGAGTCCATGTGCCTCCTTTTGCACTTACGCTTCCGAGGCACTTCCTCGGGGGGACTGTCCGAGGAGTCCTCTTCAGCAGCTAGATGTTCCAAGGGAACTACTTGGGACATCGAGGCGGGCTGTCCCTGGGACCGGCTGATGGGAGCCTGACCCAACTGCAAGGGAGTGCGGGGTGGAGCCGTGGCAGGGACCGGGGGGTCCGGTAGTCCTCAACAGCGCCCTTTCCACTATGTCGAAAGCTGAGGGGGAGCCAGCTTCTCTAAGCCCCGAGAGCTGAACCCCACTCGGATCTGACGCACGGATCGGAGTCGGAGCCGAAACCGTCGGATCCGAGAGACCGGTGTGCACCGACTTAGACGGAGCCGAAGACACACCAGCTCCCTCGGATCCGAGGCTAGGCCCTCGGCTCCGAGAGGTCGGGTCCGAAGTACCCGAAGCACTCAAGGGATGGGTCGGATCCGAGGTGCGCCGACCTATCGGATCAGACCCACCCCCGGATCCAACTCTGCCCGGCACCAACAGCTCCGAACCCAGGGTGTGGGTCGGAGAAGGAGCCAAGAGGGCGAAAAAAGGGGTCGAAGCCCCTCCCGGATAGGGGGAGGCTAAGAGCACTCCCATTTGCATTTGGGCCTGGATGAAACGCCTCATCATCCGGTCCATATCCGCTTCGCTCATGGAAAAGGTGGATCTAGATGAGGCCACCGAAGCGGACCTAGAGAGCCGCCTCGGGGACCTCACAGAAGGGCTAGCCTCCTCCTCCTCGGGCCCAGAAGAGAACTGAGGGGAGTGGAGCAGAGGAGGAGGAGATCTAGAAGACACAGGGGAGGCCCGTTTAGACAGAGGAGCCGAACTTGAGGTCTCGGCTCTCCGTTTGTGGTGCCTCTCCTTGTGTCTCTCCTTTTTCTCTTTCTCCCTTGAAGTCTCCCTCTCCTCCGGCTTTTTTGAGGGAGGTTGAGTCCCAGCCGGGGGATGGGAGACCACAGCACCCGCTGAAGGCTGCTGGCTAGTAGGGGCAGAGGCCGGAGCCGCATCTGGAGGGAGAAGTCCCGCCAGAACAAGCTTCGACCTCTGCTCTCAAAGCTCGGGGGTTGAACCCTGCACAAATGGTACAACCAGATGACAGGTGTTCAACCCCCAAGCATTTAACGCACCGAGTGTTGCCATCCGCTGGGGACAGCTTATGGCCACACTCGGTACATTTAGAGAACACTGCCTTATGGGCTTCAGACATCTTAAGCCCTAACAGGCCTAAAACACACAGACAAACTACGCAAAACCCGAAGAAAAATTAAAAAGAGAGAGAGAGGAAAGCCTAACACATACACTCTAACTAATCAAATTAAAAAAGTTAGTTTTCCAAAAATTTTCAGTCAAAACTCTTATCTGTAACCAGGAGCTCGAGGAGTCCGTTGCAAACTTGAAAGGGGCAAACGAAATCTGGGCCAGTTAGGGCTTGGCAGGGGATTATGGGTAGAGGGAGGAGCTAGGAGCTCGGAGCCTAAAGCTTTTGAAATGCCGGCTCGGATCCGAGGTCAGATCCGATACCCACAGGTTGCATCCAAATGAAGTCTGCCTACTTCAGATCAAAGGATTCACATAGTCCCAGGACAAAAAATGTTTTCAGCCACCACATTAATAGTCTGTATGCATGTCTGCTATTTTTGAAATATGATTTTTAGGTGGGGTTCTTTAAATTTCTTAATGGATTAATTGTGTGAGAGTTGTACATATTCATTTTCCACTTAAGCTTTAGGAAAACTGTTCTCTGGCTTTGTTTTAATAAAGTCCCAAGATGTGCAGACAAAAGAGCTTAACTAGTTGTAATCGTGGTGGTTTTAAGATTTTATTTTTACATTCAGTGTTTTGAATTGGGAAGATTATTCATTCACTGTGAAGTAGTTTTGGATTTTAATATATTGTGGAACTGCTAATGTGGTGATGAACCTGTTTCCCCCCCCCTGAAATTATGTGAACCCTTTGTTTCAGTGAGCTATGTGAAGACCTTTGCGATGGCTTCTTCTGAGTGTTTTTCCCCCAAGAGCTCTAATTCTGATCTTGATTCCACTGAAGAAGTCTATAGTACAAGATGAAAACATTCAAAGAAATGAAAAAAAAAATCTTTAGACAAAAAAAAAGTTTTGAACATGCTTATGAGAAAAATTGCTACACTAACCTCATCAGACATATACCTGCAGTAGTTTAACTCTCCAACAGCAAACACAGGTACACAACACTTTGGGTTTTGGATGTAGGCTGAAGTAGGATATTTTTAGTACACTGATTCTACAATCAAGGAACTCTGTTCTTCCAGGGCCTAGTTACAAAAGTAGGGCTGGAACTAGGGTAAGCAAAACACACAAATTATGGGTCTAAGGACTGAAGCAGCAAAGCAGCAAAGATCACTTTCTTGCCTACCCAGTTTAAAGCTTTGTACTAGTTATCTTGTGGCAAACTCAGGACTTGATTTCTCTCCACTCGACCAAACAACCTGACTTGGAAGTTTCATCAGGATGTTTTCTCCACTGCAAGATTATAGAGAGAATCGACTTTCTACAAGAATAGAAACTCTAATCCAGAGATTTTCAGGCTGCATAAAATCACATCCTTTGGGAAGACGTTTAGTAAACGGAACAGTAGCAGCTCGTTTATAGACAAATTACTGCACCTCACAGAAAAATGATATTGCATGAGTGAAAATGTGGATTTAAAAGTACTAAGTTTGACATCAGTGCTTCTTGGAGTAAATCCTTTTCTAAAGGACGAGTAGTTCAGAGTTAACATGTACAAGTGTAGCTGGGTGGGGGTGCAGCCCCCAACCCACATTGGGATGTGCAAGGGTCTATATAACAACATCAATTGGTGACAAGTTTGAATGCCCTTTGTTCGAACCGAAAAGTCCAAAAGCCCTAAACCGCGAAGTTACGTAACATCAATTTTTTTCCCAGGGAAAAAAAAAATCGGTGGGCCGTCTTCGGGGCTTTGCTATTTACTCCACTGTAGTGTGATCTCGGAGTTAGTATATTTAAGTAGGGTGTGTGTGTGTGTGTGTGTGTGTGTGTGTGTGTGGGGGGGGGCAAAGCCCCCCATTTCAGTTTTTAAAAAGCGATTTTTTTTTTTCACGGAGCAGCGATTTATTTCCCTGGGGGGAAAAAATTGCTGTTCCGTGAGTTCGCTATTTAGGGTTCTCAGATTTTTAGGTTTGAACTTATCACCATTCGATGTGGTGATACAGACCCGATGTATCGAGGGAGTTGCCTCCTGCAAAAAAAAATAAATAAATAAATTTTAAAGGAGAGCAGCAATGTTCAGAATTAGCTGTTTTCCTGTATTTTTAGACCCCCCATAATTCCAAGACACTCAATTATCAGTCTAACTACAATAGGGAACCAGACAGAATGAACTGAAGTATTTCATCATTCTTCAAAATATAAAGATCAAAAGCTCCATGATCTGGAGCACTTCTTCAAAGAAGGAATCATTCAGAGATCTATAGGGTAAGGAGGGCCTTATTATCCTTGTTAGTCACAGAAAAGATCAATATCCTTAAAATCTTCCTCCCAGTGGGAAACTGAGGGAGAGGTAGATGTTTCCTTACTCTACATCCAGGCATGAAGCAGCATACCTTTCAGCTACCTCCAGTTTCTCAAAAAGCCCCTGATTTGACTCATTGTTTGCCCTGTGCTTTATAAAATGGTCAATTTTCTGTTAAATCATGGAGGACTACAGACTGTCAATGTCAAACAGTTTCACACTTCTTACTGTTTAGGAAATGCATGTTGGCATAAATCTGCTCTATTGACTGAAATAAATCAGTATTTAAAAAAACATTCCTTTTGGCTTTTATACCTCTATTTCTGTCTTTGCTCCTGATTCATAAGCAAAGAAATTGTTGAGCAGTATTTGGAGAATTTGCTCCCCAAATGTCAAGTGAGGTGACAAGTAAATAACAGATGGACTCACTGTTGATCAGCATGGCTCTAGCATCCAAACTGACATAACAGAGGCTGCATAGCATATAAGTCTGGGCAGTGCTTCTTAAAGAGTAACAGTCACACTACAAAGGGAGGTTCCCATGGCATTTCAAAATCTGAACATGTACACAGAGCACGCATGTGCGTGTCTCTCTCAGACAGAAGCGCGTGTCTGTGTGCACTCTCCTGTGGGTTAGATAATGGAGCATCAGTACAAGTTACTTCTGGCCAGACTGCCCTTCTTAGCCCAGATGGGCATAAAGGGTAAACTTCCCTAGCCACATTTTTGTCACACAACCTTCAACGGTGTGTGTGTGTGTGTGTGTGTGTAGGGGGGGGGGGGCTGTAAATGAATGCTCACTTTACACCAGGTGGACAGTCACAGCAGTAACATGGAAAACTGGAGCACAGAAACAGTGGTACACTGACAACAGTTGCTCACACCTGATATTTAATTGTGCAGCAGTATCCTCCACAAGTGACAGGTGAAGAGGTTGAGGACATCACAGCAACAGACTTTGAAGATGACAACTTTTGACAGATGCTTGGCCTCCAAAATCCTGATTATGTTCCAGGAATATATGAGGGACCCCCTTGCCAAGCTGTGTGCTACCTGCTTTCCAGTGATCCCATACTGCATAAGATGAAAGCCTTTTAACTTTTAAATTATTTCTGTTGGTAATAAGGTTAAAGCCAGATGTGTTGCTGTTCTTAACATTGTACACCTCACTCAATGCCACTCTATGTTCCTGGCTTGTGATCTGATGACAAGAACAATGAGGGTACTTCTCTCTCAAGACAGTGAGCATGAGAACTTTTCAGTGCTGTACATTAAGATCAAAGCTGAAATAATGTGAATGGCATAGAACCACTGGGAGATGCACAAATGAGTATGCCCTCCCTGTCTAGTAGCTACTGTTACTGATTGCCTACTCCAAGACCGCGTATGCCCCTCTAGGCAGAGCAACTTGAGTTTTTTTCCTAAACTGTGCCAAAATGAGGATATAAAGAGGAAATGCCACATACCACCCAATGCAGGGGTCATTCAACATCAGATCTTTCCATAAGATCCAGCTAGGCAGCATCCTTATTAGTTAGACTCAAAGCACAGTACTGCATTGTGTGAAGGCCATGAAGGGAAAGGAATTTTGGAAGGTCAAGAAGAGGAACAATTTACATGGCCTGGTACAAAATATTCTACCGAACAAAGCTGGTAAAAAGTATAAACCTTACAAATTATGATTTCATACTTGATGAGTCGAGATGATACTTTATACAGCTTTGGCACGCTTTATGAACCACTTTTAATAACATGGATCCCTTCCTTTCATCATGGAGCAAGAAGGCAGCTTAAACATCTACTTCAAATGACACTACTTCAGGGGACTGGGACTCTGGTTTCTTCTCATTTGAAATGGGGCTTGTCACGATTATATCAGTCATCTCTCTCCCTCAGTGCACAGTTATGCCAAAAATTCGGTGCAAGAAAATGTAAGGATGAACATGCATTTCATTTTAAGACGATTTAGAAGACAACATGCCTTCAAAAAGGAGTAAACAACGTGTGGAAGCCGTAGCAAATCCAACAGCAAGAAAGATGCGAATATGGAAAGAGAAGCACTTTAAGGGGCATGGCAGCTGTTCCCAGGGGCAAGGAACAAAACATTGGTATTAGAAGCAAAATGCTATGCTTAAGGATGACTGATTTACTTCTTCACTTCAGTCCAATTAATCTGCTGCAAATGCATCCTTCAAGAAAGATTTAAGACTAGGAATGATTTTTCTTCTTACAAAATAAATGTAATTGTGTAAAGCATTGTTAAATTCTACTAGCTAAAATTTGCTCTTTGGGGGTAGGGGGTAAGGAATGTTACCGCAGCTTTGCTCGTTTGAAAATTTCTCAAAGATCAAATCTGATTTATTTACCATCTGTTAATTTGCTCCAATTTGCCATTTCAGTACAATGAAAAGTACAGTAAAGAAAGTTAAATGTCTAAGGTGAGGATCCCAAGAAGGCTAAACTACCATAACTGTAGGTTCATTCACTTAAGTGCAACACCCACCCACAAAACGGGGGATGTGGGGGGGGACTTACCTGCAATACTAGGAGATCTAGTTCTCGGCACACTGTTCATAGTCAGAAAGTTAGACAGACCTTAAGTAGTGGATTCAATTCTAGTTATATGGTTGAACCTTACAGTCATTTAAGGGGCATGCATTTCTACCTGTGAAACCAAATGCAGCTTGAACATCAGGATTACTTATTTTAAAATGGTAAAGAATACCAATATGCATATTTTGTTAAACACAAATACACTAATTTTTCAGACAAACCTGAAACTAACACTAAACAGATGAAGATACTGATTTAAGTAGGCACTGCCTCAAAGTTGCAAATCTATAGAATCAATTAAAAACAGCTCATACTAAAGAAAACTTTTAAAGTTTGCTTAAAACGGATTCCAAAAATTACACAGTTCTCAGTCTTACTTTAACATAGGTCCTAGCCATGCTATAAGAGACCTTTTATCATTCTTAAAGAGGAGAAAAAAAAACTGATAAATAGCTAATCATCTGTTTTCTTGAATTTTACTATATTACTGTACACAAATGTATGTGTGGCTTAATTTGCATTTTAATTAGATATCTTCAGCAGATACATGTAATATACATACCTGCAATCTCAACACTATATTCTTCACAACTGTAACTAAGGTAGAATTCTGATGAGCACTCAGACTCTACTGATGAAATGTCCAGTTCATAATACATACATTTTTTGAAATCTATGTTGCTTATACACGAGTTGAGATCCTTTCTGCCACTTATCTCACACTGTAGTTCCAATGGACTCATTTCTGAATCTCTCTCTTTTAACTCTGCCTGATCTGCCTTTAAGCCTTCACCTTTAGATCTTATCTCTTCCTCTGGGTACTTGTTTTCAAAACTGCTAAGTGTTCGTTGGTATTCCTCCAGATTACAAAAAGATTTACTTTCATTATCTGCATACGTTTTCAGGACAAATACTGAAGTTTCTGTCCTAGCGAGTCTGTCTTCAGTCTGACCATCAGTGTTTGACTCTATATCACTTAACTGGGTGAAATTATCTAGCAATTCTCTCACAATATTGCTTTCACATACTACATTTTTAGCAGCATAATCATAATTACTTGGCACTGCTACTGTGTTCTGACATCTATATGGGTCAAAACCTTTAATCTGCAATCTTGCATTTTCTTCTGGAAAACAGGAGATGCCTGGGAAGGCTGTTACTTGAGCTCTGAATGCAGAGTCTATCAAGGTGTTAATACTAGAAACCTCATAATCTTGCTGTGACACATGCTTGTTTGGAGAAAATTCAGGAACACTGAAGGGCAATTTATTTTTCTTATTTTCTTTTTCCAGTCTGAACTGCCTACTCTTCCTGTTCTTCCTTTTCTGATTACACCTATTGTTTCGACTCTTTGCTTGCCCTCTAAACATTTTTATACTTTTTGTTCCAGTTTCTGCAGATTCTGAAAGAAAAGTCTACAGATGATACAAAGTTCATTTAAGCATTACATATTCACAATTTATGAGTTACTTTACTATGCATTACAGACTGCTAAATACTTAAAACCAAACTAAATAGAAATGACATTCTAACTGCTATTCAGGGGAAATGGTAAGGTGTCACCAAGACAGCCAACAAAGAACTTAAGATGATAGTATGGTATACTGGAAAGCCTTCAAACTACAAGGAAGTGAGACAGAGCTCAACAGATTTACCTTTGGACAAAATATGGCGTCTTAAGTTTTGCTCTCCCACACTAACAAAATAACTGAATGAACTGATATCCTCAAACACAACAGTGCAGAACAGAGAAAAGCAGGCCTTCCAGCTTAACAATAACAGACATCTTACAATAAGGCATATGAGGGACTCAAATGCACAGTGGCCAACAAAGGGGGCAAGTGACATTTAACAAGCATTGCACTTAATTTTAGTCTTTCTTGCAGAGAAAAGTGGTACAGAATAATGTTATACTCATTGCCAGCACAACTAACTGAACAGCTCTTAAGTCCAAATAGCGGCAAGACTAAAACTAGTGTCATGTCTTCTTTCCATTTAGATGTGAATATGCACAAAAGAAATGATGCATACATACCTCCTGGAGACTTTCCTGACTCTGGAGTATTTGAGATGTCGAGTAAAGATCCCATTGAAAGAGAATGTTCAGCTGACTGACGCTTCCGAGGAGGAAAGGGAGAAATGTCTGTATCCCTGGTAAGCTGTGCAAGTGTATCCCTAAGACGACGTTTCTTTCGATTACTGTTTGGGGTATTCAGAGAAAGCAGGGATACAGACTTTTTGAGAGCAGGACTAACAGACTTGCAAAAAAAAGGGAGGACACCAATTAGAAAAATGTATGCACTCTAAATTTTTGAGAGAGAAGGCTGTTCTTAAACTCACCTTTTCATATAAATACATTGATTCGCCTGCTCTTGCATCCATTTGAATACTTCCCCAAAACCACTAGGAAAAAAAAAATATATCAAACCTGATATTTGCATTTATAAACACAATCCTAATACAAATGTTGGTATGAACTGAGAACACTACTGATGTAAAATTTTACTAATGCAAGATGTTTGCAAACTACCTCCATGCGGATATATTTAAATGAATACCTACTTTCATGAAGTCTTCAATGACAAATCACCAAGATCACCTGCATGCATTAAACTAGCAAAGTCTGGTTTTAATCTTGTAATCTGCAGCAAAATAATTAACTTTGTGAGAAAAAAAAATCACTCTAGAGATGCACAGTGAGAAAGACATGGTTCAGATATGCATCTGAAACTACAAAGCATTGATATACAACAAACTTAGGTCTACAGATGACTGTTAAAATAGTGAATAAAGCTGTACGGAGACCTTTATGAACATATTCAGATATCAGACAAATGGTTGAAAACCCTTACATAAAGTCGTGTTAAAAACATGACACCAGCTCCTTACAAGACGTTCTTACCATACCAGTTGATTTACAGCAGCAGCCACAACAGTGGGCTTACAACTGGTTACTATTAGGTTCAGAGGAAAGTACTAGGCTATCTGCCCGAGGGCATCTATAAGCCTAGCCAGAATGTGTTGGCTTTCGCAGCCCCCTAAGATTAGTTCCCTGTGCCTCTGTCCAGCAGAGCCATTAGTTCTCTTTGCCTCTGTCCAGCAGAGCCACTGCAGTGATCCCCGGGGTAAATTTTCAGTTTCCCATCCACTCCTCAAGGTTTCTTCTTGATTGCTGCTGAGGGGCTCTGCCTAATGTAGATTGGAATCCTGTTCCAAAGCAAGGGGAGCCTCTGGGACAGCAATCTATCCCTCCAGCACGTCCTATTTATTGCTGTGGTGAGGTTTAGATCCCTACAGCGTGAGGCTCTCAGGGATTTGGTTTGTTTTTTTTTTAAGTGGACCATGTCCATCAATTCTGGGTTGGACATGGCCTTGTATGTCAGACAGACAATCTCTGCGTAAGTGGTATGCAACAGAGTACAGCTGGAGTTTCTTCAGTCAGGCTGCATAGGGCATCTGTTTGAGGCCAGTAATCCTCTTGGTGAGGTACTTGTGAGGTACTTCTGTGGTCTTTCCAGCTGTTGCAGGTGCCTTGTAAGGTACATCCCAAATGGAGCGTCGTACTCTATGATGGGTCTGATGAGTAGAGGGGCACAATAACCTCTTTTGTTCTAGATGCGAACCCTTTTGTGATTAGGTGGGCCACATAGGATTTTCTAACCACCTTGGCAATATGAGTATCAAAGGAGAGATTACTATCTAATTGGGTCCCCAGATCCCTTATTACACTTTCTGTATTTAGAGGACTACCACATATGTGGTAGCTTGCGGGTAACTATTTCCAAAGGGGATGCCTATGCACTTTTTGGCATTTAGCTTGAGGCCATGATTTTGACATGAGGTATCTGTCTCAGCGAGACCCTTCTGGAGGATATCTGTATCAGAAAGAGAGTCAGTTATGGCCCCCAGTTTGTAGCAGTCTGCAAACTTGGTCAGCCACTGTCCTCCTGTGCTTGCCTGTACCTCTGAGAAGTATATACCGAACAGGAGGGGTCTCAGGACTGAGCCCTGGGGGACGCCACTTGTAACCGGTTTGGAGTCGGACCTAGAGCTTGCAACTCTCACCGTGTGGGTTCTATCTGTGAGCCAACTGGCAACCCATCTTGTGACGTAGGGGTTTAATGTTCAGACTGGTGAGTTTGTCTATAATACCAGAATGGGGAATGGTGTCAAAAGCCTTTGCTAGGTAGGCTGTGTGGACCTTCTTTCCCTCATCTAAAGCCTTGGTAACTGTCTCAAAGAAGTCCACCAGGTTTAGAAGGCATGATGTGCCCTTAAAGCCAAACTGGGTAGGGTCCAATGTTTGGAGGTTCCCAATGTCTCTGTTAATGAGTTCCATGATGATACGCTCCATAGCCTTGCAGACCAGGCTAGTCAGGCTTATAGGGCAAGGGTTCCAGGGGTCCATTGTGGCTCCACCTTTGTGGAGCGGGATAACTGTTGCTGTGTGCCACTCTATTGGGTACGTAGTCTGTAGAGAGGCTGAGTTTTAACAGTGCGTTTAGGTGAGGGGTTAGTTCATTTTGGAGCTTGTAAGACACAGCCTGGGACACTGTCCAGTCCCGTTGAAGCTGCGTTTTTGGCTTTGGATAGGGCTGTTTTAACCTGTGCGTCAGTGATTGCCAGGGCTCTACATTCTTCTGGTATGGTTATGGGCCCTTTAGGGGTTGAGAGGGGAGTGAAGTTTGCTCTAAACCGGTCTGACAGAATGTTGGCAATATCAGTCGGTCCAGAGTATTTTCTGCCATTCTGCACTAACTCAAAGGAGATCTGAGAGTTTCCACTTAGGTTCTTGACATAGCTGAAGAGCTTTGTGGTTATCTTTGGAGTCCTTGGCAATTTTTCGTGCGAAGCTGGTCTTGCATGATTTTATGAGGGATCGTAGTTTCTTGCCGATACTGATCAGGGATGTCTTTCCTTCTTGGGATTTTACTCTCTTCTGTACTAGTTTCCTCCTCCTATTGTATAGCTGGTTTATGGCAGGGGTCCACCAGACTGGTTTCCTTTTCTTGGAGGGGTGAGTCTTGGTTTTGCTTGGGATAGCACAATCCATGCATTCTTGCAGGTGTTCATAAAGTCCCTTTGCAAGGGATTCAGCAGCTTGGACAGCGTTGTCCTTTAGCATGGGGACTGAGCCTTTCCACCTCGGTCTTGAGTAACATGAAGTTTGCTTTTGATAAGTTTTTCACAGTGGTTTCCTTGATTGGGGGTGGGGGGCGGAATGTGGATATTCAGTGTGATTAGTCTATGGTCTGATCTAACCAATGAGGGGTTGACCTCCGGTGTGGAACACCGGTCACCCTTGTTGGTGATGACCAGGTCCAATATGTTGTCACCTCTGGTGGGGGTGTTGACCAGTTGATACAGGGCGTTCAAGTTTATAAATTCTAGGAAGTGTTGGGCAAGGGGGTTAGTACTCTAGTAGCTCTCCCAGTTAATGTTTGGGTAATTGAAATCACCCAATATTAGGGTGTTTGATAGGACCTTCATATTTTCCAGTGTCTCCAGAAATGCGGAAAGGGGGTCCTGGGTCATGGTGGGTGATCTGTAGCAAGCTACAATTTGTATTCCAGTTTTGCCCGTTGTTAGCTGCACATGGATGATCTCAGTCATCGTGCTGCACCACTAACCTGGAGGTGTGGGTATCCTTGATGAATATGGATACACCCCCGCCTTTTGCATTTCGATCTGGGTTCTGTGGCTGAAAAGTATGGTACGAGTTATAACGTGATATGCTATCTGGAGCCTTAAACCAGGTTTCTGTTACTGCACAGATATCCATGTTCTCCATAATGAGGAGTGCCTCGAGTGCATGCATTCTGAGGTTTAGACTTCTGGCATTGAACAGAATTACCTTCAGTTTTTGGTTACTTATGCTATTTACTGTGGTGGGTTTGTCTTCTGAGCCTTGCCTTAAAAAGGCACTATGGGGGCGGCAAAAGCTTTGGCCAGTATTTGAAAGCCCAAGGGTGACAGGTGCAAGCCATCTCTTGCAAAGCAATGTGGCTTATCGAGCATGTCATCCCAGGCGGACAGATACTGGATCCCCCTTTGAATGACACTAGAAACTTAGCAAATTGTTGAAATTGATCATTTTTTCTTTATACTGTGGCATCATTCTTGGTGAGGGCAGGATGCTACTCAGGGTCAGGGTCATACCGGCCTGGGCTACGTGATCAGAGAGCTCTTCCATGTCTCTTTTCATGTAGACAATGACAGAGTCGTATTTGTACTCGTTCTGGAGCGACCTGAGTGCTTGTGTTATGTGACTAATCCTGGCGCCCGACAAGCAGCTAACTGTAACCTTCTTCTTGTCCAGCCTAGTTAGTGGGACATCAGTGTGCCTGACTGTAGAGTCGCCTATTGCTAGTGTGTTGGGTATGTTATTTTTGCCTTAAGGGGTGTGATTGCGTGGCACACTGATTATGTGAACTATGTGCTTCATGGTTTGTGATGGGGTGTGGAGGTTGCTTGGATGTCTGCTTTGGAGGTCTCTGTTGCTTTTGCAGATTTTTATTTAGAGCCTCTGAGTATGTTTTCTTGTACTTACGCGTGTTATTTGCCGGTGTTGGTGTATGTGAGACTGGTGGTGTGTTGCAAGTACTTCCCTTCTCCTCTTGACTGTCAGTTCCAGTATTGGGCTGAGAGAGCTTTGCCTCCAATTTGGCCGTATAACTGCATCTCTCACATACATTAGTATTTGGTGGTAGGAGGACAGGGTTGTCTGTGTACATGCGGCAGTTGTAACATGGCCTCAAAATGCCCAGATTCAGCAGATGGACTGGAGTATGCCTAAAACTGCCCTTTGGACATGCCTGAATAGGTAAAGTGAGCTGTTTTACTGATTTTCTGGCAGGGACGAATACAGTGCCTTGGCCTTCTGGACAGTATAGAGGGGTCTAGTGCTAGGGTTAATTAGTGCTTGCTATGAGTTTTGAGCAAGAGTTGGGCTGTGAAATGAATGGTTTGAGTGCTTAAGTTGAAAGTTTGTCTAGTTCCAAGGGAAAAAAAAATGGAAGAGTAGACTTCGTGGAGCCAGGAATAGTTTAACCTTAGCTAACTGGCACTGCCCGGCGTGTAAAACCGTGCATTAAGTACATGATTAGACAGCACTTCATGAGTGCACCCTTCCCAAATTCTGCCAGTTTATTCCAACTACTCAACAAGTAGTACATCGGCAGTAATTAATGGAAAAAATATTTGACTGACAGTTGCACTGTTAAGATACATACATATCTATTTGCATGACTTAAAAGCATAAGGAAGTGGTTCAAAAACATCTGTGACTCTCCACCATGGAGCTTCTGCAAATCTCAACTAATGCAGTAAGAAAAAAAAATCAGTTATAATTCAACACTGTACACCTCCTACTTGGGTCAACAGCTGGGATTAATACTGCACAGTAATAACTCCTATGAGGACAAAGAAGGCAAAGCCTCAGAAGGCAGAGCCCTGCAATACAGGGTAACCAAAGATGCCATGACCCCTTAAGTCATGATCAAAGCAACACTGTCTGTGGCCACAGCACTAATGCCACCAAACATTTTAAGCAAACAGTGAAGTATATACACAACTGATGGAGGGCCTTTGATAGCAACATTTTCTCAAAGGCAAGCCACTGACTACTGGGAAAAATACAATTGGCTATGCACTTACAATGGCAGTCAATACATCTAAGGAATAAAGCAGAAAAAAATGTTATTAAACAAATCAAGCAGAGACTGAGCTAGCAGATACACATCCAGACTATGAATGACTTTCCCCCTCTACAGAGAACCAGTTTATATGCATTGTTACTACTTTAAGGATAATATGAAACCACAGACTGATAGTAAATGACACCTAATGTAAGAATGGATGCAGTTCCTACAGATATGGGTCTGAAGATCAGATGATCCTTCAAGCAGAAGTAAGGCTCATCAGTAAAATATTTCCACCAGACTAATTTCAATGGACCAAACCAGTTGGTTTAAAAAGGGTAAGAAAGTTAAGGTCCTGGAATGAAGGATTCCTCAAAGGTGAAATAAAGTTATGTACTCACCATAACGTTTCATCCGAGTTGTTGCTTTTCATTTGTCTTTAACCTGTGGGAATACAGATCCGGTACAGATCTGACTCCACTGCATTTCCAGCATAGGATCGGAGCTCCAAGCTCCTCCCCTACCCATAATGCCACCAGTCCCTCCTCCCCTCAGATTGAGTTTGCTCCTGACATTATCACCCCAACCTACCCAGAGCCTAACACCTTGGCAGTATTATCCTGAAAGCACTATAGGAAAGGCAAAGGCTTGTCAAAGTAAGAGCTATGTCTCTTCCATCTGGTCTACCACACAGCCTGCATAAGGCAGGGGGAAGGAGGGAGGGATGGCTAAAGAAAAATGAAAACAACTCAGATAGAACATTATGGTGAGCACATAACTTTATCTGAAGTTGTTTTCATTTGATCTTCAACCTGTGGGACAGAGTCCCCAGCTACCAAAGGACCCTGGGAGGTCCTCATGGAAGGATATTCCAGAGCACGGCTGAGTCAAAGAATGCCCTGCCTCTGGACAGGAGATTCCACTTATAGTGCAAAATAAACATGTGTGAAGATGCCTGAATAGCTGCAGAGCAAATGTCATCCAAAGAATCCTAGACCCCAAAGCCGCTGAAGTAGCCACAGACCTAGTAGAATGTGCCTTGACCTGACCCGGTGGAGATAATCCTTTGGCTGCATATATCAGAGCCATGCACACAGATCCAACGAGCAATAGTCACCTATGACACAGGTTTACCCTAAGAAAGGCTTAGAAAAGGAAACAAAAAGCTGGTCGGACTTACAAAAGGACTTTGTTCTATGCAAATAAAAATGCAATTGCCTATGAACATCAAGCAAATGCAATTTATACTCTCCCTTATTCTGGAAATTTGGAAAGAAAACAGGAAGATTGATAATGTGATTAATGTTAGAATTCTGAAGCCACTTTCGGAAAGAAAGGAAGGGTTTGTGCGCAAGGATACCCTATTTTTATGAAACACCATTAAGGGGGCTTGACAGAAGGTCTGAATCTCTGACACTCTTTTTAGCTGAGGTAATAATCAGAAAAGCTATCTTCCAAGACAGAAATTGCAAATTCACTGTAGCTGCAGCTTCAAAGGGGGAAAGAAACCAAGGCTTTTAGAACTAGAGTAGGATCCCAAGGTGGAATGGGGTCCTTGTCTGGAGGCCTAAGTAAAAAGGTACCTTTCCAAAAGGCTTTACAAAGCTTGGAAGAAGCTAGGGAAGCCAAACAGTCTCCTATATGAAAACTGGAGAGAGCTACCAGCTGAACCTTAACCACAGAAAAGTTGGCACACTGATGAAAAATATCTGCCAGAAACTCCAAGATGGCTTGGACTGGAACAGTTAAAGGGTCCAAATCATGCTGAGATGTCCATATCAAAAAAATGTTTCGACTTGCTGGAATAAGCCTTCCTAGTGGACGATTTATGAGCTGCTACCAAAATCTTAACTGGAGAAGACAGCCTGGGAGTCCTAGCCATCACTGGAACTGGAGCAGACAAGCTGCAAGCTTCAGACTGGCTAGATCTGGGTGTGGGATCCCTGAAGAATGCGAGATCATATCTGGAACTGGATCTAATGTCCAAGGAGGACACACTACATGAGACCACAGAGAGGGGAACCATGCTTGGCGAGGCCAGAAGGGGGCAATGAGGATCACTAAGTTCCCCAGCCGTCGAGCTTTCTTTATGAATTTCAGGGTCAGAGGAAGTGGAGGATAAGCATACAGAAGACCAGAGGGTATAGATGTCCCTTGTCTTCCATGTTGCAGAATTCTTAATGTGGGATTCTCCGCCTCAAGCGACTCTAATGTCAGCTCCTATAGAAAAGCTTAAGCCTGGTTGCTGTTGGTGCTTGGGACGTCACACACAGGGCCATAAACCAGGAGCCTTAAATGTGACATCTGCAGGCAAAGACCACAGAACTGCCCAGTCAGACAAAGGACTAGGTAGAGCCAAATTATGTCCTGACCGGTGAAATGTCAGACTGCCCAGTGAGACCATAGTCTAGGAGGTGCCCTAGGGTGCCCCATAGACAGGTGAAAGGAACGCAAGGAAATGGCGAGAAGGAATACTGCAACATGGAAGTGAAGGACATTTATGGTTATGGCAAGATTTTACACAACTATTTCTATGTCCTTCTATTCCCATGTTGCAGTATTCTCAGTGTCAGAGTACTACAGCTTAGGAAGGAGGAAGGGTGGAGGTAGAGGTAGCTTATTTCAGAAATCGCTGCAGGACTGCCTAGCAAAATCTGCTCTGGAGATATGGTCCAATTTGCAATGTCTAGAAAAGGTGTGTATTGTGGACCAGGTGGCTGCCTCCAGAATGGAGGCTGTGTCCAGGCCTTTGAATGAGGCTTTGGAGGATGCTACAGCTCTAGTGGAGTGTGCTCTTTCCCCATGAAGTAAGTCCTTGCTGTGGTAGAAATAGCAGAAGCAGACAAGTTTTCTTGATCCAACAAGAGTTTGTTTGGAGACTGCTTTGCCCAGGGCTCTGGGATGAAAGGATTAGACTTCCTTATGGACTTAGTCTAAATAAAATCTTAGCTGCCTGTGCACATCCAGGGAATGCAGTATTCTCTCTCAGTCATTTATGGGAGAGGGAAAGAAGGTGGGCAAGCTGGATAGACTGATTTATTGATAGCTTGTTGACCACTCTGGACATGAAAGAAGGGTTAGTGTGCAGGGTCACCCTGTCTTTGTGGAAGGTAGTATAGGGGGATAGGCCATGAGTGCCTGTAACTCTGACATCCTTCTAGCTGAAGTGAGAGCTACCAGCAGGGTTGTTTTCCATGTGCACATTTGCAGTGTTGAAGAACTGACTAGTTCGAATGGGGCCAGTGTGAGTTTTTCTAGGACAAAATTTAGGTCCAAAGGCAGTGGAATGGGTTTCCTTGGTGGCCTGATGAGCAAGACCACTTTCAATAACAATTTAATATCTAATCTGGAAAGTAGAGGAGGGTCTAAGGGTAAGCAGACAAGACTGCAGATAGGTGGACTTTCACTGAGGAGTATGACAGGCCCGTCCTGATAAGTTCACACGCATAAGCTAAGACTACAAAGGAATCCCTACATGTCTTTGGAGACACCATTTGGAAAATCTTTCCCATTTTAAAATGTACAATCTCCTTGTGTTAGGTTTCCTAGCCTCCTTCAGGACCAAAACCACATGCTCAGAGTAGCAGTGTCTGAAGGGTATTAAAAGTTCATCACCCAGAGTGTTAGACATGGCATCTCCAGGTGAGGGTAGACGAGTGTTCCCTTATGCTGTGTGAGTAGGCCCACCTTGTGGGGTAACCTGTGGTGAGTGCCCCTTAAAGATGGATAGAAGGGGGGAACCAATGCTGCCTTGGCCAATAGGGAGTCATCAGCAAGATTTTTGGCATTTCCCTCCTGATCTTCAGAAGGACTTTTGGACGAGAAGGAAGGGGGGGGGCCATAGAGAAACCGTCCCTTCCATGAAATAGTGAAGGCTTCCGCGCTCCAAGCTAGTGGGGGAGTGGTTCTTGGTACAAATTTTTGTTTCAGCTGTCTATTCGAGGGGGAAGCAAACAAATCTATTTGAGATGTGACCCACTGGTGGAAAATGTCTAGAAAAACTTTAACATCCACTCTTGATGCAGAGAGGATGATCTGCTGACAGTATCCACCTAGTGGGTCTACCGGCATGGTATGTAGGCTGTCTGCAGAGAAGTTGTTTTGGGAGGCTAGGTCCCAAATCTGGATGGTTAGCTTGCAGGTGGTATAGGACTTTGTCCTCCCATGTTTGTTGATGTACCACATGACTGTGATGTTGTCTGTGAAGATTTGAAGGGAATCTGGCTGAAGGATGGGAAGAAAGGTTTTCAGTGCCAAAAGGACTGCAGTCATTCTCTGATATGGATTTGTTTTTTTCCGTATGTGTGATTGCCAGAGTTCTTGCACCTTGAGGCCCTTCATAGTAGCCCCCCCAGCCCAGGTTCTGATGAGTCTGTGTGCATGTATTGAACTGGTGTGGGAAGGTGAAGGGGAAGCCCTGGGTTCATTTGAACTTGTTGGATCCACCACCTTAACTCTGCCTTTATATGCAGGGTAGGAAGGGAATCTGGAATTCTACAGGGTGCTTGTGTTGGGATCACACATTCTTTTTTGATACCACTATAGTTTTCTCATGTGCACTCTGGCTAATGGTAGCATAGGAATGGTGGCTGCCAGAAGGCCCAGAAGTTGCAGAAACTGTCTTGCTGATAGTTTTTAGACCTGAAGCAGATCCTTGAAGTGGCCTGTTAGGGAAAGTACTTTGTCGTGAGGAAGGAAAGCCTTCATCAGGTCTATTTGGATCCTGCAGCCCAGAAAGATTTTGTCCTGCTGTGGTGCTAGGGATGATTTGGGGAGATTGAGGGTGAACTCCAGACCCTGTAGCAGAGACATGGTAACCTGCAGATTTTTTTTTTTTAAGAGTGACTTCATTTTCTGCAAGAATAAGTATATTGTCTAGGTAGGGGTAGATTTGAATTCTCTTGGTTCTGCAGTAGCCTATGGCTGAATCAAGTCATTTGAAGACCCTGGGTGCAGTGGATAAACCAAAGGGCAAGGCAATAAATTGAAAGTGAGAACCGGGCCCAGTGAAATGCAAGTACTTTCTGTGAGAGGGTTTTATAGGGATGTGGAGGTAGACATCCTTCAGGTCTACAGTAACCATGAACGCCTGTGCTTGCAATAGTGGAAGTAGAGTTTGGAAGGATAGCATTCTGAAGGATGGGACTTTTAGGAAGCGATTTAGAAAGGACAAATCCAGGATGGGCCTCCATGACCCATCCTTTCTTGGTACTAGAAATAGCACTAAGTAAAAGCCTTTTCCTTCTTGTCCTGGGGGAAAAGGTTCTATTGTTCCATGGGTCAGCAGATCTTGTATAATGTTTGAAATAGGGTGTAGTTGGTCTTTGGATGGGAATGGGATCCTCTGAAAGAGGGCCTTTCTTTCCAAGAAAGGAAGTATCCCTCTTCAACTAGGACCCAGCGATCTGAAGTAATTGTTCTCCAGAGGGGCAAGCAGTGGGAAAGACGGGCTAACAGTGAGATGGGCAGGAGGTCACGCATTGTTGGTGCCATTTCTGTCACGAAAAGGCTGTCGGGGGGGGGGGGGATAGGATGAGAAGAGGCTTATCTGGCAGAGGTCTGCCTTGCATTTCCTCTCCTATGCCTGGAAGAAGAGGTAGCAGTGGAAGGGGTTCTTCTGACATTGGTTTTAGCTGGATAGTTTATGTAGTATTTTGATATAAGGGATACCAGAAGGTGCTTAATGCTCTGAAGCTCCTTGCTTTTCTCCTGAAGATTCTTAAACAGTTAAGCAGACTGCTTCCCAAGCAGCAGGTTGTAGTCTAGTGGAGCATCAAGAATTTTGGATTTAAAATCCTCAGGCAGAGGTTGAAGTCGAAAGCCATGAATATCTGCAGAGCACCGAGGAGGATGCAGCAGATCTAGCAAAAGCCCTGATGCATCATAACTGCATTTGATTGAGTGGCTGGCCCCCTGGGATGCCATGGACAGTTTTGATGCTACTTCAGTCTTGATAACAGAGTCAAGCAGGGAGGCTACAAGTGTAGATGCTCGGATACCAAGTTCAAGGCATACTTAATCATATGGGTTTGGTAATTAAAAGCTTTGAAGGCTAAGGTGGAAGAGGTGTAAACTTTCTTCCCTAGCCTGTCCATGTTTTTGCTGTCCTTGTCAGTGGGAAGAAGGGACAAGAATGGGATCCGTCTTGACTGTTTGTCTGGGGCTACAGCAATCACTGCAGGGTCTGCCAAGGGGGGCTTCACAAGAAATTTGTGGTCATCAGCACCTTCTACAAATAATCAGGTCTCTTAGGAGCAGCTGGCTGAGAACCAGGATTTTAGTAAATACATCCAGGTATGCAGGTACAACTGGGGGAATGGCAGAAAGTGAAGGCAATTCAATTACCAGTAGGTCAAAATTTCTTTAAGTTTCATTTGGGAAGTATCCCATTCGAAATGTTCTTTCAATTTTAGTTAAGGTCTCCCCAAAAGTGATGTCCTCAGGAGGACAGCCACCTTTACACGGATTCCTCATCAGGGGAATAGTATTCTAGAGGAGAGGCCATCTGTGCTGAGTAGGTTAATAGACTCATCAGATGAGAGAATTTCTTCCTCTTCTTCATGGGAAGTGGGAGGGAGTATAGAAGTAGCTGAGGCAGACCTTGGGCTTAAGCATTGGGATAGAGAAGGCTGAGAGCCTAAGAGCCATGAAGGCCTGCATCAGGGACAGAGTAAAAGATTGCCAGTGAGGAAGTCTCTCAACAAAGGGAGATGAATGTTTACTTTTTTGTTTTCTTTTTAAAGGAATAGATTTGGAAGAGGGAGAAGGCCTAGATTCAGGGGCCTGACCTAAAGCAGAGGCTTCGGATTCTGGCGTCCGATGGATCCTGGTTCCCCCTTGACTTCGGTGGAAACCAAAGTCTGAGTCACCTCTGTGGACATGCCGGCCGGTACTTCAGAAATGGCTACCTCAAGGGGAGCCGATGAAGTAGACTGTTCTAACAAATGTCCCCCAACCCCTATTATTGGTGGCTGGCAGGGTGTCAGATGGAAAGGAAGAGGAAGCAGGCCATGAGACCTTGTCCTTTTTACGAGGTGGTTCCACCAGGGCGGCTGGCTCTGGATCCATCCTAAGCACACATTTTTTTTAAGTCTCTGGTTTTCCAAGTAAAGCATAAAAGCAGCCAGATGCCTTCTAAGCATCTTAGGGATGAAGGACTGGCAAATGCCACAGGCAGTATGGTCGCGTTCCCAGTCTGGACAAAAAAACACAATGGTCATGGGCGTCTTTATGTAGAATTTGAAGTCCACATTGGCATTTACCCTTCTTAGCAGGCATTGGCTATAAAGGAACAAGCAAACCAAGCTCAAGCAATAGTAATTGAAAGGTTTCCCAACGAGGTACTTAACTTTAGACATCCTGATAAGTAGAGGAGTGATGTGATCAATCGGACGTTCAACTGAGGCAAAAAAAGTTCTGGGGGTCTGTGCATGCAGATGTCACATTTAAGACTCCTGGTTTATGGGCCTGCGTGTGTGACATCCCATGTACCAACAGCAATAAGGCTTAAGCTTTTAATAGGAGCAGACATTCGGGTCGCCTGAGGCAGAGAATCCCACACTAAGAATATTGCAACATGGGAATAGAAGGACATTGAAAGTTAGGTACTCAACAGATCCTGGTTGGCTCTCTGTGGGAGTTTGGATTCATCTTGGATCCGGCACCAACCAATTCTAAAGTCTTAAGCCCACTTGGCTCCACCTCCCTTACCCATATATCCCTGCTCCTCCTTCAGTTACCCAGATCAAGTTTATCCACACAGAAAGAAATCAAGAAAGACTCAAATAATTCTGAAAAATTATCCTCCCAGAAAATAGGTTATGACAACCAAGGAGAATGCGAGACTCCAAAAAGCAGGCGCAACAACCTCCAATATCCGGTCGTCTGAGGAGGAATTCCTGCATAGTCAACAAGAAGGTGAGGGCAGGAGGGCAAGAAGGTTGAACCAGATGGAGACAGACATGGCTATATTGTTATGGTGAGTACATAACTTTCATATCTGATGTTGTTTCAACCTGCGAGACAGGGTCCCAGAGCCACGGAAAAATTCCTCAAGAGAAATTAAGGAAGGATATTTCGCAACACAGCAGAGCTAAAAACAGCTCTGGATCTAAACTGAATATCCAAGACAGCTTATAAGAAACAGATGTGTAGTAAGACAGCCAACTAATGGCTACACAAATATCATTCATTTGCAATCTAGAAAGAAGAGCTGCAGAAGTAGCCATAGCACTTGTAGGATGAACCTTAGGCTTGTGTGAAAGAGTCTTGCCTTTCAGGGTGTATGCAAATAAAATAAAATCTGACAGCCACTTAAAGTTACTCTAGACAAAGGTGAATCAAGCCTGGATTTTGAAAAGGAATCAACTGACTGGATTTTCTGATAGCTTTGGTACGATTCAAATAATATCTCAGTTGTCTATGTATATCCAAACAATGCAAGAGGTATTCATGTTGGTTGAAGAAACTGGGAAAAATACAGGAAGGTGAACAGTACTGTTAAGGCTATTCTTGGAAGCTACCTTTGCCAGAAAAGGATTCATATCAAGAGAAACACCGTCTTCATGGAACACCAAATAAAGAGATGAAGAATCCAGTGCTTGCAACTCAAACCCTTCTTACAGAAGCGACCATCACCAAAAACAAAAAAGTTTCCACGACAAGTTTCAAGTCCAAAGAAGGTGAAGGTTCAAACTGGAGGGACTGTAGAATGAAGGGCAGATCGCAGGGAGGAACCGAATCCCATATTGGGGATCCTAGTAGAAAAGTACCTTTGAGGAATGCCTTACAAATCTTGAGTGAAGCCAGAGACATGTTATCTCGGTCAATGTGAAAGTTAGAAATGGCCGCTAGCTACACTAATAGTTAAAAATCTAGAACCTGAATGAAACTCAGTGAGAAAATCCAAAATGGATTCCAAAGGGGCAAAGAAAAGGCAGAGTTCCAAAGCCTCCAACCACATGACAAACCTTTTCCACTTACCAGAATACACTTTTCCAGAAGATTCCTTCTGAGAAGATGACAAAGTATGAACAACTGCCTGCAAAACCTTGGCATTTCTGGCCATCAGGGGAACTGAAGGAAAGTGCAATTGTGTACACTTATCATAAATGTAGATGTTAGAGTGTATTCACTGTTGCAGTCATTACATTTGGGCCATCTGTTTGCAGGTAGCCCTCAGTCGGCCTGATTAACAAAGTCTTGGGTCCTGCGTCGGTTGCTGTCCCTTCTTCCATGATGTCAGGGGTATAAAACATGCAGCAGACACCATTACATCAGTTTTTGTGGATGTGGATTGGGAAAGAAGGCTGGCAAATTAATGGACTGATTTAAGAGCCACAGTGGGTACCACCTTGCAGGAAATCTTTAACAGTTTGCAAAGATTTATCTTTTTCCTCCATCTTTTTAAGTACTACTTCTACTTTGTTGCCAAACAGGCAGTCCTGTTTTAAGGGAACATCCAGCAATTTAGCTTTAACATGATCTGGCAATGATTGCTCCTTAAGCCAAGCATGCCTTCTAAGTACAGACCCAGCGACAACAGCCCTGCAAGATGCCTCTATTGAATCAAAACCACATTGCAATATATGTTTTCCAACTTGTTCAGCAGGATGCACTAAATCCTGTAAATCCTTATTTTCAGCACAGTCAGGAATCATCATTTTCTGTTTAAGAAATCTAATATGCTGCTGATACTTTAAGATATGAAACTGGCAGTTTAAGGCCCTAATGGCCAAGGAAACAGAAGTGTATACCTTCTTACCCCATCTATCCAGCGCCCTGGAATATCTATCAGAGGGTGTAGGATTTTTGGCAGTAGTAACCTTAATGCCCTTTGGTCCCTGTGAAATGGTCTCAGGATCCACAGTAGGATTTTTAAAGAGGAACTTTAGAGTCAGGAACCCTGCAATATCCATCTGGTTTTCTGGGAGCAGGAGGTAAGGAGTCAGGGGCCAAGCTAGATTCCGAAAAGACATCACCAACAAAGTCCAGTACAGGGGGGATAGCTAAAGACCTGTGTTGGGGCAGGAGAAAGAAATCCCTAAGCCTCTTTTTAGAATCAGAGTAATCCTGGCTTTCTCAGTGAAAATGCTCCCCAAGAGTATGCAAGGTTTCACCAAAACAGAAATCCTCTGGAGGGGAAGCAAGAGTCCTCTGCATCAGAATCCGCATAGGTAGATAAGGGTAAATCCTGGTCAGAGGAAACAAATTTCAGAATCCTGATCAGAAGTATCATAAGCAAATTCAGTACTAGGTCTCAGAGGGGGATGGTTGGCTTCCCCTGATTAAAGGAATAAGGTCTTCAGTCATTCTTATTTGTTTTTTAGGCATAGAGGCCTGACCATGTGGTCTGGGCTACGGTTTTTTAGGCATGGATCGAGTTTTAGGCCTTGAAGATGGCGTCGGTTTAATATGCAAGTCAGTAGACCTGAATACACCCTCAGAAGCCAGTGTCTGCACAGTAGCTAAAGACCCATCCAAGGTACAGACATCCACAGGTTCCATAGTTGAAGCATCTCTTGGCATACTGGACTCCGAATGGGTCTCAGTAGAGGCCTGCGAATCTAAAGTAGCAGGTATCAGGGGCTGCAAAAGCACCTCACTGAGTACCGGTAAACTGACTACTAGCTTAGGAGAAGCGTCGTCAGCAGCTTTGGACCTAGGCGGCCTGTCTCTGTCTTTACCTTTGCGTTTTTTTGGAATGTCGGTAACCAGGTGGCTTACCGATGCCATATCTGGGTAATTGAACAGAGTACCAAAATATTTAGAAGCTTAAATATACTGACGACGAATAATTTGTTGTTTAAATAAGGCACAAAACAGACAGCGAGGTACGTCGTGGTCAGGGCCTAGGCAAGGAATACAATATGAATGAAAATCTTTATGAGTTATTTGCTTTCCACAAGAAATACAATTATTGACTTTTACTGCCATCGGTTTAGAGCAAGAAAAAGTTTCCCCAACGGGGTAGTTGGCTTTAGTTGAAGACTTCAGTTCTGAAACTTGAAAACAAAAATTTCAGGAGTTGGCCGACCAGCACTTGCGAACTGCTGCTGCTTCGGGCACCACACGGCACGAAAGACTGATGCAATGGCATCGGTTGCATGCTTTATACCCCTGACTACCTGACGTCATGGAAGATGAGACAGCAACCGACGCAGGACCCAAGACTTTGACAATCAGGCCAACTGAAGGCTACTGCAAGCAGATAACCTACATGTGATGACTGCAACAGTGAAACACGAATAACATCCTCCGATCTATTGCAGCGGCAAACTAGATCTGAAGTAACTCAAGGTGCATCATGGGATAGGGAGTTGGCCTAGAGCTGTCTGAAGACCTCGAGCTTTGTAGGAGGCCGACTCGGAGCTGAGGATCAGCTCCGAACCCATCTGTAAGAATGAACAGCGATATAGAACAACTTCACATAAATATTCTCAGCCTCTTACTGAAATGACAAAACAATCTTTATACATAACTGCTGCCTGTATAATCCACCAAGCTGCATGAGTGCATTCTCTTTAGTAACTTCCACCTCTGTAAATTCTTCGAATGTATATGTGCAAATGCAAGCAATTACTGTTTGTGTATAATTGTAAATAGAAATGCAACTACTGTTTGCCTATAAATTTAAATAGAACTATAACCATTGTTTGTATATACATGTAAACAGAAATGTAACTACTCTGTGTTTGACTGGAACTTAGTATAATGCAATGTAAGCAAAGACAGCCTTTCTCCCTGGGCCTCCACTGAAAATGGGTATTACCCATTCATACTTTCCCAGTAAACAAAGACAATAAATAATAAATAAGGGTGGCGCAGTGGTGCAGCTGTTAATGCTGTCGCCTCACAGCAAGAGGATCTCTGGTTCGATTCTCGGCCGGGGTGCCTTCTGTGTGGAGTTTGCATGTTCTCCCTGCGTTCACGTGGGTTTCCTCCAGGTACTCCAGTTTCCTCCCACATTCTAAAGACATGCGTCTGGAGCATTTCTCCCCGGGCCTCCGCTGAAAACAGGATCTGTGGAACCTAATCGGACTTTCCCGGTCAACAAATGTTAAATAAATAAATAAATAAATAAATAAATAATAAATATGCGCACAACTCTGTTGCCCTTTAATCCAACTGTTTCAAAGTAACTTTAAAAAACTAGAGTACTTAAAAAGCAACCTTCAGAATTTTAGGACAGCAGCTGCTTTTCTCAGAGAATCTCCAAAAAGTGCTAAGAAGGTAAAACTGGCTCCGTTAACAAGCAACTCATCTGTAATCACCTCACATAAGTGCAATGACAAATTAGTGAAACCTACTGAATGTGAATAGCATTCAGGAGAGCATAAATCATAGTACAGTATCCCCCCCCCCCTCCCACTAACTATATTTACCGCCTCTGATTGCACCAACACAGGAATGAGGGAAATATCAAATATGCTGGCAATTCACCCTTTGGCGGGCAGGCAGATGGTCACATGCTACTGATCACACAAATGAATTTCTATCGCTACCTTCAAGTTACTTCCCTATAATCAGAGGTACATTGATTTTTGGATGCTATATAGCAGGGTGTCATATGAAAGCCATTTCATCTCCAGGCACAGGTGAAGCAAAGTATTCTATACCCCCCCCCCCCCTGCAAAAAAAACTTTGATGTATTTGCAGTATTCCCTTGACAATCTGCTTAAAGTTTCATAAATAAAACTTGCAATCATGTGCCTTGTACATCTTTTAGAAAGCCATGCTCTGCACTTATGTTTGCCATAAAAATTTCCCTTACTCTCAACTTTTTTTCTGAAAATGTGTGACCTGACAAGGATAGTCCTCTAACAGACAAACCTGTATGATAACAATGGATGTGATGCATCTAACAGTGGGACCAGAAGCATTACAGTGGAAGAAAGAGGGGAATAAAACAGGGAAAAGCTCAGAAGGCTGACTCTTGGAAGTAATGTCTTTGGTGCAGGCTGGAGAAGTTGTTTGACCGCAACTGAGCTACAAAATATAAGTATTTTTTGATTATTTTAACAGATTACTGTTTTTATAATTTAATATATATAAAGCACTTTGTCTATTCAGAATCTTCAGAAATCTTTTTCTGTTTAAAAACTTTCATAGCTTGTTGTCTTAGGCTATTGTATAAACTGAAACATTTACTCTGTGTAATTATCTCTTGGCTAGTGGGGGCTGGTTCTTTGTGTTCTTGTAAAAAAGTTGTGTTTCTGGTCTTTGGTGCAGGCTGGAGAAGTTGTTTGACCAACTGAGCTACAAAATATAAGTATTTTTTGATTATTTTAACAGATTACTATAATTTAATATATATAAAGCACTTTGTCTATTCAGAATCTTCAGAAATCTTTTTCTGTTTAAAACTTTCATAGCTTGTTGTCTTAGGCTATTGTATAAACTGAAACATTTACTCTGTGTAATTATCTCTTGGCTAGTGGGGGCTGGTTCTTTTGTGTTCTTGTAAAAAAAAAAGTTGTGTTTCTGGTCTTTGGTGCAGGCTGGAGAAGTTGTTTGACAAGAACTGAGCTACAAAATATAAGTATTTTGTGATTATTTTAACAGATTACTGTTTTATAATTTAATATATATAAAGCACTTTGTCTATTCAGAATCTTCAGAAATCTTTTTCTGTTTTAAAACTTTCATAGCTTGTTGTCTTAGGCTATTGTATAAACTGAAACATTTACTCTGTGTAATTATCTCTTGGCTAGTGGGGCTGGTTCTTTTGTGTTCTTGTAAACAAAAGTTGTGTTTCTGGTCTTTGGTGCAGGCTGGAGAAGTTGTTTGACATAACTGAGCTACAAAATATAAGTATTTTGTGATTATTTTAACAGATTACTGTTTTATAATTTAATATATATAAAGCACTTTGTCTATTCAGAATCTTCAGAAATCTTTTCTGTTTAAAACTTTCATAGCTTGTTGTCTTAGGCTATTGTATAAACTGAAACATTTACTCTGTGTAATTATCTCTTGGCTAGTGGCGGCTGGTTCTTTTGTGTTCTTGTAAAAAGAAAGTTGTGTTTCTGGTCTTTGGTGCAGGCTGGAGAAGTTGTTTGACCGCAACTGAGCTACAAAATATAAGTATTTTGTGATTATTTTAACAGATTACTGTTTTTATAATTTAATATATATAAAGCACTTTGTCTATTCAGAATCTTCAGAAATCTTTTTCTGTTTAAAACTTTCATAGCTTGTTGTCTTAGGCTATTGTATAAACTGAAACATTTACTCTGTGTAATTATCTCTTGGCTAGTGGGGGCTGGTTCTTTTGTGTTCTTGTAAACAAAAAGTTGTGTTTCTGGTCTTTGGTGCAGGCTGGAGAAGTTGTTTGACATAACTGAGCTACAAAATATAAGTATTTTTTGATTATTTTAACAGATTACTGTTTTTATAATTTAATATATATAAAGCACTTTGTCTATTCAGAATCTTCAGAAATCTTTTTCTGTTTAAAAACTTTCATAGCTTGTTGTCTTAGGCTATTGTATAAACTGAAACATTTACTCTGTGTAATTATCTCTTGGCTAGTGGGGCTGGTTCTTTTGTGTTCTTGTAAAAAAAAAAAGTTGTGTTTCTGGTCTTTGGTGCAGGCTGGAGAAGTTGTTTGACCGCAACTGAGCTACAAAATATAAGTATTTTTGATTATTTTAACAGATTACTGTTTTTATAATTTAATATATATAAAGCACTTTGTCTATTCAGAATCTTCAGAAATCTTTTTCTGTTTAAAAACTTTCATAGCTTGTTGTCTTAGGCTATTGTATAAACTGAAACATTTACTCTGTGTAATTATCTCTTGGCTAGTGGGGGCTGGTTCTTTTGTGTTCTTGTAAAAAAAGTTGTGTTTCTGGTCTTTGGTGCAGGCTGGAGAAGTTGTTTGACCGCAACTGAGCTACAAAATATAAGTATTTTTGATTATTTTAACAGATTACTGTTTTATAATTTAATATATATAAAGCACTTTGTCTATTCAGAATCTTCAGAAATCTTTTTCTGTTTAAAAACTTTCATAGCTTGTTGTCTTAGGCTATTGTATAAACTGAAACATTTACTCTGTGTAATTATCTCTTGGCTAGTGGGGGCTGGTTCTTTTGTGTTCTTGTAAAAAAAGTTGTGTTTCTGGTCTTTGGTTCAGGCAGGAGAAGCAGTTTTACCTGAACTGAGCTACAAAATATAAGTATTTTGTGATTATTTTAACAGATTACTGTTTTTATAATTTAATATATATAAAGCACTTTGTCTATTCAGAATCTTCAGAAATCTTTTTCTGTTTAAAAACTTTCATAGCTTGTTGTCTTAGGCTATTGTATAAACTGAAACATTTACTCTGTGTAATTATCTCTTGGCTAGTGGGGCTGGTTCTTTTGTGTTCTTGTAAAAAAGTTGTGTTCTGGTCTTTGGTGCAGGCTGGAGAAGTTGTTTGACCAACTGAGCTACAAAATATAAGTATTTTTGATTATTTTAACAGATTACTGTTTTATAATTTAATATATATAAAGCACTTTGTCTATTCAGAATCTTCAGAAATCTTTTTCTGTTTAAAAACTTTCATAGCTTGTTGTCTTAGGCTATTGTATAAACTGAAACATTTACTCTGTGTAATTATCTCTTGGCTAGTGGGGCTGGTTCTTTTGTGTTCTTGTAAAAAAGTTGTGTTTCTGGTCTTTGGTGCAGGCTGGAGAAGTTGTTTGACCAAGAACTGAGCTACAAAATATAAGTATTTTTTGATTATTTTAACAGATTACTGTTTTTATAATTTAATATATATAAAGCACTTTGTCTATTCAGAATCTTCAGAAATCTTTTTTCTGTTTAAAACTTTCATAGCTTGTTGTCTTAGGCTATTGTATAAACTGAAACATTTACTCATGTAATTATCTCTTGGCTAGTGGGGCTGGTTCTTTTGTGTTCTTGTAAAAAAAGTTGTGTTTCTGGTCTTTGGTGCAGGCTGGAGAAGTTGTTTGACCAAGAACTGAGCTACAAAATATAAGTATTTTGTGATTATTTTAACAGATTACTGTTTTTATAATTTAATATATATAAAGCACTTTGTCTATTCAGAATCTTCAGAAATCTTTTTCTGTTTAAAACTTTCATAGCTTGTTGTCTTAGGCTATTGTATAAACTGAAACATTTACTCTCATGTAATTATCTCTTGGCTAGTGGGGGCTGGTTCTTTTGTGTTCTTGTAAAAAAAGTTGTGTTTCTGGTCTTTGGTGCAGGCTGGAGAAGTTGTTTGACCAAGAACTGAGCTACAAAATATAAGTATTTTGTGATTATTTTAACAGATTACTGTTTTTATAATTTAATATATATAAAGCACTTTGTCTATTCAGAATCTTCAGAAATCTTTTTCTGTTTAAAAACTTTCTTAGCTTGTTGTCTTAGGCTATTGTATAAACTGAAACATTTACTCTGTGTAATTATCTCTTGGCTAGTGGGGCTGGTTCTTTTGTGTTCTTGTAAAAAAGGTTGTGTTTCTGGTCTTTGGTGCAGGCTGGAGAAGTAGTTTAGCGCCAACTGAGCTACAAAATATAAGTATTTTTTGATTATTTTAACAGATTACTGTTTTTATAATTTAATATATATAAAGCACTTTGTCTATTCAGAATCTTCAGAAATCTTTTTCTGTTTAAAAACTTTCATAGCTTGTTGTCTTAGGCTATTTTGTCCCACCCTCCCTCCCTGTTGGTGTCTTGCTCTTATACTTGGTGGCTTTGCAGTTGCCCGCCTCTACTGTGACACACACCTCCCAGTCTAGTGTCATTAGCTCATTCTTCTTAATACAGAGAGAACATTTGATAAGGCCTTCTGTTCCTCCTTTTTACCTTTTCAAAAGTAAAACAAAACTTTTTTCTTCTTCACTGAACCTTCTTGTGTTCTTACTGTCCTTCTCAAACATATTGGAAATATACAGTATATTTCAGAGCATTTGTTATAACTGTATTTGCTATAACTGATTTAAGTATTTTTTTTCTGGCTTTTTGAATATTTACTGCTTAGCGACTGCATCTTAGCCTGTTTATACAGCTCTGCATTCTATTTAAACTGTTTTTGTGTTGATTAACTGTTTTGCACTCTTAAAACGTTATTTGTTGCTTAATTTTACCTGTAGGCTAACACACTCAAGTGTGCTAGCCGCT
Organism: Protopterus annectens; assembly: GCF_019279795.1. Taxonomy (NCBI): domain Eukaryota; kingdom Metazoa; phylum Chordata; order Ceratodontiformes; family Protopteridae; genus Protopterus; species Protopterus annectens. The sequence continues at coordinate 417,409,580 of NC_056734.1, forward strand.
GAAAAAGCATTTATAGCATTTACTGTCTGTTTTTTTCCTTGTCTCTGTAAAAAAAAAAAAAAAAAAAAAAATTCTCTTGTTTTCCCACCTTACTGAACTAGAGTAGTCCAGTTTCAGAGTTGCTGATCCCTGGGCTTTGTTTTTAGTTCCTGTTACTGATCCATTGCCTTATTAGGAAGGAGGGAAGTTTCTTTGCTTACCAGTGGGAGTGGGAAGCACTGAGCAGCCTTTTTGTCCGAATTGGTGAAGTTTCAGCCAGAAACTAGTAGTCTATTGGTCGTTTTGGGCCAATTCCTAGCTCCTTTCAGCCCCCTGCTATAAAACACGCTAAACACGTGTTTTCCAGCTTGTACCAACTCTGCACAGATCCTCGTGGTGGCCTGCAGAGTGATCCAAGCAGCAGAGAGCTAAAAGAGTGACTTTCTACCAGATATAAGTATTTTTTGTGGCTTTCCCACTGTTAAGCTAGCGACTGCATTTCGCCTGTTTTACTGCTACTTTAAGTGATTTCTGCATTTTACACTGTTTATTGCACTTTAAGTTACTAATTGTTGCAAATTGTTTCTGTAGGCTACACACTAAAGTGCGCTAGCCGATTTACAGCATTTATAGCATTTACTGTCTGTTTTTTTCCTTATCTCTGTAATAAAACAAAAAAATCTCTTGTTTTCCCACTTTACTGAACTAGAGTAGTCCAGTTTCAGAGTTGCTGATCCCTGTGCTTTGTTTTTAGTTCCTGTTACTGATCCATTGCCTTATTAGGAAGGAGGGAAGTTTCTTTGCTTACCAGTGGGAGTGGGAAGCACTGAGCGCCTTTTGTCCGATTTGGTGAAGTTTCAGCCAGAAACTAGTAGTCCATTGGTCGCTTTGGGCCAATTCCTAGCTCCCTTCAGCCCCTGCTATAAAACACGCTAAACTGTACTGCTGATCTAACCAGCATATCCTATAACTGAAAAGTTCATCTCTACTTGATTCCCAAGTAGACTATTCTCTATCTGTAAAGCCTAGCACTTACTCCTACAGTACTTGCACCTTGATAAAGCACTCTTATTATAGATAGTACCCCACCAGCCCAAAACCCACTTCCCCCGGAGTCCTTTGAAAGTTCTTTATCTACTACTTCTAGTATGTCGAGGGATCAGTTGCTGTTGTCCTCTCCAGCTCAACTGGTGAACCTGGGAATATTGAGGCAATGTTACAATTGCCTCATGTACACAGACAATCCTCTCCTTCTCCCACAAAACACAAATACATGCGAGAGATGCAACTATACGGCCAAACTGGAGGCTGAGCTCTCTCAACATAGGACTGGCAAGACCAGACAGGAGGAGAAGGCAACCACACACAATACATACCCAGTCACACATGGTACCATCACAACTTCAAATCATACACATACTCACACAAAGACATACTCGAGGCTCTGGTCAAAATTTACCAAAACAGCAGAGGCCACCAAAGCAGACACCCAAACAACTACCACCTCACGACCCAACACATGCAACACAGACCACACAGTCAGAGTGTCAAACAGTCACAGCCCATAAGGACAAACAAAATGCCAGACACACTTGTCATTGGCGATTCCATAGTCAGGCACACTGACGTCCCGCCACCAGACTGAGTAAGGAGAAGGTCACAGTAAGCTGCCTGTCGGGCCAGAATCCGCCACATAACGCAAGCACTCAGGTCTCTCAACAGCAGGTACAAGTCGACTCAGTCATTGTCCACGCTGGTGTCAACGACCTGAGACGCCTCCTTGGACTACATGAAAGAGACGCCGAGGAGCTCTCTGATTATGTAGCCCAGGCAGGTATGACCCTGACCTTGAGCAGTATCCTACCTTCACCTAGAATGATGCCACAATACAGTGATAAGATGATCAGCTTTAATAATTGGCTTAAATTCTGGTGTCATTCAAAGGGGATCCAATGTCTGTCTGCCTGGGATGACATGCTGGACAAGCCACGCTGCTTCGCAAGGGACGGCTTGCACCTGTCACCCTGGGCTTCCGGATATTGGCAAAGGCTCTTGCCACCCCATAGTGCCTTTTTAGGCAAGGCTCAAATTCTAAACCTACCACCCTAGAACACCAAAAGGAAAAACTAAGGGTAATGCTGCTCAATGCCAGAAGTCTCAATCTCAAGATGCACGCACTCGAGGCCCTTCTCAATATGGAGAACATCGATGTCTGTGCTGTGACAGAAACCTGGTTCAAGGCTCCTGAGTGCACCCCAGCACTAACAGGTTTCACCTCATATCATAATGCCCGCCCCAAAATCCGGACAACACCAAGAAAGGAGGGGGGGGTGTCCATATTCATAAAGGACACCCACACCTCAAGGTTGGTGGCAACGCACGATGCATCGGAGACCATCCAGGTGCAATTAACCATAGGCAAGACTGCTCTGCAATTTGTAGCATGTTACAGGCCACCCTCTCAAACTCAGGAACCTCACATGGCCTTCCTGAAAACATTGGAGGATAAATGTATCTCCAAACACCATCATACTAGGTGACTTCAACTACCCTAATATAGACTGGGAACACTACTCAAGCCCGAACACTCTAACCCAAAGATTCCTGGAGTTCATAAACTCAAATGCCATGGAACAACTAGTCACCATCCCCACAAGAGGTGAAACATACTTGATCTCATCATCACGAACATGGGATCAAAATGTTCAACACCGAAGTATACCCTCACTGGTGAGATCAGATCATAAACTAATCTCGCTGGAGGTCCTCATCCCGCCCCCACCTGAATCACTTACAAATGCCTTCTTACCCCATCTATCCAGCACCATGGAATCTCTATCAGAGGGGGTAGGATTTTTGGTAGTAGTAGCCTTAATGCCCCTTTGGCACCTGTGAACTGGTCTCAGGATCCACAGTAGGATTTTTAAAGAGGAACTTCAGAGTCAGGAACCCTGTAATATCCATCTGGTTTTCTGGGAGCAGGAGGTAAGGAGTCAGGGGCCAAGCTAGATTCCGAAAAGACATCACCAACAAAGTCCAGTACAGGGGGGATAGCTAAAGACCTGTGTTGGGGCAGGAGAAAGAAATCCCTAAGCCTCTTTTTAGAATCAGAGTAATCCTGGCTTTCTCAGTGAAAATGCTCCCCAAGAGTATGCAAGGTTTCACCAAAACAGAAATCCTCTGGAGGGGAAGCAAGAGTCCTCTGCATCAGAATCCGCATAGGTAGATAAGGGTAAATCCTGGTCAGAGGAAACAAATTTCAGAATCCTGATCAGAAGTATCATAAGCAAATTCAGTACTAGGTCTCAGAGGGGGATGGTTGGCTTCCCCTGATTAAAGGAATAAGGTCTTCAGCCATTCTTATTTGTTTTTTAGGCATAGAGGCCTGACCATGTGGTCTGGGCTACGGTTTTTTAGGCATGGATCGAGTTTTAGGCCTTGAAGATGGCGTCGGTTTAATATGCAAGTCAGTAGACCTGAATACACCCTCAGAAGCCAGTGTCTGCACAGTAGCTAAAGACCCATCCAAGGTACAGACATCCACAGGTTCCATAGTTGAAGCATCTCTTGGCATACTGGACTCCGAATGGGTCTCAGTAGAGGCCTCTTGAATCTAAAGTAGCAGGTATCAGGGGCTGCAAAAGCACCTCACTGAGTACCGGTAAACTGACTACTAGCTTAGGAGAAGCGTCGTCAGCAGCTTTGGACCTAGGCGGCCTGTCTCTGTCTTTACCTTTGCGTTTTTTTGGAATGTCGGTAACCAGGTGGCTTACGATGCCATATGTGGGTAATTGAACAGAGTACCAAAATATTTAGAAGCTTAAATATACTGACGACGAATAATTTGTTGTTTAAATAAGGCACAAAACAGACAGCGAGGTACGTCGTGGTCAGGGCCTAGGCAAGGAATACAATATGAATGAAAATCTTTATGAGTTATTTGCTTTCCACAAGAAATACAATTATTGACTTTTACTGCCATCGGTTTAGAGCAAGAAAAGTTTCTAGCGGGTAGTTGGCTTTAGTTGAAGACTTGGTTCTGAAACTTGAAAACAAAATTTCAGAGTTGGCCGACCAGCACTTGCGAACTGCTGCTGCTCGGGCACCACACGCACGGAGACTGATGCAATGGCATCGGTTGCATGCTTTATACCCCTGACTACGTCATGGAAGATGAGACAGCAACCGACGCAGGACCCAAGACTTTGACAATCAGGCCAACTGAAGGCTACTGCAAGCAGATAACCTACATGTGATGACTGCAACAGTGAAACACGAATAACATCCTCCGATCTATTGCAGCGGCAAACTAGATCTGAAGTAACTCAAGGTGCATCATGGGATAGGGAGTTGGCCTAGAGCTGTCTGAAGACCTCGAGCTTTGTAGGAGGCCGACTCGGAGCTGAGGATCAGCTCCGAACCCATCTGTAAGAATGAACAGCGATATAGAACAACTTCACATAAATATTCTCAGCCTCTTACTGAAATGACAAAACAATCTTTATACATAACTGCTGCCTGTATAATCCACCAAGCTGCATGAGTGCATTCTCTTTAGTAACTTCCACCTCTGTAAATTATTCGAATGTATATGTGCAAATGCAAGCAATTACTGTTTGTGTATAAATGTAAATAGAAATGCAACTACTGTTTGCCTATAAATTTAAATAGAACTATAACCATTGTTTGTATATACATGTAAACAGAAATGTAACTACTCTGTGTTTGACTGGAACTTAGTATAATGCAATGTAAGCAAAGCGAGCCTTTCTCCCTGGGCCTCCACTGAAAATGGGTATTACCCATTCATACTTTCCCAGTAAACAAAGACAATAAATAATAAATAAGGGTGGCGCAGTGGTGCAGCTGTTAATGCTGTCGCCTCACAGCAAGAGGATCTCTGGTTCGATTCTCGGCCGGGGTGCCTTCTGTGTGGAGTTTGCATGTTCTCCCTGCGTTCACGTGGGTTTCCTCCAGGTACTCCAGTTTCCTCCCACATTCTAAAGACATGCGTCTGGAGCATTTCTCCCCGGGCCTCCGCTGAAAACAGGATCTGTGGAACCTAATCGGACTTTCCCGGTCAACAAATGTTAAATAAATAAATAAATAAATAAATAATAAATATGCGCACAACTCTGTTGCCCTTTAATCCAACTGTTTCAAAGTAACTTTAAAAAACTAGAGTACTTAAAAAGCAACTTTCAGAATTTTAGGACAGCAGCTGCTTTTCTCAGAGAATCTCCAAAAAGTGCTAAGAAGGTAAAACTGGCTCCGTTAACAAGCAACTCATCTGTAATCACCTCACATAAGTGCAATGACAAATTAGTGAAACCTACTGAATGTGAATAGCATTCAGAAGAGCATAAATCATAGTACAGTATCCCCCCCCCCTCACACCCCCCTCCCACTAACTATATTTACCGCCTCTGATTGCACCAACACAGGAATGAGGGAAATATCAAATATGCTGGCAATTCACCCTTTGGCGGGCAGGCAGATGGTCACATGCTACTGATCGCACAAATGAATTTCTATCGCTACCTTCAAGTTACTTCCCTATAATCAGAGGTACATTGATTTTTGGATGCTATATAGCAGGGTGTCATATGAAAGCCATTTCATCTCCAGGCACAGGTGAAGCAAAGTATTCTATACCCCCCCCCCCCCGCAAAAAAAACTTTGATGTATATGCAGTATTCCCTTGACAATCTGCTTAAAGTTTCATAAATAAAACTTGCAATCATGTGCCTTGTACATCTTTTAGAAAGCCATGCTCTGCACTTATGTTTGCCATAAAAATTTCCCTTACTCTCAACTTTTTTTCTGAAAATGTGTGACCTGACAAGGATAGTCCTCTAACAGACAAACCTGTATGATAACAATGGATGTGATGCATCTAACAGTGGGACCAGAAGCATTACAGTGGAAGAAAGAGGGGAATAAAACAGGGAAAAGCTCAGAAGGCTGACTCTTGGAAGTAATGTACCAATGGTGATTAGACTTGTGAAATTTCATCCCCCATGTAACATTGCTCACTGTAGGCATGAATAGAAGACCAAGCCGTAACTGAGCAAATGTCTGCAATACAGAAATTCTTCAAATAAGCACTGGTAAGCACATAGGAATCTGACAGGTTAGCCAATCACAATAATATTTTACACTGAGTGGGAAGGCTTCTTGATATCACACAACTGAATTAAGCAATTCACTGGAGCAAAGATGATGAAAAGCTCTTCTATCTTGCTTTCTAAACTTAAGACACCCATTTCACAAATCTGAGCATAGGGTCTTTGATCAAACATCAGATCCGAGGCAGCAACATTCACACAAACCGACCCAAGGCTCAAGCTCCTCCCTCTCTCATAATTCCCTGCTGCTCTCTAACCCTCAGTGTTTGCTAACATATCCATTAATGCTATTCCTCCGAAAGAGAGAGGAGAGAGTCCAGAACCCAAAACACTCCAACTTATTCGAAGATCCAACCAGGAAGGAGGATGGTGGGAGTGAAAAGTGATGAATGACACAGGCTAACACATATGATCTTATATTATATCCATGTCATTTACTCATCACTGTAGGGTCAGAGTCCCCAGCTAGCATTTACCCTGGGAGGCCTCAAGGAAGGCCATGCCAGAGCACTGTGGAGCTAAAAGAAGCCCTACTCCTGGAAATCAAATCCAGCTTGTAATGAGATATAAAGGTGTGAGAATTACACCAAGTGGCAGCAGCACAAATGTCAAAGTCTGGCAAAGTACACTGAGGAAATGGCCATGGACCTCGTAGAATGGGCCTTGATTCTTCCCAAAACCTCAAGATGCCCGCCATCAGACTGAAGAGATGCAGTTAGAGCTCCATCTAGAAATAGTTACCTTAGAAACTGGGAGACCACATCTGTTCAGGGAAAAGGCCACAAAGAACAAATCTGACTTGTGAAATCCTTTGGTACTATGTAGACAGGAACAAAGTTGCCTGTGTACGTCCAAGGTATGCAGAATGTACTCGCCTTTGAATAATTAGGAAACCACTGGCAACTGAATACATTGGTTTAGATTGGATTCGGAAGCAACCTTGGGCAAGAAAGAGGTATTCGTCCTAAGAGACGCACTGTCCTTGTGAAAGATCATGTACGGAGGAGAAATGGAAAGAGCTTGCAAATCAGAAACCCTCCTAGCCAAAGCTATGGCCAGCAAGAAGGTAGTTTTCTATAACTATTTGAGACTGCGTGAAATAGCAGGTTCAAAAGGACTCCTAGTCAGAGATTGCAGTACTAAGGTTAAGTCCCAAGACGGAAATGGATTCTTAATAGGTGGTCTTAGATGGAAAACCCCCTTCATGAATGCTTTGCAAAGCCTGGAAGAAAATGTAGGCTTCACTGTTAAAGAAAATTTGAAATTGCCACCAACTGAGAATCTTGCTCCTGCTTGGAAAAGAGAAGACGAAAACAAAAGGATATCTGGAACAGAAACAGAAAAGGGGTCCAGGTTCCTGCTCTTAACCCAGATACGAAACCTTTGCCACTTACTACTATAAACTTTTCTAGTGGAAGGTTTCTGGGAGGCTAGAATAATGTGCTTAATGGGAGAAGCCAGTCTGGACCATTTCAAGATCAGTGGAAGTGGAGAAACCATGTGGTTAAATGAAGGGGTCCAGAGATTTAGAAGAGGGAGCTCCGAAGGATGGGAGATCAGATCCTGAAGAGGATCCAGTACTCAAAGGATACTTCAGATGAGGCCAGTTGAAGGGAAACTACAGTTGACAAGGCCAGAAAGGGGCAATGAGGATCAGGGGTGTCCTCGGGCATTGTGCTTTCTGCAAAGCCTTGGGAATTAGAGGGACAGTAGGATAAACATAAAGGAGACCCAGAGGCCAATCATGGACGATTCTCCATGGGTATCAAGGGACCACTCTCAAGGACTCAAGATGGATCTGCTGAGTTTGTCAGCCAACACATTGGGAGTCCCAGGGAATGTGTGCTGCAAGAAGAGCACGGAGGACATCACCCATTCCCACACTCTCATGGTGCCTCTGCACAACAGGCACGAAAGTGTTCTCCCGTTTGTTGACATATCAGACCACAGCCATGTTCTCTGTCTGAATTGCAATCATCCCCTGAGGGAGGCAGTCCTGAAAGGCTTGCAACATTAGAAGAACTGCTCTCATCTCTAGGACATTTATATGTAACTTGATCTCTACAGGGGACCGTGTGCCTTGGATAGTTCTCCCCTGGAATCCCCCCCACCCCAACAAAAGAGGGAGGCATCTGTGGTCACCGTGGCCTTAGGAGGAGGCATAGAAAGAGCCTGCCTAAGAGAAGATCCTGAGATTGAATCCACCAAAGAAGGTGTTATCTGCATGCAGGTGTCAACTTTATGGACATGGGCTGAGACAGAGCAGACAACTGAATGCTTAGGTCCACTGTAAAACCTGAATATGGTAACTTGCTAGGGAACCAGCTGATTGGCCATCACCATGGATCCCAGGGCTCAGAGTCAAGTGGACTGGGGGAAGCAACAGGTTCAACATTTGTGTGACTTACTCCCGGATCAACTGAACCCTGCGTAGAGGCAATGCTACAATCTCTGAGACTCAGTCTAGCTGAACTCCCATGAACTCCAACTGTTGAGTAGGGACCAGACTGGATTTCGAAAGACTGACAGTAATCCCAAATTGATTCAAAAGGGGAAGAACATAACTGATGGCTTTTAACACTCGATGCCTTGAAGGTGCAGTGAGGAGCCAATCATAGAGGTATGGAAAGACCTGAAACCCCTGCAGCCGCTACCACTGCCATACATATAATAAACACCTGGGGGGGGGGGGTTGTAGTGAGACCAAATGGTAGGGCTCTGAACTGGTAATGATTGGCTCCTAACTGGAAGTGAAGATGTCTTCTCGAATTGCCTGTCTATCTTGATGTGATAGTAGGCATCCTGGAGATCCATGGAGCACATACAATCGTCCTTGAGTAAAAGAAGCAGAATGGACTGAGCAGTGACCATCCGGAAAGTGGACTTATTAACTGACAGATTGACCTTGCTGAGATCCAAAATAGAACGCAGGTCTCATCTTTACTGGCACTAAAAAGAAGCAAAAATAAGTAGCAGATGCTCTTTGCCTGCTGGGACCTCTTGGATGGCTCTTTCTCAAAGTTGTTGTTGAGCTACCTTGGAGGCCAACTCCCTCGGACTGAGTGGAATGTAATGGAGGTAACTTTGTATAGGAGGGGGTTCCAAAAAGGGAATGAAATCCCCTGAAAATGATGTTTAGCACCCACTGATCAGAAGTAATACTTGTTCAGGCTAACAGGTGAAGGGAAATGCGACCCCCCCCCCAACTGCCTCCAGGGAAGAGCAGTCCGGCAATGCCTCAGGAGTGCTGAGAAGGCTGTTCAGAGAAAGGTTCCCTGGAGCCTTGATTTTGCAGACCCCCCCCCCCCCAGGGTGGCATCGGCCATTGAAGCTTCTCTCCCCGCCTCTGGAAGACGAGTCATCAGGAGCATCCTGGAAGGGAGATGGACTTCTGGAAAGTACAGTTGTGTACACTTACATAAATGTAGATGTTAGAGTGTATTCACTGTTGCATTCGTCACATTTGGGTAATCTGCTTGCAGTAACCCTCAGTCGGCCTAATTATCAAAGTCTTGGGTCCTGCGTCGGTTGCTGTCTCATCTTTCATGACGTCAGGGATATAAAGCATGCAACAGATGCCATTACATCAAGTCTTTCTTGCCGTGCAGTGCCCGAAGCAGAAGCAGTTTGCAAGTGCCCGTCGGCAGACTCCTGAGGTCATGGAAGATGAGACAGCAACTGACACAGGACCCAAGACTTTGATAATCAGGCCGACTGAGGGCTACTGCAAGCAGATAACCCAAATGTGATGACTGCAACAGTGAAACATGAACATCCACATCTTCCTAGTTCCTCACTGGGTCTTGGAGGAGGACCTCTGAGGAGCAGAAAGCTTGATTTCAACTGCAGACAAAGTCTTCCCTTCATGCTCTACGTGGGTCAAAGTGTCCTTCATGGAAGGTCTGAAGAGGGTGGACCAAAGGGGGCATTGGTAAAGGACGTTTTGAAAGATTCCACAAGCCCACATAAATGTAACCAAGCATGTCACCTCACAGCTATGCTGGGTACCTGCTGCTTGAGAGGTAGATTCCGCAGCATTGGAAATTAGCCTCATCGAGGAATTCACAAGGGATGTCAGAGTAGAGAGCTTGGGAGATACCTTTTTTAAGTTTTCCACCAACAATAACTCTGTAAGGGAAGTGGAAAGTTCTTGTATCAAATCCCTTTGGAGGCGGGTTAAGTGTGCCAAGTAATTAACTGCTCTCAGTCCAAAGGTAGCTGAGGCATACATATGCTTCCCAAGATGGTCTATCGCCCAGGACATTTGTTAACCGGGAAAGTCAGACTTAGAATGAGCCAATTTTCAGCGGAGGCCTGGGAAGAAACGCTCCAGATGCATGTTTTTGTAAAGTTGAGAAGACCATCTGCCCTTCTACTTCAAGATTTCAAGGATGTCCCCAAAGAAGACAGTCAGGCAGAGATCTGTGGGGGCCAGTCTCCCTCATCGAGATAGTGTCCTCAGTGAGGGACTCTAAGGGGGAGTCCAACTGCCTCCTCTTGCACATTCACTTATGATGTACCTCCTCAGTGGGGGGAATCTGGGGAGGACTCAGTGGGCTGAAACCCCCCTGAAGGCTCAAGTGGCAGGGCTGACCCTGGACAGGATGGGAATCCTCATGAGCCAAAGTAGAGAGAGGCAAGGATGGAACCGGAGGAGAGGTAGATGAAACTCCTGTCCTGGAGGAGAGGTAGATGAAACTCCTGTCCTGGAGAAGGGAAGGTAAATACAACACTAGAAGCTAACCAACTACTTAATTTTAAACTCACCAAACCAGACAAGGTAAACAGCAAAAATTTAAAACTACTTATCTAGAGCACCAGCCAAGGATCGCTTCTGTACTAAATAGCAGTAAACAAGAACAGAGGGTTACAGGGAAGGTTATGGGACAGGGATGAGCTTGAGACATGGATCTGTCTGTGTGAGACGGCTTAGATCCAAAACCCTACGGCGATGAATAACATCAGATCCAAAATACTATTCTTCGAGAAAATCTGGGAAAAGACAAGGCCCACAAAAAAAGTAAAAGAGTAGCTTCTTCAGAAAACCATTAAATCAAGCAGGACTACAATTTAGTTTCACTACTGGCAGATAGAGACCCCTTGGGCAGGGGGAAGCACTTCCCTTATATTGTGGAAAAGTTGACTCCAACCCTTCCACTGAAACATCTGTTGTTGCTCCTAACAATGTGTTCTTAGCTGGGGTATTGAGGACCACTTAAATGCTGGTGATATTGTTCAGTAACCAGGACCAACTAACATGGTCTCTACCACTGGATGATTCAAGAGCACATGGAGACTATGCAGCCAGTGACATCTAGTTTACTGCAACACCCATATCCTGAGATGTGTAAAAGGGACTGTAAACTCCCAGTCTTATGGCAGTATGAAAATGTGTGGTGTTCTTCAGGTCCTGTGTTGGATTAAAAAGATCTTGCAAAAAAAAAAAAAAAAAGTACAGTACCCCTCAAAGTCATAATTCAACAAGGAGACCTTTGCAGGGAGACAAAAGAGTTTGCTTAGAGTAAGCAGTCCTGTTATAGTGGTACTCCACATAAACACAGACTAGGTAGTGCCAGAATGCTAGAACAAGCCCCAAAAGTGACTATTGGGAAGGGTTACCACTACTTGCTCTCCTTATCAGCAGACTACTCTTTTCAGCTTAATCTTTTACTTGGCAAAGCAGCAAGTGACATGTGAACAGCTGAACATGGGGAATTTTCCAGTGAGATTAACATGGATCAGGATCCAAACTCTGGGAGCAGAAAAACTGCAACAAGGAGGTAGGACTTGCATGCACCCATCATCCCAGGCAAGTGATGCTAGGACATTATCAGAAGCATGTACTCATTCTCAAGGTGTACATCTATAGATTCTAGCATTTTCAAGTCAGTTCTATGACAAAGGAATGAAGCCCTGACTATACTGCAGGCAATCTGAGTCTGAACAGCAGCTCAGGCACTTGTAGGAACTTGTCTAGGAAAGATGGAAGTGAACAGCCAATTCCCACTCAGCCATCTTAAGGGGAAGGAGACTTTTCTGGGTGCACCACAAGGGTGACAACTAGTGGAAGTATTAAGTGTTACATAGTACAGTTTGAGCCTGCTAAGTTGATGCATGCTGTCATAGTGCATCTGCAAAGATAGCTGAAGTGAATTTGGAATGTAGAGGTATACTCAAGGTGGGGTGAGTGGTGCTCCAAAGCACAGGACAGACTGCCCCAAAAACAAACTGGCCTTCTCCTTACCAATATATTTTCGCTGGGGAACTGACGGGGTCAATCAGGATTTCCAGAATGAATAGCCTGGCAATTCATGGCTCGCATCCCCCACAGAACAAATGGGATGACTGACTGCCAGTAGTAGAGCCATTGAGGAAGGTCGGGTGCAAAAAAAAAAAATATTCAGAATTGTATCAAACTGAAGATAACAGAAGAAAGTTCAAGTTACCGAGTATCTAAGCTGAATCATATATTTAATGAAAAAGCTGTTAAGTTTAAGTAGCTCTATGCCACAAGTAGACAGGATAGAGGAAGTGCAGAGAAGGTGGCGTAGCATGCTCGTTTAGGAGCATGATCCAAGGTCTCCTCCAGAAAGACCACAGTCTGAAGAACACCATTGTGAAAAGTAGACTGGACCACCATCAAGCAAAAATGAGAGTTTTTATAAAACTACACCACTTGCTGAGAAAGGCCAAAGATGAATAAACTACAGAATGCAATCAGTTGGCCTGACAATGCAGAGTATAAGACTATCCGTTTTGTCCATGACAAGATAGCAAACTGAAAAACTACAAAGGCCTCCAACTTTTTTTAATGAAGAAAAGTAAGACTTCTGTCTTGTGCAGTCGGTTCCAAGGGATGCCAAGACATGAATGCACTATGCAAGCTGTATGACATCAGCTTTATCAGACAAAAACACAAGTACTTCACACCACCTTTGTAAGAACTCTTCTGGAGGAGTAACTAATAATGGATAGGAGCATATGTTATAAAATATGGCCACTGACAGAATGTTAATCCCATCTCATTCTTTTTCACCTTGGTGGGGAAAAAGGCTAAAAGTACATGGGACCATCACAACAAACCCGATGTAAACAGTACATTTGCAAAAAAAAAAAAAAAAAAGTGTCCCATCAGCAACATAATACTGTCAAAAGAAATGTGCAGCTGGCAGAAAGTGCAAAGGAACAGAAAAAAGTATCTTCCAAAAACATTTTTTTGGAAGTAGTGCCAGGGGCAATGACACTTGCATGGGAATTCGGAAATAAACAAGTGAAAATCTAAGGCAAGAAAGTGTTACCAAAAGTGACAACTGCAATGTAATTCTGCTACCGGGAAAAAATCTATGGAAGCTGCTACTTCTCATACAACTACAAATAAAAACTCACCTCCTGCTTCACTACATGCAGCTTTTTTGATGGCTCGAAGGGGAGATCTTTCACATTTTTTTCTTCTACCACTAAGTGAGTACACCTTTCATCTCCTACTGGAAGATGCTGCCCACCTAAAATAAAGAACATGTCATCTCTTATTATCTCTCAAGTTACAAAAAGCAGGACTATAATGCAATCTGATGAAATGAATACAGACTTAAAATTAAAAGCTTTAATCAAATACAAAAAACACAAAGATATCTTAATTGTGAGCCTCTACTCACACATTCAGCTCATACAAGAAAAGAGAAGACAGACAAGCTCTTTAGAGACCATAAGTCTAAAACTTGGCAAAGGGTAGTTCCACTGTCTATGAAAATGTGGGACTTGACATTAGACAACCTTCTTTTACACATTGCTTTCAAGAAGGAAGAAAGTACAGTTTTGTACCTACCATAAATGTAGATGTTCGAGGATCCACATTGCTGCAGTCCTAACTATTGGGTAGTCCGCTGTCCAGTCGGCCCGAATACCAAAGTATATGGCTGACGTCGGTCAGGGCGCATTAGACTGACGTCAGTACGTCAGGGTACTAATGCGCATGACCGACGTCATATCCTCAGTCTTTTCTTGCCCCAGATGTCAGAAGACCCTAAAAAGATAAGGCCAAAAAACCAAAAACTCCCAACAAACCTGCACCAAAATATATATATATATACAAAATATACAAAAATAGCAGAATATAACCCCACCTACACAACCACCCCTAAACACAGAGGGGAAGGAGGGAGGGTAAATTGGACTGCAGCAATGTGGATCCTCGAACATCTACATTTATGGTAGGTACAAAACTGTACTATGTTCTTCATTCCACATTGCTGCAGTCCTACCTATTGGGTAGAATCCCAAAGCAGAGGTAAGGGAGGCTGGCAAATCATAAGAAAGCAGGAACTGACAACATGCCTTGCAAAATAGCTGTGGCAAAACCAGCCCTAGACTTAGAGTAGAGAGGAAGGTGATAATGCTTAGAGAAAGTATGCACTGAACTCCAAGTAGCTGCCTCCAAAATATCCTTAGTTGCCACCCCCCTCAGAAATGCTGTTGAAGTGGCAGTAGCCCTAGTGGAATGAGGCCTAATCCCAGCTGGAATCTCCTTGCCATGATGGGAATAACAAAATGTAATGCAACACCCAATCCATCTAGAAATAGTTTGTTTTGACACAGGCTTGCCCTGAGAACTCAAAGCAAAAGAAACAAACAACTGCTGAGACTGCCTAAAATCCTTAGTCCTGCTCAAATAATAACGCAATTGCCTGTGTACATCTAAAGTGTGCAAAATCTTTTCCCCTTTATTTTGGGGATCTGCATAAAAGTAGGCAAATGAATAGTTTGGTTTAAAGCCACACTAGAAACCACCTTAGGCATAAAGGAAGGATTAGTACGTAAAGATACCCTATCCTTATGAAAAATCAAAAAAGGCTCCACTGCCATAAGGGCCTGCAACTCAGAAACCCTTCTTGCAGAAGTAATGGCCAACAAAAAAGCAGTCTTCCATGACAAGTATTTCAAGTCAGCAGTAGGGCTCAAAAGGTTGTAGAGTAAGTTTCTCCAACACAAAATTGAGATCCCAAGCAGGAGTAGGAGCTCTGGGGTCTTATATTCTTTGCCCTCTAAGAAATTGCTTGAACAAAGGATGCGAAAACAAAGGTGGATCACAATCATAGTGAGCTGAAATTGCTGCAGCATGAATCTTAATGGAAGAGAAAGACAAACCTTTGTCCAATAACTCAGTAAGATATTGAAGAGCCACACTCAGATTTGGCTCTGAAATCTCCAAATTGTTTGCTGCACTCCAAAATAAAAATCTCTTCCATTTTTCTGCGTACACTTTCCTTGTACTAGGTCTCCTGGCTTCCATAATCACATTTAAAACTTGTTGAGGAAGTTGAGACCTGCTGTCTTTCAAAACAGAATATGCCAGGCTGTTAGATGAAGAGATTGAAGCTTGACATTGAGCAGGTGACCGTCTCTCTGAGACAACAGGTGTGGAATCAAGGGTAAAGGCCATGGAGGCTTCTTTACCAGACTCCTCAGTAATGGGTACCAGTGTTGCCAAGGCCAATCTGGAGCTATTAAAATCATCCTTGGCTTGTCTTGTCTGACCTTTAGAAGCACCTTTGGAAGAAGAGGCAGAGGTGGAAACCACATGAAGATTTGTCCAACTGAAAGAAAGAGCATCCACTTTCCAAGCTGTGTGATGAAACCTCTTTGTGCAAAACTTTGGCAGCTGGTGGTTTAGTGGAGAAGCGAACAGATCTATGTCTGGAGTTCCCCAGGACACTGTCAACTTTTGAAATACATGAAGATCCAGTTTCCACTCGTGGGGATCCATGATTTGTCTGCTTAACACATCTGCTAAGGAGTTCTGTGCTCCCGGCAGAAACCTTGCCTGTAGAGTTAGTTGCAAGCTGAGCGCAGTCTCCCATAAAATCATTGCTTGCCTGCACAATGGGTAAGAATGTGTTCCCCCTTGTTTGTTGATGTACCACCACATGACAGTTGTGTTGTCTGTTAGAATCAACACCTGCCCTGGAAGAAGTAACTCCTTGAAAGCCATTAATGCAAATTGGACTGCTAACATCTCCTTCATGTTGATATGTAGATGCTGTAGTCTGGCAGGCCACTTGTCTTGTATCCACTTTCCATTTAGATGAGCTCCCCAAGCAATGTCTGAGGCATCTGTCGTTAGAATCTGACTCGCCTCTGGCCGGGTCACAGAGAGTCCCTTGTTTAGGTGACATTCCTGAGCCCACCACAAAAATTCCTTTTGAATGCAAGGTATTATTTGAATGACAGTGTCCAAATCCTGGCAGTGCTGTGTCCATACATTTTGAGATACCATTGTAGCTTCCTCATATGCAGTTTGGCATTGGGAAGCACCAGAATACAAGATGCCATGAACCCTAAGGCTTGAAGGACTGTCCTTGCAGTCAGCCGGACTGAAGAGATAGTTGATGGAAGTAACTGGAAAGATTCTTTTGTTTGTCCGGGGTTAAAAGGCCATCTGGGCTGCTGTATTCAGTCTCACACCCAGAAAGCACATGTCTTGAGAGGGTACTAGACTGGACTTTATTTCGTTCACAGAATACCCTAGGCATCTTAGCACTGCTATGACATATTCCAAATGCTGTAGAAGGTCTTCCTTTTCTTGAGCCAGAATCAGGCAATCGTCCAAGTAAGGATAAATTTGAATTCCTTTTAGCCTGAAGTAAGCTATCACTGGAGCCAGAACCTTTGTGAATACTCTGGGCGCAGTAGATAAGCCAAAGGGCAATGCAGAGAACTGATAATGAGAATTTCCAGCTCGAAAACGAAGAAACTTTCTGCAACTTAGTCTTATAGGCACATGAAGGTAAGCCTCCTTGAGATCTAAAGTTACCATCCAGTGATCTTTGCCCAGCAGAGGTAAAAGCTGTTGTAACGTCAACATTTTGAACTTGGGAATGTCCAGATAAGTGTTGAGGATAGATAAATCCAAAATTGGTCTCCACGTGTTCCCCTTTTTTGGTACTAGGAACAGGCGAGAATAAAATCCTAGGCCCCTTTCTGGCACAGGAACCGGCTGAATGGCCCCTATTTGGAGTAACAGAGAATTTGCTTGTGAGCCTCTTGTCTTTGTAGAGGAGGAATGTCTGGCATGCCTTTGAAAGGAGGCAAGGTGTGGAAATAAAACCTGTAACCGTGGTGAATGATATCCAGAACCCATCTGTCTTGGGTAATTAAATCCCAATTTTCTTTGAAAAGAGACAGTCTTCCTCCCAACGGTGCTGCCAGGCGAGAATGAACTGGCAGCTGAAAAGGCAGGTCATTGGGTCTGCTGACGAAAGGACTGACCCCTGCCCTCACCAGAAGTCTGAGCAGGGGAACTCCTGTCCTAGGCCTAAAGAACCCTGAGCTCTGCCCCTACCACGTCTAGACCTACCCCTAGACTGGGAATCATAAGCAGGATAAGTCCATCCCTTAGCAGGCCAATTTCTACTAAACTTCGGAGGCTGCACCTGCAAAAAATCTTTAACAGTTTGCATAGACTTAGCCTTGTCCTCCATTTTCTTCAAAACTGCTTCTACAACCAAACAACACATCAGACTGCAAAGGAGCATCCAAAATCCGTGTCTTAACATGCTCAGCTAAATTCTGATCTCTTAACCAGGCGTGCCTACGAAGAACCGAACCAGTGGCAGCCACCCTGGAGGAGGCCTGCACAGCATCAAAACCACATTGCAGGGAATGTTTACCCACCTGTTCAGACACATGAACTAAATCCTGCAACTCTTTACACTCAATACCTTCCGCCAAAGCATCCACCTTAGTTTTCAACTGTGAAAGAAGATAATTCTGATATTTCAACATGTGAAACTGACAATTCAACGCCCTCATGGCTAAAGTGGAAGAAGTATACACTTTCTTTCCCCATCTATCCAAAGCCCTTGCCTCTTTATCAGGAGGGACAGGATTTTTAACAACTGAGGCCTTCACACCTTTGGGCCCCTGAGAGACAGTTTCGGTCTGCCCTAGGACTCTTAAAAGATACTTATGAGCTTCAGGCACCCTATAATACCTATCCGGTTTAACTGGAGCAGGAGGCAAAGAATCAGGATTCAGGGAAGCCTCTGCAAAAACATCTTCCACCACATTCAAAACAGGAGGTATAGCTAAAGGCCTATGCTGGGGTAAAAACAAGAATTCCCTAAGCCTTTTCCTGGAATCAGAGAAATCTTGACCTTCCCATTTAAAATGCTCCCTCATGGAATGCAAAGTCTCTGAAAATGAAAAATCCTCAGGAGGAGAAGGTGAAGGGGTAGAATCATCCACATCAGAATCAGAATAAGGAAGGAACTCCTGCAAGTCTTCAGCCGAAGACTCAGAAGCCTCCGAGCATTGCTCAAAACTCTCAAAGTCAGGTTCCACCCTAGGCCTCTTATCAGGAGGGGGCATAGAACCCCTTATCATAGTAATCAAATCCTCTGCCATTTTAAGCATATGTTTCTTAGGCAAAGACCCTGAAGCACTAGGAGAAACCCCCACTGAAGCAAAACTAGGCCTGCCCCTCAAAGAAGCCTTGGAAACAGAAGGGGAGGCTCTAACCACCTTAGGAAGAGGAAGAACAGCCACCTGAGAAGCCCCTCAGCCTGGCCTACTTCCTGAGAGGAAACATCCTGTAACAGTAAAGTCTCTCCCTGAGACTCCAAAGAAACACCTGGCAAAACCTCCGGCTCCACTGAGCCCTCTAAAGAACCGACGTCTGGGACTGTCGGTTCTTCCACCTAGGCTTTGCTGTTTTGTCCTTCGTTTTAGCCGAAGCGGCCGGAGCATCCGGCGGCATTTTATAGTTACAACGCTTCCCAAACACTAACCTGGCACAGTCTAACCTTCTCTTAATAGTGCGTTTGTTAAACCTAGCACAAGAGCGGCATCCAACAACGTCGTGCTCAGGCCCTAAACAAGGTATACACAAAGTATGGTAATCCCTATGCGGTATCTGTTTCCCACAAGAAATACAGTTATTCACTTTTTCTGACATCCGGTTAAATACTGAGGCAAGAAAAAACCAAAATATTGCCCAACGGGGTACTTAGCCAACTTTGATTCGGTCTGAAACTCTGGCTTCAGAAACTTTCAGAACGCCAACCTGCACTCGCAAAATTGCTTCTGCATCGGACCATGCGGCAAAAAAGACTGAGGATATGACGTCGGTCATGCGCATTAGTACCCTGACGTACTGACGTCAGTCTAATGCGCCCTGACCGACATCAGCCATATACTTTGGTATTCGGGCCGACTGGACAGCGGACTACCCAATAGTTAGGACTGCAGCAATGTGGAATGAAGAACATGCAGATTTTCATACTGAAGTTCTTGTAGCAAGGCCTAACCATACTGGCCAAGATATGCAAACTATAAAACATTCAATAAATGTACCCGGACATAAAATAAATTCACTCATGGTTAAAAAAGAAGGAGTTGAGAACCAGTCCAACTGCCTGGTGAATAAATGTACTCATTTTAACTTTAATTTATTTTTTCAGCAGCTGATTGAATGGTTTTTCATCCCTTTTTTAGCCATAGCCTCAGGATCTTGTGCATTTATTTATTTTTTGGGTGGGTGGGGGGCTAAAGGACACGGAAAAACCCATGTAGAGACAAGAACATACAAACCTTACACACACATTAGAAGTCAGGACTGAACTCTAGATCTTGGAGCAGTGAGGTAAACATTTTAATTATTGACCCACTATGCTGCACTTTCTGGAATAGCTAAATGCTGGAATTACCTCCTATATTACCTCCTGAACTTTCTCTTTTTCATATTCAGAGCAGCATGTGCAAGTACAAACCACAATATCACATTAGGTTAAGACAGCGCATCTTATCCAATGCATCATACAACTTTAATCATCCTTCATGGAGCAGCTGAAACTAGTAACAAAGGATATCAAAAAGGGACGATAAAAATCTGAACTTACCAATATGGGGCAGCTTTGCTCCCTACCAACTCTAACTTCCTCCCTTGATAAATCAGACCACAAGTTAATTGCATTCACCATAAGACTGAAGTAACTTCCATTCCATTATGCAGAGATTGCACAAAGGCTAAAATACTAAAACTGATGGCTAAATTCAAAACCCCCTTCCATCTTGATGACCCCACTATTTATGCAGATTTCTTCACTGCCAAATTCTATGCACATTTAAATAACTTAGTCACATCTGTTCTCCTCAAAAATAAATATGCCAAATTCAAAAATAAATCCCCATGACAGAACCTAAATATAAAAAGCGCTACAATAAAAGGAAAATAATTACACAAAAATAAATCTAACATTTGAAATGCCAAACACATTCTAAACTAAACAAGGCACTCTAGACCCTGATCAAATCAATGAAGGTCAGAGAGCAAAAATAGTCACCTGGGTGAAGGATAACAACAAAACCTTTTTTTAAATAAAATTAATCACAATGACAGGCTCTGTGCAGAGACAACAGTAAGTGACATCTGGACCCAGAAAAAATAGCCAATTAGCAGACAAATTTAGTTCTAACTTTAGCCACCTTCCCTTCCAATAGTCTCAGATCACAGTCATATTCACACCTCCCCGCATCTAAAAACAATAAGCTCTCAAAGCACCAAGGCCAATAACACTACATCTACGTAGCCAGATAGCAATAGTCTTGTCTGCCTACTGGTGATCCTGAAACTTGACTTGCCTGATCCCCTACAGAAGCTATCAAGTGCCAGACTCAAAACTGGCTCTGTGCCAAATGAATGGAGGACAGCAACAGTTATTCCCTTGCACAAAAGTGAGGCTTCAACAGACCCAAGTAATTATAGTCCCACAAGCCTAAATGAGGCTCATCTATAAGGCTACACAAAGGATCCTTATGGAATTAATTAATAAGGACATAAGCAACCTACAGACCCAATCCAGTGTGGATTTGTCAAGGGCAGGTCCTGCCAACATAATCTTGTCAAAGTTTTCAAAAAAGTGACTGAAGCAATGAATGAGGGCAAAAGAATGCACATCGTATATCTAGACCTAGCAAAGGCATTCATCAAACTTCCACACACAGGTATCAGAGATGCACTCTACTAGCTAAAAGTCAAGAATTATGTAATTGGATAAAACCCAGAAAAGTTAGGATGGACAGCCCCTACCTCTTCCAAAAGATTCATTAACCATGTACTCCAGGGTTCATTCTTTAGGCCACATCTCTTTGGCATTTACTTTTCAGAGGTCATAGCTAATACCAAGAGTTTGAAGCTGACGAAGTTTACAGACAATTGCAGACTAGGTGCCATCATAATCTCCCCAGAGAGCACAAAGATCCAAAGAACCAGTCTTGAACAAATACCCAATGTCAAAACCATGGACCAAAACCAAATGCGTATACCACTGTATCCTTCAGCAAGCATGACTCTCTTCATAATTATCCTTCACATTAAGGCTTGGGAACCTATGTCAGCAATGAGCTGTTCTCGGATCACCATATATCCACTGCCATAAGGAAGTTCCTTTTCACTGCACAGCTTATATTCTAAAGGTATTGCGTCCAGATCTAAAGATGTAACTGTTCCACTGTACTCAGCACTCATTAGGTCAACCATGGAGTGTATAGCCCCTTTTGGTATGTAACTGTCCAGCACTTGTCACAACTGGTACTACCACAATGTTCTCTCACTAAAACAGAAAAAAAATTGGCTTGCACCACAGATAATATACTGCTTAAATGGCACAATCTTCCATTCCACATAAAGTATTTCTCTTAATCTATTCAAGCGAAATTTGGAAAAATGGATAGGTAACTGCAAATTCACCCCTCCCCCCAGTTTAGCACCCTTACCCTTCATAGATAGGGGAACCATGAAATGTCCCAAAATATCCTTATTTGGTCCATCTCTCAGAGTTATTTGTAAATATAAGGGATAAAAACTACCAAAAGAATGTAAGGATAGGCTTAAGATTCTCACAGATCAATAGCCTACCAAGTACCTATCAGGAAACACAAAAGTTTCTTAGGAGTTTCAAAGCCATTTTAGTCCCAACAGAATATATGCCTTGCCAATACTCACCCTCAGAATTTACCTCTTTTCATAGGTAGGTACTAGGCTATTAGCCCTAGGGCCTATATAAGCCTAGCCAAAAAGGTACCCTGGCTTTCACCACCCAAGAAAATTATTTTCCTGTGCCCCTGTCGAGCAGAACCACAGAAGTGATCCCTGGGGAGAATTTCCTATTTCCCATCCAATCATCAAGATTTTTCTTGAGTGCTAATGAGGAGCTCTGTTTGACATAGATAGGTAGTCTGTTCCAGAGTATGGGAAAGTCTCTGGGACAGGAATCTATCCCTCCAGCATGTTCTGTTTATTGTGGTGACAAGGTTTAGGGTCCCTAAAGCGTGTAGCTTGGAGGGATTGGGATTTCTTTAAGTGGAGCATGTCCAACAGCTCTGGGTTTGACATAGCTTTTTATGTTAGGCAGAGATCGCCTCTGAGTAGGCGATATGCGACGAAGTAAAGCTGGAGTTTGAGACTGTCTGCATAGGGCATCTGTCTGAGGCCGGTAATCCTCTCTGTGAGGTATTTCTGTGGACTTTCCAGTTGTAGATGTCTTGTGAGGTACATACCAAAAGGGGTGTTGTACTCTATAATGGGTCTAATGAGTGATGAGTAGAGGGAAACAATGACCTCTTTCTGGATGAGAAACCTTTTGTGATGAGGTGAGCTACGTAGAAGGATTTCCTGACCACTGCAGCGATGTGATTATCAAAGGAGAGATTACTGTCCACCTGTGTCCCAAGGTCTCTTATCACACTTTCGGCGTTAAGTAGACTACCACTTATGTGGTAGTTCATGGGTACAGAGTTTTTACCAAAGGGGATGACAATACACTTTTTGACATTGAGCTTCAGGCCATGGCTTTGGCACCAGGCATCTGTCTCAGTGAAGCCCTTTTGTACTATGTCCACATCGTTAGGAGTTTCGATTATGGCTCCTAGTTTGCAGTCACCTGCAGACTTTGTTAGCCAAAGACCTTTTGTGTTGTCCTGTATTTCAGAGAAGTAGATACCAAATAGGAGAGGACCCACTTGTCACTGGTCTGAAGTCGGATTTGGAGTCTGCTACTTTCACAGTGTGGGTTCTGCCCGTGAGCCAGTTGGCAACCCATCTTGTGACATAGGGACTTATACCTAGTTTAGTGAGCTTATCTAAAATTCCAGAATGGGGGATGGCGTCGAAAGCCTTGGCAAGATCTAGATAAGCTGTGTGAACCACCTTACCCTCATCTATGGCTTTGGGGACTGCTTTAAAGAAGTCAATCAGGTTTAGGAGACATAATCTGCCTTTTACAAACCCGAACTGGGTAGGGTCCAGAGTTTGGAGATTACCAATGTCTTTGTTTACGAGTTCCATGATGATACGGTCCTTTTCTCAATAAGGGAGAAGCTAGTTAGTCCAAGGGTAAAACGTACAGTTTTGTACCTACCATAAATGTAGATGTTAGAGTGTAAACACTGCTGCAGTCATCACGCTTGGGTTATCCTACCGTCAGGTGGTCCCACAGTTGGCCAGAGTTCCAAAGTCTTGGTCCGGCGTCGGTTGCTGCCACCTCCTCCCTGACGTCAGTGCAACAGGGGTATAAAAGACGCAGCTGACGCCATTTTCTTCAGTTTTTCTTGCTCCAGATGTCAGGTGCCCCCAAATAGGTAGGCAATTCAAATTGCTAGTAAAAAATACAAAAGCAAACAATTTTTAGTTACACGCAAATACTCCCCATAGGTAATAAAGGGTAGATGCCCTAGGTAAGTACCAGAAAGTAAGAGGGGAAGGAGGGAGGGTAACCTGGACAGCAACAGTGTTTACACTCTAAAATCTACATTTATGGTAGGTACAAAACTGTACTATGTTCATCATGTTACACTGCTGCAGTCATCACACTTGGGTGGAGTCCCAAAGCTGAGGTAGGGACGCTGGATCTATAAAGCATTAGGGGTGGCTATAAGGCCCTGCAGTACAACAGTGGCGAAGCTAGCTCTGGATTTGGAGTATAAAGGCAAATGGTAATGTTTGATGAAAGTATACACAGAACGCCATGTGGCTGCTTCCAAAATATCCTTGGTAGGTACTCCTCTGAGGTAGGCAGTTTAAGTGGCTGTTGCCCTGGTGGAGTGAGCTCTGATGCTACTAGGTACAGGTTTCCCATGGTGGGTATAGCAGAAACGTATACAGTGTCCTATCCATTTTGAAATAGTCTGCTTTGAAATGGCTTTTCCCTGTGCTCCTGCAGCATATGCTACCAATAATTGTTCAGTTTTTCCGAAACCTTTGGTTTTGTCCAAGTAGAAGCGTAACTGTCTGTGAATGTCCAAAGAATGTAGTAGTCTCTCCCCTTTGTTCTGTGATTTTAGATAGAAAGTTGGCCAGTGAATAGTTTGGTTTAAAGCCACACTTGATACCACCTTTGGCATAAATGTAGGGTTAGTTCATAAAGACACCCTGTCCTGGTGGAAGATGAGGACAGGTTCCACTGCCATTAGTGACTGTAATTTTGAAACTCTTCATGCTGATGTTATTGCCAGTAGCAGAGCAGTTTTCTGAGAGATGTATTTTAATTCTGCTGTGTTAGCTGGCTCAAAAGGAAGTAACAAAAAGTTATGTACTTACCATAACGTTCCATGTGAAGTGTTCATCTTGCCTTTGTTCTTACACACGGGTTCGGAGCCGATCCTCGGCTCCGAGTCGGCCGCATCACAAAGCTCTGCATCTTAGAGAAGCTCAAGACCAGACTATATCCCATGATCCTCCCTGCTATCCCTCAGATCTAGTTTGCAAGAAACCAGACTGTCCGCCATCAACTGTTCCAAGACATTCACACTCGCGTCTAACAATGAACACCATAGAACTATAACACAATGTCATATGGGTGGTGTACCACATCCTATGGAGGACATGGATCAATTAACCTGGAAGAAGAAAAGGATCCCGACCAGACTCTAGTCTTACCAGTTCTTCTATAACGTGGTGGGGGGAGGAGGGAGGGGATGTAAGAACAAAGGCGAGATGAACACTTCACATGGAACGTTATGGTAAGTACATAACTTCTTTATGTGAAAGTGTTCAATCTTGCCGTTTGTTCTTACACACGGGTAGCGTCCCTAGCTCAGTTACCCTGGGTGACTCATGGAAGAACGTTCCTGAGCACAGTGGAACCAAAGGATGCCCTGTCCCTTAGAGGCCCTGTCCACCTTGTAATGAGTGATAAAGGTATGAGGTGTTGCCCACATTGCTGCTGCACAAATCGTATCCAATGGCAAGCGAGCTGCATGAGCTAAGGAAGTAGAAACTGCCTCAGTAGAATGAGCCTTTGGCTTGAAAGGCAGTGGCTGATTCGAAACAGAAAACACAAAGTCTATACAATCGGAAAGCCATTTAGACAAGGTACATTTCGTGACTGCCATGCCCTTCCTGTTGTCTGCAAATGAAATGAACAGCTGATCTGATTTCCTGTGATCTTTAGTCCTGTCTAGGTAAAATCTCAGTTGCCTATGTACATCCATTTTGTGCAGCATATATTCCAATTTGTTAGAATGGTTCTTGAAAAACGTAGGAAGTTCTATGGATTGGTTAAATATTTAACACAAAACACACTTTGGGGAGGAATGACGGGTTTGTGCGCAAGGAAACTCTGTCCGGGTGGAAAATCAAGTACGGTGGCCTGACTGATGATGCTTGCAGCTCTGAGATTCTTCGAGCTGAAGTGACATCAATAAGAAATAGTGTCTTCCACGACAAGAACTTTAGGAGACAGGATGAAGCTGGTTCGAAGGGTGGTAACATCAGTTGTGACAACAACAAGTTCAAATTCCATGGGAAAATTGGCTTCCGGATGGGTGGACGAAGGTGGAAAGTTCCCTTCATAAAGGCCTTGCAAATCCTGTGAGACATAATAGAAGAGCCTCCTTCACTAACATGGAAGTTAGATATGGCCGCCAGCTGTACTCTTATAGTGGAAGTAGAGGCTCCCTCGTGAAAGAGTAAGGATAAAAATTCCAAAACTTTGTGTAGTGGGGCTACCAAGGGATCTATATGTTGACCTGACGCCCAGCATACAAAACGTTTCCATTTGCTCCTGTAAAGTTTTCTGGTGGAGGCCTTATGAGAGGCAACCAGAATGTGTTGTACTGCCAGAGAGAAAAGATCCGACCTGGCTAAACAGGGAAGCGGAGCAGCCAAGCTGTCAGTTTCAGGGATTGAAGGGATGGGTGAGGAACTCCAGACGAATGAGTCAATAGATCTGGCTCTGGGGGTCCAGAATCCAAGGTTCCTGCATCTGATGGGCTCGAAGAAAGGGGAACCATATCTGCCGAGGCTAGAATGGAGCTATGAGGATTATTGTCCTTTCCAGATTCCTGGCTTTCTGTAGAAATTTGGGTATCAACGGGGCAAGAGGAAATGCATATAGGAGACCCGGGGGCCAATCGTGCACCAGTGCGTCCCTGGGGACACCCCCCCAGAGGGGGAAAGCAGGGCAAAGTAGCTTCTGCATTTGGCATTCAACGGGGATGCAAATAGATCGCAGCAAGGTTGGCCCCATTTGCAGAAAATC
Source organism: Protopterus annectens (assembly GCF_019279795.1). NCBI lineage: Eukaryota > Metazoa > Chordata > Ceratodontiformes > Protopteridae > Protopterus > Protopterus annectens. The sequence continues at coordinate 417,436,221 of NC_056734.1, forward strand.
TTTTCCGCCACTTGCGGTTTGAGGGATCACTCGTGAGGTAACAGGATGGCTCTGCTCAACCTGTCCGCAATGACGATGGATGACCCCGGGATGTGCGTTGCCACTAGAAAGCGACGCGTGGACTCCACCCATCGCCAAATTCTCATGGCCTCTCGGCATAATGGGTAAGACCTGGTTTCCCCTTGTTTATGTACCAGACCACAGACATGTTGTCCGTCTGAATTGCTATTGTTCCCAGAGGTAAGAATGCGTGGAAGTGTTACAACGCTAGAAACACCGCTCTCAAATCCAGAACATTGATGTGCAGGTTGAACTCCAGATTGGACCATTCCCCTTGGACTGTTCTTCCCTGAAAATGTCCTCCCCACCCTATCAGAGAAGCATCCGTGGTTATTGTGGCTGTAGGGTTGGGTAGGACAAATGGGCGACCCATAGTGAGATCCTGACTGTCCAGCCACCATAGAAGATCCCGTTTGCAAGAGTCTGTTATCAATATTTTGTGCGATAAGGGTAGTTGCTGGAACGACCATTGCGCGAACAGCAACCATTGGAGGACCCTCATGTGCATTCTGCCCATAGGAACTGCAATTAGAGAAGCCGCTATCATGCCTAGAACCTTTAACACTAGCGTGGCCGGGGCTTTCCTGTTCTGAAGAAGCGCAACCTGTTCTCTGAGGGCTGAGGCTCTTACTAGAGGAGGCTTTATTAGAGTTAACCTTGTATCAAAATCTGCCCCGATAAATGAGATGTGTTGTGAGGGCGATAAGGCAGATTTTTCGAAATTGATTGAGATCCCTAAATGGGAACAAAGGTAGACTGTGTAGTCCCTGGCCTGTACAAGACGATGCTCGGTGGTGGCGGTAAGGAGCCAGTAGTCTAGATACGGAAACACTTGGAATCCTTGCCGTCTCAAGTGAGATGCCACTACTGCCATGCATTTGGTGAACACCCTGGGGGCTGAGGTGAGACTAAAGGGCAGCGCTCGAAACTGAAAATGACTGGCTCCCAGCCGGAAGTGCAGGTAATCCCTGGACGGCCTGGCCATTTTGATATGGTAGTACTCGTCCTCGAGATCTATAGAGCACATCCAATCGTCCTTCTGTAAGAAGGGAAGGATCGACTGTAGCTTGACCATCCAGAACTTTTCCTTCCTCACGAAGGTGTTGAGTTGGCTGAGATCCAACATCGGTCTCCAGTCCTGTCTTTTTTGGAACTAAAAAGAACCTTGAGTAAGTTCCGGATCCTCTTTGGTCCGCCGGGACTGGCTGGATGACTTTTTTTGAGCAGCTTTGTAATTTCTATGGCTGCTGGATCTCGCAGATGGGGTGGCACATCTGGAAATCTTTTGTTGGGGTGGGGCAGACGTAAAGGGAATTGTGTATCCTCCGGTAACTATGCTTTTTACCCAAGTATCCGAGGTAAGATTTAGCCAGGCCTGTGGGTATAAAGCCAAGCGACCCCCGACTTGCCTCTAGAGCAGGACAGTCGGGCCTCCATTCAGGAGTGCTGGAAGGGCTTCCCAGGGACTGTATCCCTGTCGCCCTGATTTTGCGGACCCCCTCTGCTGCCGGGGTGGCGTCTTCCATTCCCCCCCCCCTGCCTCTGGAGGGGGCATCACCCTGTGTGGCTTGGAAAGATCAGAGTCTTACGGAACCACATTTTTTCACCCCTTTGCCCTTTGGGGTACGGTCTAGTTGAAGCAGAAAAACGAACCCCAACAGCAAACAGGGTCTTCCCTTCTTGCTCACACCGAATTAGAGTCTCCTTTACTTTGGGCCCAAAGAGAGTAGCGCCATCAAAGGGGGCATCAGTAAAGGAAGACTTGAAGGCTTCCGCAAAGGAGCACAGCTGCATCCAGGATTGCCTATGGAGAGCAATCGCTGAAGCTGCAGCTCTACTCGATCCTTCGGCTACATACGAGATGAGCCTCATGGATGAGTTTGCTATCGAAGTAAGGGTGTTAAGTTGTGCTGTCACCCTATCCGAGACAGCAGCATCTGTATTACCCTGGAGGGTATCTCCCAGTTTCTTGATGAGATCCCTCTGAAGTAGTGTAAAATGTGTCAAGTAGTTTAGCGAACGCATGGAAAACGTCGCTGAACTGAAGACGCGTTTCCCATATCTGTCCATAGTCCTAGAATCCTTATTAGGAGGATGAACAAAAGACTCAGACATTTCCTTTTTCATGGCTGCCGCTACCACCATAGCATCAACCGGAACTCCCTTAGTAAGATAAGCCTTATCTTGGGGGGCAGTGACAAACTTGTTCGGCCTACGAGGTACCGGTTCCAAATGTGTCTGATGTTTCCCACGCCCTTCGAGCAATTAAGTTAATCAATTCATCGAAGGGTGGAGTCATCCAGGAGGTAGAAGGTTGAGCCCCAAAAGCCTTCAGCAACACCGACTCGTCCTCAGTGGGGGCCAGGGACTGCCAATCACCGCTCTGTCTCAAGATCTCCAGGATGTCTGCAAATGATACATCTTCACAGGGGGATCGCGGGGAACCCTCTGTCTCATCCAAATCTGTGTCAGACGTTAGAGATTCCTATGGGGAATCAATGTGCCTCCTCTTGCACAATCTTTTCATCAGAGGGGGCTTCTGGTGAAGCCTCCGAGGAACAGGGAATACCCTCTGGGGCTGGCTGAGGCAATGGGACTCTACGCTTGGAGTGGATCACGGGAGCAGAAACAGAAAGCGGCCCTTTGGGGGAAGGAGAAGACGCCTCCGATGAAGTAGTTGTCTGTTCAGACAATACCTTCCTCATAAGATCGAAAGCCCCCAGGCCGAGGACTCCTCTGGTTCCGAAGAATGCGGAAGCCTCCTCGACACCGGAACTGTGGGCTCCAACCCAGAGGACGGAGCCAAACCTATCTGTGCAGAGGCCCCGAAAGAGAGTCGGAACCGAAAATTCGGTACAACTCTCGGTCCCGGAACCAAGGAGAGATAGCCGGCTCTGTGACTCCCCGACGGGCTCTGAAGGAGTAGAGGTCAATGCAGCGCCGAGGGCTCCACTCTATCATCAGTTCATCTTCTCCCGGCTCCGAAAACTGAATGAGTCTCGAAGGAGGATCTGTTGGCAACACAGGGAGGCCTTCCAGTTTCAACACCAATTGGGATGAAACCGCAATCAGCTTGGACAGAGCCGTATTTTCCTAGGATATTCTTTACCCCCTTATAAGGATTCTGATGCTGTACAACACGATCCACGTAGGTATCAGATAATGGTCTGGAAGACCGGGTCGAAGGGGCCGAAGACTGCACTAATCGAAGAATCGATGGTGGAGGTAGCTCCGACATTGGTTCCAAAACCTGGGGCTCAATCAAAGGTAAACGTTCGATACCCGGCACAGAGGTCTGTGGAACCGGCGAACGAATCCTGGAAGAAGTGCTCGGAGCCGATGACATGGGCTCAGACACCTTCGATGTCTTCGACCCCTTCGCAGACTTAGAAGCCTGGTCAGCCTTCTCCAAGGCCTCCTGGAAGTCAGGCTTAAGTAAGCCCCTGTCAATCAGCTTCCTGTGCCTCTCTGTCATGACCCTCCCACTAAAGGAATGACAGATGGAGCAGTCCTCCTGCAAGTGGAGAGGGCCAAGGCAGTAGACGCAGGAAGCGTGATGGTCAGTGATGGACATTTTTTGTCCACACTGACATCTTTTAAATCCGGATTTGACTTTCTCTGACATGGTAAACACAAATCCAAGTCAACAATCTTATAACAGTCACTATAACAATATTATAAAAAACAACTGAAAAGTTATCTATCTAAAAGGGTTAATAAGGGTTAAATATTAACAGTAACACTAAATACACACACTATACCAACTAATAGTAGAAAGAACACGGTCAGAGCCCTGACAGGAACATGAAGGCCGCAGCCCAAGATATATAAAAAAAATCTATATATATATATCACAGGGAAGAACTTTCAAAACACACACACACTATATATACTACACTATCTGAAAGGATAAAGATAAATTTAGACAAGAAAAACTCTTATCTGAACGATAAATATAAATTCTCTCTCTGGCCTGAGCTCTCCTCGACTGATCTGTTGCAGCGGCAAACTAGATCTGAGGGATAGCAGGGAGGATCATGGGATATAGTCTGGCCTCGAGCTTCTCTAAGATGCAGAGCTTTGTGATACGGCCGACTCGGAGCAGAGGATCGGCTCCGAACCAGTGTGTAAGAACAAATGGCAAGATTTAACACTTTCACATAGTTAATTTTTCCAAAACAAAGTTGAGGTCCCAAGTTGGTGTGGGTGCTCTAAGGGGCGGTATTATGTTTTTAGCCCCTCTGAGGTATTGTTTGAGCAAAGGATTAGAAAAAAATTGGTGGATCCGTGCTGTAATGAGCAGAGATAGCTGAGGCGTGGATCTTGATGGATGAAAAAGAGAGGCCCTTGTCCAGCATCTCTGTTAAGTATTGCAGTATCTGAGGAATGTTTGGGACAAGAGGGCCAAGGCTGTGTGCTTGGTTCCAGGCACATATTGTCTTCCATTTATCCGAGTATGCTTTCCTGGTGCTAGGCCTTCTGGCCTCCAGAATGACATCCATAACAGCTTTGGAGAGAGGAATTGCTTGCTTGGCGAAGGAATTTTCCATGCAGCTAGATTTAAGGTCTTTAGCTGGCTGTGAAGTATCTGATTGTTGTGCTGTGTCAGCAGCTGTGGAATTTGAGGCAAAATCCAGGGTGGTTCTTGTGTTGAGTTCTTTAAGGTTGGGTACCAGTGCGGCAGGGGTATACAAGATGCAGCCAACACCATTTTCTTCAGTTTTTCTTGCCCCAGATGTCAGGTGCCCCCAATAGGGTAGGCTAAAAATATTGCTTATAAAAAAGCATGCACCAACATAAAATTTAGCTTCATCTACAAGCAAATACACCACATAGGTTGTATAGAATAGAGAAACACAGATAAGTCCCAGCAAAGAAAGGGGGATGGTGGGTAACCTGGACTGCAACAGTGAATACACTCAAACATCTACATTTATGGTAGGTACGCAACTTTATGTTCATAGTGTTTCACTGTTGCAGTCATTACACTTGGGTTGAATCCCAAAGCTGAGGTTGGGTGGCTGGGTCTAAAAAGAATTACGAGTGGCTATGAGGCCCTGCAGAACTGCTCTGGATTTAGAGTAAAGAGATAAGTGGTAGTGCTTTGTAAACGTGTGCACTGAAGTCCAAGTTGTAGCCTCCAAAATATCCTTGGTTGGTACTCCTCTGAGGAAGGCCGCTGAAGTAGCTGCTGCTCTGGTTGAGTGTGGTCGAATGACCTTAGGCACTGATTTGCCATGTTGTGAATAGCAGAAATGAATGCAGTGGCCTATCCATTTTGATAGTCTGCTTTGAGATAGCCTTTCCTTGTGATCCTGCAGCATATGCCACGAAAAGTGGCTCAGTCTTTCTGAAAGTTTTTAGTTTTGTCCAAGTAGAATGCAGAAGTCTCTCCCCTTTATTCTGTGGGTTTGGATAAAAAGTAGGTAAATGAATGGTTTGATTAAAAGCCACACTGGACACTACCATAGGCATAAATGCTGGGTTAGTCCATAGAGAAACCCTGTCCGGATGGAAAATAATAATGCTTGTAACTCAGACTCTTCTTGCTGAAGTTATTGCTAGGAGCATAGCTGTTTTCCAAGATAAGAATTTTATCTCTGCTGTACTGGCTGGCTCAAAAGGAGGCAGTGTGAGTTTTTCCAAGACAAAATTGAGGTCCCATGTAGATATCTGTGCACTCCTTGGAGGTCTTATGTTTTTGGCCCCTCTGAGGTACTGCCTTAGCAGTGGATGTGAAAAAATAGGTGGCTCCATATTGTAATGAGCTGAAATGGCAGAGGCATGGATCTTAACTGATGAGAAGGATAGGCCTTTGTCCAGCATCTCAGTTAGGCATTGTAAAATCTGAGGAATATTTGGAACAAGTGTGTCAATTCCTTGTGCCTGGTTCCAAGCACATAATCATTTCCATTTTTCTGCATAAGATTTTCTGGTGCTGGGCCTCCAAAATAACATCCATAACTGCTTTAGAGAGAGGTGTGTTCAGAGGCGTTATATTATCCGCCATGCAGCCAGATTTAAGGTTCTGAGTTGGCTGTGCAGGATCTGATTGTTTTGTTGAGTCAGTAGATGAGGAATTTGAGGAAAAGTCCAGGCTGGGCCTTGAGACAAGCTCTTTAGGATTGGATACCATTGTTGGCGTGGCCAGTCTGGGGCAATCAGTATCATTTTTGGCTTCTCTTGTCTGACCTTTAGGAGTATGTTAGGGAGGACAGGCAATGGAGGAAAGGCATATACTGTAAGGGCTTTCCAGCTGAAAGATAGAGCATCCACTTTCCATGCTTGTTTGAGATAAGTCCTTGTGCAGAATCTCTGTATTTGGCAGTTGAGAGGGGAGGCAAATAGATCTATGTCTGGGCATCCCCATTTCCTTGTTATCATGCTGAAGACTTGTGGATCTAGTTTCCACTCGTGAGGGTCCATGAGGCATCTGCTTAGTTCGTCTGCCAGAGTATTTGTCTATCCTTGCAGGAATGTGCTTGCAGGTGGACTCGGTAAGTCAATGCTATGTTCCACAAAGTCATGGCTTGTCTGCACAAGGGGTAGGAATGTGTGCCCCCTTGCTCATTTATGCACCACATGACTGTAGTATTGTCAGTCTTTATCAACAGTTGCCCTGGATGGAGTAGGTCCTTGAAGTCTGTCAGGGCATTCTGTACAGCTAACATCTCTTTTTGATTGATATGAAGATGCATTTGGCTTGCGGGCCACGTGCCCTGAATACATTTTCCTGTCATGCGGGCCCCCCAAGCATAATCCGATGCATCTGTTAGTGTCTGCCTGGCTGTGGGTAAAGTGAATGGCTGTCCCTTGTTGTGGTGAAAGGCCAGTGCCCACCATCGAAACTCCTGTTGCAGGCAGGGAATGAGGGTAATTAATGTTTCCAGGCTGTGGCAATGTCGAGTCCAAACACTTTTTAGGTACCATTGTAGCTTCCTCATATGCAGTCTTGCATATGGAATTAGCAGAATGCAGGATGCCATGAAGCCCAAAGCCTGCAGAATTGTTCTTGCAGGTAACTAGGTCTTTGTTGCCATCTTTTCAAAGTAAGAAGTCAGTTGCCTTTGTCTGGTGTGAGATATGCCATCTGGGCAGTTGTATTTAAGCTTGCACCCAGGAATATTATCTCTTGAGAAGGTACTAGTTTTGATTTATTTTCGTTTCCTGTGTACCCTAGGCAAATTAGTAATCTTTTTACAAACGCCAGATGCTTCAGTAGAATGTCCTTGCTCTCTGCTTGAATAAGGCAGTCGTCCAAGTAGGAATATATTTGAATTCCTCTGTCTGCAAAATGCAATTACTGGTGCCAGGCATTTTGTGAAGACCCTGGGAGCAGTAGATAAGCCAAAGGGCAGTGCAGAGAATTGGTAGTGCACTGAGCCAGCTATGAATCTGAGGTATAATCTGCAAGATTGTCTGATTGGGACATGCAGGTATGTGCCTCTTGAGGTCCAAAGTTACAAGCCAAGCCTTCTTGCCCAGCATGGGCAGAAGCTGCTGCAGTGTCAACATTTTGAATTTTGGAATGTCCAAAAAAGTGTTTAGAATATACAGGTCCAGTATTGGTCTCCAAGCTTTACCCTTTCTGGGTACCAAGAAAAGTCTTGAGTAAAATCCTTGTCCCCGCTCTTGCTGTGGTACTGGCTGAATAGCCCTCATTGTCCATGAGAGATGAGATTTGCTTTTGTGCCTCCGCCCATTGATTGTGTGGCAGGTCTGGTATACCTTTTGTCTTTGGAAGGGTGTGAAAGTGGAACCTGTAGCCTTGAGAAACTATATTCAAGACCCATTTGTCCTGGTTGATCATGTGCCAATTTTGCTAGCTTTCCCCCTAAGGGTGCTGCCAAAAGATAAGTGCTCGGCATTGGAAAGTCATTGGGACTGTTTCCTACATGGCTGTGATAGGTCGTCTCCGCTTTTGGAGGTAGAATCACCCCAATGCTTAGGCCTGTATGAGCCTTGGGGCTGAGATCTGCCTCTAGGCCGTCTGTATCTGCCTCTTTGTGGCCTGTCTGACCAGGAAGGACCAATTCTTAGAAGGCCAGTCCCTGCTAAATCTGGGTGGCTGAACCTGTAAAAAAATCCTTTACTGTTTGCATAGATTTCGCTTTATCCTCTATTTTCTTTAACACCTCTTATGCCTAAATACCAAACAAAGTATCATGCTGTAAAGGAGCATCCAGTAATTTTGCTTTAACATGATCAGGCAGATTCTGTTCCTTTAACCAAGCATGGCTTCGAATGATGGAGCCTGTAACAGCGGCCCTGCAAGAGGCCTCCAGTGAATCAAAACCACATTGCAAAGTATGCTTTCCCACCTGTTCAGCTGCATGCAATAAATCTTGCATTTCCTTGTTTTCAGAACAGGGATGTCTGGAGGCATACACACTGTACTGATTTCAGTACAACTTTTTTAGAAGAGGGGGTAGCTTTTTTCTTTTAAAAAACATGCGTGTTTCTTCCTTTTGAAAGGGTGTTGGCTTGGCTCCATTAAGGAGGATACCAGCCAGTTGGAGGTGAGCTGACATCATGTCCGGCTAGCTGCAAGCGGGAAATATGCATAGTGAGCGAACGAGTGGAAGAAGACAATCGCAAATGGATTATCGCTCGGCGGAAATGTAGCAGCGTGGATGCAAGCAGGGCGGTCTGCGCGTGGCGCAAGCACGGGCGATCTGTGGCGTGGGCGCAAGCAGGGGCGTCTTGTAGCGTGACGCAAGCAGGCGGAGTCTGCGCGTGGGACAAGCACGGGCGAAGTGTGTGTGGATGAAAGCACAGGGCGAGTGTGATTGTGTGTGTGTGGATGAAAGCAGGGAGTTGTGTGTGTGTGTGGATGCAAGCAGGGAGTTGTGTGTGTGTGTGGATGCAAGCAGGGAGTTGTGTGTGTGTGTGTGGATGCAAGCAAGGGGCGAGTATGTGTGTGTGTGGATGCAAGCAAGGGGCGAGTATGTGTGTGTGTGTGTGTGTGTGTGTGTGTGTGTGTGTGCGCGTGTAGATGCAAGCAAGGGGCGAGTATGTGTGTGTGTGGGTGTGAAAGAGAGAGAGAGAGACACAGTGTGTGTGTAAATGCCCTCACATAATACACCTGCTGGCTACAGATGTTCAGGCTCAAACCCTGTACCTTTGCTTCAGGGTAAGAAGAGCCTAAAGTCCCTAACCACCACCATTTCTGAGCTTTGTTCAGATTTGTTTTTCTAACAGTTGTGAGCTATGGCGAGAAGTGAGAACTGAGGTTGTATTTCCCCCATTATTGTTTTTGTTGTTTGTCCAGGTTTTGTGTGCTAAGGTGTGAAGTGAGTACTGAATTTGTAGTCCCTCATTATTGGCTTTGTTTGTCCAGGTTTTTTGTGCTAAGAGGTTGAGAGCCATCTAAATGATGGCCATTAAGATTGTCTTCCTATTTTTCAAACTGCTGATTTAGCATAGTGGTATGTTGCACTGACTGTAGTGCATATGGTTCTGGGTTCAAGACATGCATGGTGATAACACAGCATTTTATTCTAGCAGCTTTCCAAAATTATACAAGCAAGGTTTAAAATGTGTCCCTGGTTTTTGGGCTTTTGTCCCGTCCCCAATAAATGATGGCTTTTTCCAGATATCTTGTGGTGCAAAGCTCAGAGATACCGCTGAGTGTCGACATTTTACAAGGAGCTGAGAGCTGCAAGGGAACTAAAGTTTATGCTGCTTATGCGGAGTCTGCTTGTACTGTTAATAGCACAACAGGTAGTGTACTTGCTTTTGATGCAGAAGGCTGTGGGTTCTTCTCCCAAAGTAGGTAGATGCATTGCTGATACTGTACTGTGTTGTAAAGGGGGGTGGATGCTGTAGTCCGTTTTGGCGAAGATATCTAGTAGTAACTATGAACCTGTTATCAGTTTGCCATCCATTCCCTATTGCAATATTACTGGCGTATCATTGTTTTTAATGCAACATAGGCAATTTATTCCTCAAGGGCAGCAGGCACTTTATTTGTAGATGAAACCATGAAATATAAAGTTGTTTGCTAGCAGCAGCCTCTTCATTAGTTACAGATTTCTTTAATGTGGAATTATGTAGATGGCTTTTACTAGTTCAGATATTGTGCATATTTACCGATTCTGGTGGACTGTATAAGTTTGAGTAGACTTTTATGATGGAAATGTTATGAATTAGGCTGTTTTGTCATTATTGGTGCATGCATTTTGTTTCACTGTTTATTGGTAAAATGTTCAAAACAATAAATTTAAAACGCTCTCTAACAACTACACTGTACTGTACAAGGAATATAATTTAATACAATCAGGAAGGTGTATCAAAGAGAACGTGTATGTTTCATGTGCAAGGGGCCTATGATTTGAAAACAGCCCAAAGTTCATCTTTATCTGCCACTGGCAAAATGTATTTTCTTTGAATGTGGGCTTCAATGCTGTTTCAATGAATGCGAGTTTCAAGGGCAGAGAAGTTTTAATGCTAAGTCTAGTTTCATTGTGAGACTGCATTGCTTTGTTTAGCAGATATTTATTGGTGTTGGTGATGTAAAATGCAAAATAAAACTTTTCTGGCAAATCATTTAGGAATGAAGTCACTAAATAATGACTGACGTTAAGTTTCAGGCGTCATAATCTTCAGAAAAATGCATGCTAAAGCAAGACCCGATATTCTATCAACTGTCTTAAGTTTAAATTTTTAGTACTGTTTGTATGTTCCCCCAATATATTTGGCCTTGTCCAGATTTCCTGCATCAAGAGGTGGAGAGGCATGTGCAACTAAAATCGCTTTATAGAATTAGGAATATCCAAACCTCTCAACTGTCCCCAGTTTTGGCTCAAAATGTTGCTCTCCCCCTAATAATCTCTCCGCAAAATAGCAATTTTGGAAGAAAACGTGCAGGGTTTACTTTTATAAATAACTAATGATCAGAGTTATACATTACTTTTACTTCAAAAATGCATGTAGATTCTCTAACTTTGTCAGCTGCTCAAGTTAACTGTGCTCATATTAAAATGGTGTCCCTTCTTTGACAGGTTCCCAGCTGTATTGCCTGGCAATTTTTTATTTTTGCATCACATTTTTGGTCAGTTTTTCATAAAATTGCGTTTTCCCAGCAAATTAGTGGCAAATCGTTAAAGACTGAAGTTAGAAAATAATGGCAGACATTTGAGTTTCAGATTTCATACCTTTCAGAAAATTTGTACTAATGCAAGACCTACTACTATTCTGTTCTCTTTCTAAGTTTATAAGAGCAATATTTAAAAAAATTGTCCTTATTTTTGGGCCTTTGCCTTAGTTTTACTTAAGAGTTTGTTGCTCTAAGAGGTTGAGAGGTGTGTGTGTGGTAGGTAGGTAGCATACCTCTCAACTGTCCAAATTTTGCAAAATGTCCAGATTTTTGCCCCATATTTTTTTGTCTGTTCCTCAAATTTTGTGATTTTCTAGAAAATCATTGAAGGCTGAAGTTACTAAATAATGACAGACATTTGTCCTTCAGAAAAATTCATACTAGCACAAATCCTGTTATTCTAGCAACCTTCTCATACTAGCACAAATCCTGTTATTCTAGCAACTTTCTAAGTTCACGAGAGCATTATTTAATATCTGTCCCCGTTTATTTTAGGCTTTGTCCATATTTCTTGCACTAAGAGGTAGGTAGGGGTGTGTGTGTGAATGAAACACCCTAGTTAGGGGTAAGCAGGTGGTCAGTTATTTACTCAAGCTCAAAACCTGTACCTTAGTTACAGAAAACAAAAGCATGAATGCTCTACCCCAACTACCATGTTGCATTTTTCAAAGAACTGACTTTCAGGTTCATTTTCAATTCAAGGAACAGAGTTTGAGTGAATTTATATTATATTACTGAAGAGGCATTACAGGGAATGCCACTTCGACACTAAAAGAGCGAACCGTTAATTACGAGAATGGCTGTAGCGTGGCTGGGGAGGGGGGTAGCAGTTGAGAGCTGAGTGTACAAATTTGAAAATCCTAGCTATACCCGTTTCAGAACATTCAGAATTTGTCAACATTTTCTGTTTTAGCAGTGACATTAAGTATTGCTGACATTTAAGCATATGAAACTGACAATTTAAAGCCCTTACAGCCAAGGTAGCAGAAGTGTAAACTTTTTTCCCCCGCCTGTCCAGTACTCTAGAATCCCTATCAGAGAGGACAGGGTTTTTTGCAGTGGAAGCCTTGACCCCTTTGGGACCCTGAGATATAGTTTCTGGGTCAGCAGCAGGGTTTTTATATAGAAATTTATGTGAATCTAGAACCCTGTAGTACCTGTCTGGCTGGGTGCAGGGGGTAAAGAGTCAGGAGACAGGCAGGACTCTGAAAATACATCTACAATGTCTAGTACAGGTGGAACAGCAAGGGGTCTGTGCTGAGGTAGCAAAAGAAAATCTCTAAGCCTTTCCTTAGATCCTGAGTAATCTTGGCTCTCCCAGTGAACATGCTCCCTCATGGTATGCAGGATTTCCCCAAAAGAATAGTCCTCAGGAGGAGTGGCTGAAGGGATAGATTATTCAGCATCAGAATCCTCATGGGGGGGGGGGGGGGAGTATCCCTGTTCTGAAGAGGAGTCAGAAGAAATGGAAACCTGATCAGAAGAATCATATTCAGTGTCTTGCCTAGGCCTCGTATCAGGAGGGGGATGGGAACCCCTGATTAAAGAAATAAGGTCTTCGGCCATTTTGAGCATCTGTTTCTTAGGCATGAAAGTCTGTCCAGGAGAATGCTGTACTTGTTTCTTTGTCTTTAAAGCTGTTTTAGTCTTTGCCTTGGAAGCTGTGTAGGTCCGAAAACACCCTCAGACGTCAATGCCTGCTCAGCGGCTCAGGACCCATCTGAGGGATTTGTTTCCGAAGGTCCAATACCTTGAGTATCCAGAGGCCTAGTCTCCACGTTGGAGTCGGCAGTGGCCTGGGGCTCTGAGGTAGCGGGTGTCAGCGGCTGCGAAAGCACCTCACTGAGAACCAGCGACTGGCCTAGCGGATGCTTAGTCGGTTTTGGACCTCGGATGCCTGTCCTTTTCTTTTTCCTTGAGCTTTTTATGAACTCCGGTCGTCGGCTGTTCTGACGGCATTATATAATTAAACCTTCGGCCAAAGTAATGAAATGCAAAATCGTACCGACGCTTAATAGTGCGTTGGTTAAATCTAGCACAAAACCGACAACTAGAAAAGTCGTGGTCAGGGCCTAGGCAAGGAATACAGTAAGAATGAAAATCCTTATGAGGTATTTGCTTCCTATAAGAAATACAATTGTTCACTTTTTCTGACATCGGTCTGGAGCAAGACAAAAGTTTCCCCAACGGGATACTTGGCTTTATTGAAGACTTCGGATCTGAAATTAGATTTCAAAAATCTCAGGAGTCGGCCGACCAGCACTTGCGAACTGCTTTTGCTTCGGGCACCACACGGCAATAAAGACTGGAGAAAATGGCGTCGGTTGCATCTTGTATACCCCTGGCGCACTGACGTCAGGGAAGAGGCGACAGCAACAGACGCCAGACCAGGACTTTGGAAATCAGGCAGACTGCGGGTAGCCTGCCAGCAGGATAACCCCAAGTGTAATGACTGCAACAGTGAAACACGATGAATATCGTAGAAAAATCTCTTTGGATCTGGATGAAATACCTTTTGCTATTAATTGTACAAAGCAGATTTCCTGACTATACCTGTGATATGATTAAACGAAAAACTGTTGACTCAAGTGCCCAGGTCCCCAACTACCTTTGCATTTACAAAGGTTGTACTTTCTATACTATATGTTGTGGTTAATTTGTTTTCTGAAATAAATGACAGCACTTTTTTAGCATCCACCTTAAACCCATTTCCATACACCAGGCATCAACTAGTGTAAACTTGTTCAGAAGAATGACTATATCTGGTAGTGTTTTGACAGTTACAAGTTTGTAGACATCTGTGAGGCTAACCCCAAGATCCTAGTTACCATTTTTGAAACCAAAGTAGATGCCAAACAAGAGGAACCCAGTATAGACAAGAGTGCCTCCACTGGCTCTAATGGTGACAACGGACATGAAATATGCTCATCTCTACAGCCCTAGCTTACAGCTGCAGAGGATTTCTCAGACTGCTAGTATACCACCAGAACTTTTGGTTCTCTCCCCATCATTCGGGTTCTATACTGCTCCCAAAGTACTCACCAAATGTTTGGAACCTCCGTTTGCCCACCTTCATTTCAGGGTACTTCAAATTTATTAACTAAGCTCCCTCCCACAAACAGCTAATGAAGGACTTGGACTTGACTGTAACTTCTGACAGACCTGGGGCTCTACAATTGGGTGGAGTGGGGTGGGGACACTTCATTCCACTAAAACCAAGGTGTTTGAGGGCACTGCTGAACTCATCAAAGAAGGCTTCTCCCTCATTTCTTCAGGACACAGATCAGACAACTTCAAAGGAAAGTAAATCCTCATGCCCTTGAAATACATATCAGCATCCATCCTCATGGATATTCTGGCCAAGCTGTACATGAGGAAATCTCAATGGTTTCCTAGGAACCTATTTACAAAGCACTTCATCCACTGAACTTCAGTTCCAGTTATCCCTCCATCATGAAAGTTTCTTGGTAAACAAGAGTACTTATGGATGTGCTAGTCCCCAGCCCAGAGATGCTAGATCCTGACAACAGCTGCTTTATCTGGACCAAGGAGTCTGTACTGGTTACCTAATACAGTAGTTGCTGAGATCAAGCCAATACTGTAGGCAAACACATCAATGTGAGATTGATACGATTGCTAATCTCTGGTTAGTTTTCTATGAAATCTGGAAACCAATAATACTCACAGTGGTGGCACATACTAGTCATGTAGTACATCAACAAGGGCAAGGGGAATACCTTTGCTTATCAAATGTGCAGACTAGCCATGAAAATTTAGAACTCTGCCGTGCTGTACAGCCTCCTGCTAAAGGTGGTGTACATCACCTCTGAAACATTTTAATTGCAAACTCCCTAAGCAGATCCTTAGCCAACCTCCATGAATCTGCTCTAGAGTGGGGGACCTTTGGTTATATAACAGAGACTTTGGAAACTCACGGACAGATTTTTTCTTCCCCATTCAACAATACTGTCAGCTCAAAAGCACCTGCTCCAGCCTTCCTTGCCAGGAAACATGGACCAAAAATGTTTTCATTCATCTGAAATAAAAAATGCATTCTTCCTAACCATGTTTCTCCTTGAAGTACTGGAAAAGTCCAGGGAGGTCCATGCAAACATGCATACAGCCTCATCTGGCCCAAGCAGCCTTGGTCCTTCTCCAACTTAAAGGAAAACTCATGGCTCTCTCCAAAACATGCACTTTGTTAACAGGAGGGAGCTGAAGTTTAACCCAAGCTATGCTCCACAAGGATTTATCATAGCAGTAAATTTTAGAGTCTCTAAACAACTGCTGGAGCATCATTTATAATCACAGAAAAAACACAGGTGAATATCAGTTCCAGCTGGCATGAGTCCCAAGGCTTTACACACTGCACACACTTAAAGATGCATAAAGAACTGCTGGAATTATGGTTCTCTGGGTAACAATTATTAACATGAGAAAGTTAAAGAGCAGATCTACTGATGCTAATAAATGCTACAAGTAAAGAAAGATGGTACAGTGAAAAGACTGCCTTAGCAAAAGTTATAAATAAGGGGAAAAAATCCTAATTTTTTCCCCTTTAATTTAAGAAAAAAAAGTTGTATATTGGATTTTAAGTGTACAGATGACAAAATAAAAGGTCTCAATTAACTTAGATAACAAGTACTTGATAGGATAGACAAATTGCATCTCAGAACAGCGAAGTGCAATGAAATAGTTAAGAGATTCAGTGCATTGGTTGAAATGTCAATTCAAACAAAAAATGCAGCATAAACAAGATGTGCCATCTGCAGTGCTTACCCCCCAACAACCAAAAGGAAAAACAGTTGAATGCCTAGTTCCAAATTAGCAGAGCTAGGTCGACACTGATTAGCTTCAGTTCAAAGAAGCCATGTATTTTACCTGTGTTGATTATTCTTCCAAGTTTCCTGTCTTTAAATCTATACCACTGTACCGTTGCTAGAATTCTAAGGGTCAAATGGTTGCTCCCCACTTCCCAATCTATATCTGTTATTCAATGACAAGTCCTCTAAAGTTTTGGTTGACTGTTCAGCCAATGTTATGTTCGCAACAAAACTAAAAATCATAACTCTCATTTAGTCATACTTGTATAGAAATGACTTACTATCAGAAATTTAGGAATTGTTAATCTCTGCTATGTATGTTCGATTGTATTCTTAATATGTATGATGTTATGTTTTCTTGTATGTTGCCATTTTGTCTCTTTCGTACTGTATTGGTATTCGGAGCTTTTCTCCCCAGGCCTCCGCTGAAAATGGACCTGTGTCCAGTTAGACTTTCCCGGTAAACAAATGTAAAATAAAAAATATTCTCAGGACACTGAGTACATGATGTACTCATTATCTGACAATGGTTCATAACAGTAGAGACAGGAATTCAGAAGGTATGGATGCAAGTTTAACATTGAGTCTACACTAATAGGCAAAAAGTGACAACTACATAAAATGTGAATAATCTCAAGAGAAAGAGAAGTTGTAGAAAAATCACTGAGGACTAACTTCTCTCATTTCTGGATTACTCCACTGCAGGTACTCTTCCCAGTTCGATTCTTAATGGATAGACAGAGATGAAAAGCTGGTCATCTAATTAAACCATGCTGCTGGTGGCTGAAAATAACACAGTGTAAAGGAAATTTTTGACAAAGCAGCCAAGATAGAAATATTACGACAAAAATTCCAGACAACTACCAAATTCTCACACTGAAGGCACAGAAATCAAACCCATGGGAAAGTTCACAGCTTGAAGCTAAAGCAAATGGTAAAGCAAGTAAATAAAGATCTCATGTTGTGCTTAGTACGGATGGAAAGTTCTATAGGAGAAATCAAACAAGTACAAGACAAATATATTGATGTCATAGGTCAAGAAAGATAAACATCCATTAAGTTTCATAATTAATCCTTACGCAAGAGATGGACAGCGTGAAATGCTTTGGAAAGAAACTGTTGAAAATGCATGGCCAAGTGAAGCACTGATGTAGCAAGCACTGTCGCAAAAGTAAGCAAAGTCCAGTGTAAAACAAATTCTCAGCAAATGTCAGAATATTTAAGAAACAGAAATACCATGGACTGTTCATATGCTAATTAATTAAAAATAAAT
Organism: Protopterus annectens; assembly: GCF_019279795.1. Classification (NCBI taxonomy): domain Eukaryota; kingdom Metazoa; phylum Chordata; order Ceratodontiformes; family Protopteridae; genus Protopterus; species Protopterus annectens. The sequence goes on from NC_056734.1 coordinate 417,453,475, forward strand.
TAGCTAATGGTATAGCTAGTACAGTGTTAGGTCACTACAATGTAATGCATACTATCTTGTAAATGAGCATTTCAAATTGAATTTACAGAGTAATGCTAATGAGCTAGCCAAAGTGATCTGGTGTCATCCAGTACACATTTTTTATCTAGAAAGTCTTAGGTTGAATGTACCTCATTGAGGCTAGACTACATATCCTGTGCCTTTGTTTTATTTACTGGCTATCCTAAAATTACAGACACCATCTTCAGGAGGAAATGAGGGTTGGTCTTATTGGTATATGCACTTCTAAAAAGCTATACATGGTTTCCTAAAGATAAGAGCATACAGCTCAGAGGATCCTGCAGACACAGAAAGGACAGCAATCAGAAAAAAAAAACCAAACTAACATCTTTGAAGAATGACTGCCAATTCAGTCAGTTAAGACATTAAGTGCCAAAGGGTTCTTCAGAGCCTACAGAATTTTGTTTTTTTTAAAGGAAATGCTTGAGTGACTCTGATCTACAGTAGTGGACATCAAAAGATCACAGAACAGTAATAGTTCACATCCTTTGACTGTGGAATAACCCAAATCAAACAAATTTGGCAGTACAGAAAGTCTTCATCCAACTGCATAACCTCTTCCAGTACACAGAGCAATTCAGTCAAATGGAAGGCTTACTAGCAGTTTTAACCATCTCTGAAACAGATAGGAGCTATCATGGCATCAGAAGCCAGATCCTGTGACAGAACTGTCAACCCCATCTGTAGGACACCTCCTTAGAATCTTACCAAACTATTCTTGTGCAAGCAGAGACCAGAGGGCCTGAGAGCACAACATTCAATGCCAAGATATCAACTGTAAAAGCCAACTTATATTTCAAGTTGGAATAATCACAAAATAAAACCAACAGAGTAACACTGGCTGAAGTAGAAACGTGTTTATTCTTCTTTCGGCTTTTCCCGGTTAGGGGTCGCCACAGCGGATCATCTGTCTGCTCATGATTGGCAGTGGAGTTTTTACAGTGTCGAGTTACCAGCCCAGCACCCAACCTTCCACAGAAGGAACACACACACACACCCCTAGGGCCAATATAGAGTGTCCAATCCACCTACTGCACGTCTTTGGGATGTGGGAGGAAACTGGAGCACCCGGAGGAACCCCACGCAACCACAGGGAGGACATGCAGACTCCGCACAGAAGGCACCCCCAGCAGAGAATTGAACCAGAAAACCTCTTGCTGTGATGAGACAACGCTAACCGCTGCACCACCGTGGCCGCCCTAGAAACGTGTTTATTACCAAACAAAACTTAATAGTCAAAGAAATAAAAAGTACAGTTTTGTACCTACCATAAATGTAGATGTCCGATAGATATGCAACTGCAGTCCTTACATATGGGTTGTCCTGCCTCAGGCAGCCCTTCGGTTGGCCGGATTCCAAAGTCTGGGTCTGGCGTCAGCTGATGTCGCCTCTTCCCCGACGTCAGAGCGGCTGGGGTATAAAAGCATCAGCCGACGCCATCTTCTTCAGTGTTTCTTGCCCCAGATGCCAGGTGCCCCCCAAGGAAGGCTAAATTTAGAGACTGGATAAAAAATTCCAGACATGCACAACAGTAATAAACAGATACACCAAAACAGAATTCCCCAGCTGTTTTGAAAAAGGGAAGTGGACCCAAAAAGGAGAATTTACAGAGGGGTAGGAGCGAGAGAAAACCTGACTGCAGTTGCATATCTATCGGACATCTACATTTATGGTAGGTACAAAACTGTACTATGTCCTTCAAGAATGCAACTGCAGTCCTTACATATGGGTTGAATACCATAGCCAAGCTGGGGGTGGTATGATCGAAGATAAAGATGGTGTAGCTAAAATGCCCTGCAGGACTGCCGAAGCAAAGCCTGCTCGGGATCTGGAGTATAAAGGCAGGTTGTAGTGTTTGGAAAATGTATGCATGGAGCTCCATGTAGCAGCTTCTAGAATGTCCTTTGTAGCCACCCCTCTTAGAAAGGCTGTGGAGGTGGCTATAGCTCTGGTGGAGTGTGGCCTGATATTGGCTGGCACACCTTTTCCATGGAAAGAGTAACAGAATCTGATGCAGTGTCCAATCCATTTTGAAATTGTTTGCTTGGAAATTGCTTTTCCTTGTACTCCAGCAGCGTAAGCTACAAATAGTTGGTCAGACTTTGTTGGTCTTTGTTTTGTCCAAGTAGTAGCGCAATTGTCTGTGTATGTCCAAAGTGTGCAGCAGCTTTTCTCCTTTATTTTGAGGATTGGGAAAGAAGGTAGGCAGGTGAATTACTTGATTTAGAGACACCCTGGATATCACTTTTGGCATGAATGAAGGATTGGTTCTTAAAGAAACTCTGTCCTGATGAAAAATGAGAAATGGAGGTACTGCCATGAGGACCTGTATCTCCGAGACTCTTCTTGCGGAGGTAATTGCCAACAGGAAAACTGTTTTCCAGGAAAGAAATTGCAATTCTGAAGATGCTGCTGGCTCAAAAGGAGGAAGAGTTAATTTTTCCACATGTAGTTGAGGTCCCATGCAGGCACTGGTGGTTTTCTGGGAGGTTTGATATTCTTTACCCCTCTTAGAAACTGTCTTAGCAAAGGATGTGAAAACACAGGTGGATCACTGTTGTATTTTGCTGAAATTGCTGAAGCGTGTATTTTTATGGAAAAATATGAAAGGCCATTATGTAGCATTTCTGCCAAGTATTCTAGTATCTGTGGGATGCTCATTACTGATGCATCCTGACCCTTGTTGGCATTCCAGATGCTGAATCTCTTCCATTTGGCTGAATAATTTTTTCTGGTGGAATGTCTGCGTGCTTCCAGTAAGATCTCTTGAACTTTCTTGGAGAGAGAGATATGGGGAGAAGTCATGGAACCCTCCAAGCTGTCAGCTGCAATGTTTGCAGGTTGGGATGAACCGTCCTGTAATTGTGCCGAGTCAGAAGCAGGGGCCATTGAGGTAGGGGCCACGGCTTGGTGCGAGTTATGCTCCTTAGTAATGGATACCAGTGCTGTCTTGGCCAGTCTGAAGCTATCGAAATGCCTTACGGTTGTTCTGCTTTTATCTTCAGTAACACTTTGGTCATTAATGGTAGAGGTGGGAATGCATAGATTGTTAGAGTTCCAGCTGAAGGAAAGAGCATCCATTCTCCAGGCTTGAGGATGGTGTGTCCTCGAGCAGAACTTCTTCAGATAACTGAGGTGCGAGGCAAAGAGGTCTATGTCCGGCCTCCCCCATGCATGAGTTATTTGTGAAAAAATGTCTGGATGCAACATCCATTCGTGCGGATCCAAGATGTTTCTGCTTAGACTGTCCGCCAAAACATTGTCCTTGCCTGGAACAAACTGGGATTGCAACTGTATGTTCAGTTTCAGGGACTTTTCCCAAAAAGTCATTGCTAGCCTGCAGAGGGGGTAAGAATGAGTGCCTCCCTGTTTGTTTATGTACCACATAACAGTGGTGTTGTCTGTCTTTATTAGCAGTTGACCTTGCTGAAGAAATTTTCCGAAGGCCTCGATTGCATAAATCACTGCCAACATCTCTTTTTGATTGATGTGTAGATGCACCTGCCAGGGAGCCCATTGCCCTTGAATGCATCTGCCCTCTATGTGCGCCCCCCATCCATGGTCTGAGGAGTCTGTTGTAATGGTTTGGCTTGACTGAGGTTTGTTGAAAGACATGCCTTTGTTTAGCTGGCTTGCTTGTGCCCACCACAAAAATTCCTTTTGTAGACATGGAATGAGTGGAATGATTGCTTCTAAGTTGTGGCTGTTTTGAGACCATAAAGTTTTTAGGTACCATTGTACTTTTCTCATGTGTAGTCTTGCCAGTGGAATCAGAAGAATGCAAGATCCCATGAAACCCAGGGCCTGCAGGATTTTCCTTGCAGTCATCTGGGTGTATTTTGCTAGGCTTTTGAAGTAATCTGGTAATTGTTCTTGTTTTTCTTCTGTGAGGAAAGCCATTTGTGAGTTTGTGTCCAGTTTGGCTCCTAGAAAAATTATTTGTTGGGAAGGCAGTAGTCTTGATTTTTGAATGTTGACTGTGTATCCCAAAGCCTGTAGTAAGTGAATGACATAGTTCAAGTTTCTTATCAAGGCTTGCTTGCTGTCCGCTTGTATAAGGCAGTCGTCCAGGTAAGGGTATATTTGTATCCCCTGGAGTCTGCAGTGTGCAATTACTGATGCCAGGCATTTCGTGAATACTCTGGGCACAGTAGATAAGCCAAAAGGCAATGCTGAGAAGTGATAATGCTCTGACCCTGCAAGAAATCTGAGGTATCTTCTGCAACTGTGTCTGATTGGGACATGCAGGTATGCCTCCTTGAGGTCCAGAGTAACCAGCCAAGACCCCTTGCCCAGCATGGGAAGAAGTTGCTGTAACGTCAGCATTTTGAATTTTGGCACAATGAGAAAAGTGTTCAGAGCGGACAAGTCCAGTATAGGTCTCCATTGTTTTTCTTTTCTTGGAACAAGGAACAGTCTTGAGTAGAATCCCTGGCCTTGTTCCTGAGGAGGAACCTTTTCTATTGCTTTGATTTGTAGCAACTTTGAAACTTGTATGAGTGCCTCTGCCCTTTGATTTTGTGGCAGGTTTGGCATGCCTTGTCTTGTTGGTAAGGTATGGAAGTGGAACCTGTAACCTTTGTCTATTATGTCCAGAATCCATTTATCCTTTGTTAAAACGTGCCAATTTTTTGAAAATAAGGATAATTTTCTGCCTAAAGGTGCTTCTCTTTGAGCCTTGGTCGGCGGTGTCAAAGCCAAGTCATTGTGATTGTCCCTGTGGAGCAGTAGAAGTCCCTGCGCCACTTCTCTGATTAGTCGGTTGCCACTGGCGGCCCCTGTAGGAGCCTCGGTATTGCCCTCTACCTCGAGCACGCCTGTTTTCCCCTTTGGAACTTGTCAGTGTCTGGAAAGGACCAATTCTTCGAAGGCCAATTCCTGCTGAACCTTGGTGGCTGAACCTGGAGGAAATCTTTGACTGTTTGTACTGATTTAGCCTTTTCCTCAACTGACTTCAACACATCCTGAGCATTAGCACCAAATAGCTTGTGTTTTTCCAGAGGTGCATCTAGAAGCTTTACTTTAACATGGTCTGGCAATGCCTGTTCTTTCAACCAAGCATGTCTACGTATGACGGCCCCTGTCATAGCTGCCCTACATGAAGCTTCCAATGCATCATAACCACACTGAAGAAAATGATTGCTAACCTGCTGAGTATTATGAACCAAATCCTGCAAGGCCTTTCTATCTAAAGGCTCAGGAGAGGCTAACTTTTTCTGCAAATCATCCAGCAAGAAATCCTGATACTGAAACATATGAAAAAGACAGTTAAGTGCCCTCATGGCAAGGGTGGTTGAGGTATAAACTTTTTTACCCCACCTCTCCAGGGACCTAGATTCCTTGTCTGCGGGCAAAGGATTTTTGGCCGTGGAAGTGACCACTCCTTTGGGCCACTGTGAAATAGTTTCTAGATAAACAGAATGGGCCTTAAAGAGATGTTTATGAGTTTCAGGAACCCTGTAATATCGGTTTGGCTGGACAGGAGCAGGAGGGAGAGAATCAGGAGAAGCACTCGTGTCTGAGTACACATCATCCAATACATCTAACACTGGTGGAATAGCTAAAGGCCTCTGCTGGGGTAACTTAAGGAAAGTACGAAGCCTTTTCCTGGAGTCGGAGAAATCCTGGCCCTGCCACTGAAAATGCTCTCTCATGGAATGGAGAATTTCCCTGAAATAAATATCCTCGGGGGGGGGGGGGGGCAGAGGGAATAGATTCATCAGCATCCGAATCCTCGTAGGCCTGGAAGGATTCTTCCTGGGAATCTGAATGGCCTGAGTCACCAGAGGCTTCATCTGAGGAAAGAGCATCTGTCTGCTCAACCCTAGGCCTTTTGCCTGCAGGTGGCTGAGAACCTCTGTCTGGATGAGCCTGAGAGCCTCTGATTAAAGAAATTAGATCTGCAGCTAAAGTCATGATCTGTTTATCAGAAGTGGGACCCTGGGAAAAAGATTTAGGAGGGTGAGACTTAGCCTGGCTGGCAGCCTTAGCACGTGTGTAGGCCTTGATAGAGACACCGGAGGCCTAGCTGCCCCACGTGCAGGAGTAACTTTGTCCACCGGTATGGTGTCAGGCAAATCTTGGGCTTCGGTTTCAGGAGGAAAATCAACAACCGGCACTGGGGTAAGCCTCCGGGACCGAAGTGTGTGGTAAAGCGGTGTCGTCGGTCTGGAGCGGTTGAATTACCACCTCTGAAGAGGCCGATGCACTCGCGGTAGGTTTTGGCGTGGTGTCGGTGGAAGTCGCGGGCCGAGAAGGTCGGTCCCGGTCCTTCCGTTTTTTGGAAATAAGTGTCGTCAGTTGTTCCGATGGCATGATATAGGAGTAATTTTCTCTAAAAAAGTCTTCAGCAAATTCTGCCCGGCGCCTGAGAGTGCGCTTATTGAAGCAAGCACAGGCCGAGACGTCGTGGTCTGGGCCAAGGTAGGGCAGGCAGTAAGAATGGAAGTTCTTATGAGGTATTTGTTTACCACAAGACAAACAGTTATTAACTTTTGCAGTTTTATCTGACATCGGCTGAGGCAAGAAAAGGTTCCCCAATGGGGTACTTAGCTTTTTGATGACTTCGGTAACTGAAAACACAGGAGCTGGCCGACTGGCACTTGCGAACTGCTTCTGCTTCGGGCACCGCATGGCAAGAAAGACTGAAGAAGATGGCGTCGGCTGATGCTTTTATACCCCAGCCGCTCTGACGTCGGGGAAGAGGCGACATCAGCCGACGCCGGACCCAGACTTTGGAATCCGGCCGACCGAAGGGCTGCCTGAGGCAGGACAACCCATATGTAAGGACTGCAGTTGCATTCTTGAAGGACATCTTGGTAAGCGCTTTCACTACTGCTTCATCAGACCACAGACACAGAGAATGAGCCATTGCAATACACACACAGCTCAAATACCCTTAAGCCAATCACATATTAACAGCTAAAGCGCTTGTAAAAAGAGATAGGGCATATATAATTATATAAAATAGACATAGAACACAATACATATAAAAATACATATAGAATAATGAGTACATATCAAAAATAAAAAATATAATATTTTGAAATGAAGCAAGGTCAACTCCTAAGGCTATTCCCCTTCAGTATAGTTCTAAATGGAACTTTTTCATTAAGTCCACTACCTTGGTCAGCCCTTGGGTTTTATCATCCACTTGACCACTCTAGTTTCTGTTAAGTTCCTGATGTCACCACGTCCACAGTAGGAAAAATTCCATCAATAACCATTAACCTAAAAGTATGACTAGCATTAGTACTAATCACATGCTTAGACAAAGCACTGTTCATGGAAGCACACTGTATGTTGTAGAGGTGCTCCCTGATCCTGTCTCAAGTTCCTATCTGTTTTCCCGACAGAATGCTTCGCAGGACCTGCAGTAGGCTAAGTAAACATGTAACGTCATGCATTGGATGGTCAAAGATACCACTGCTGTCTATGAAACTACAAAAATTACATTTCTCACAGGGTAGCGTGCTCCCTTTTAACCCATTGTCATCAAATCTATTGTTATCCGGGTAGCACAGCATCCTCTTCAGATTCTTTTTATTCTTACACAAGAACCATGGTGCATCTCCTATTAACCTCCTAATGTCAGGATCAGTGGTCAGCAGACACCAGTGTCTCCTAATGATGTTCACTGTTATACTAGTATCTGTTTTATACCCAAGTGAGACAGAGATGCTCTTGGATCTAGTGAACGGGACACGTGAAGCATTCAGGTTCCTGTGCTCTGAAAAATATGGTTTTGCTATGTTGGGCCTGAGAGGAGGAATGGTATCCAGCACCCTATCGAACTACCTTTCCTCATATCCTCTGTCCCTCAGTCTATCCCTAGGCTGATTGAGCTTTGAGGTAAAGCCATCATCAGTCCCATTCAGTCTTGAGGCATGCAAACCCTGTCCCTTTATCGCACTTCTAAAGACATGCAGGGGGTGCACACTACGTCTATGTAATAGAGAATTCCTGTACCATGGTTTATGGTAAATCACTGTACCCAATCATCATCCTGTCTGTTCAGCATTATGTCTAGGAATTCAATCCATGCCATTGAATATACCAAGGAAAATTTTAGGAAGCTGATGGTCAAATTCAAATCGTGATGGAACTTAATTCATCAGCCCCAGCTGTCCAAATAAAAAAAAACTCATCCACAAATCTACAGTAGAAAGGAACATACCATCGAAAGGTGGATGTTGGAAAAACATTCTTCCCAGAGTGCCATAACCATACTGGCACAGCTATTGACACTGGAAGTGCCCATAGCTATGCCATCCTTTTGTTGATAATATATTCCATCAAAAACAAAAGCATCATTTTCAAGAACTAGCTTCATGCTTATATATAGTAACTCAAGTAAACTTTGGTCATAATCAATGTGCTTACTCAAATACCTCTCAAAATAGGCCAGCCCAACACCATTGGGGATCATCGTGAAGAGGGACTGCACATCCACATGGCTACCAAAAAATCTCAAATCTTGCGGTTGTGTTTTAATAAAATCAAATAAATCCCCAAGGAATTGTTTAGAATCCTTGAACACCATCTCATTCTTACCCAGTACGGGCCGCAAATGTTTCTCCACAATATGGAGAAAGACTCCGTGACCCATCCTCTACCAGCCACTACGGGCCTCATTGGTGGTCTAAATATATCTTTATGAAGCTTAGGTTGACCTTGTATAGCAGGGATCAAGGGCTCATTAACTAGGAAATAAACTCATGGTTAATTCTTATGATTCAAACACTCCACTAGAGTATCATCAATAACCCCACTTGAAGCGACTTAGATCATTCATGGTGACAACAGTATAATGTTCACAATCATTCAACATCTCCTTCATAGAGCAATAATACTTCATGTCTATCCATCACAATGATGGAACCACCCTTATCAGCTGGTCTAATAGCTATGCTGTTAACACAAAGTTGCCGCTCCCACAAGAGGGGAAAACATACTGGACCTGATCATCACCAACATGGGGACTCTATGCTCCAGACCAGAAGTGTGTCCCTCACTGGTAAGATCAGACCATAAACTAATCTCACTAGATATTCACATCCCGACCCCAGCCCCTGCCCAGAAAGCCACAGTGAAAAAAATCTCTAAAGCAAATTTCACACTCCTCAAAACCGAGGTGGAATCCTTCAAAGCCCCCGGGCCTGTGGAAAATATGGCCCAGACCACAGAATCCTTTATAAACGCATTCTATGAACACCTTCAAGAATGCATGGATCACGCAATCCCAAATAAAACCAAGACCCAATCCTCCAAAGTTAGGCATCCTGTCTGGTGGACCCCAGCCATAAACAAACTATACAATAGAAGGAGGAAGCTACTAAATGATGGAGCAAAATCCCAAAAAGGGAAGGCATCTCTGATCAGTATTAGCAAAAAACTACGGGCATTCATAAAATCGTCAAAGGCCAGCTTGGAGAGAAAAATTGCACAGGACATTAAGGATAATCACAAGGCTTTCTTTAGTCATGTTAGGAACCTGGGTGGGAATTCCCAGATATGCTCAGAATTAGTCCAAAATGACAAAAAATACACCGAACCCACAGACACTGCCAACATCCTAGCTGACAGGTTCAGCGCAAATCCCCCCCCTCCCCACCAAAAGAGCAAATATCTATCCCAGCAGAGTGCTGCCCCCCTGACATCTCAGATGCTCAGGTAAGAGCCGCCCTCTCCAAAGCAAAAACACAGCATCAATGGGACCAGACGGTGTCCCGGGCTGCGTCCTACATGAACTCCAAGAAGAACTAAACCCAAACATAAGACTACTGTTCAATCTCAGCCTTACTACAGGATATGTACCCAAAGAGTGGCGTACAGCAACAGTGGTCCCTCTCCACAAAGGTGGTGCCTCAACGGATCCTGGAAACTATCGCCCCATAAGCCTGACTAGCCTGGTCTGCAAAGCTATGGAAAGGATCATCATGGACCTCATAAATAAAGATATTGGGGACCTACAGACATTGGATCCTACCCAGTTCGGCTTTGTTAAGGGCAGATCCTGCCTCTTAAACCTGGTCGATTTCTTTGAAACAGTCACCAAGGCCATTGACTAGGGGAAGGTGGTCCACACAGCCTACCTGGACCTTGCAAAAGCCTTTGATACAATACCCCACTCGGGCCTTATAGATAAGCTCACCAGTTTAAATATAAACCCCTATGTCACTAGATGGGTTTCAAACCGGCTCAAGGACAGAACCCACATGGTTAGAATTGCTGGAGCCATGTCAGACTCCAAACCAGTTACAAGTGGCATCCCACAACGCTCAGTCCTGGGACCTCTCTTGTTCGGTATATATTTCTCGGAGGTACAGGCTAACATGGAAGGACTGTGGCTGACCAAGTTCGCAGATGACTGCAAACTGGGCGCCATAATCGACTCACCAGCCAACACAAGCATCCTACAAAAGGGCCTCATAGAAACAGACAACTGGTGCCAGAGCCATGGCCTCAAGCTAAATGCCAAAAAGTGTATATTCATCCCCTTTGGCAAAAACAAAGTGCCCACAAATGACCACATAGGTGGTAATCCATTAAGTACGGAAGAAGTAATTAGGGACCTGGGGACCCAAGTTGATGGCAATCTCATTTGACAACCACGTGGCCAAAGTGGTTAGCAAACATTTTATATAGCCCACCTAATCATGAAGGGATTCACATCTAGATCAGGGGAGGTCATCGTGCCTCTTTACTCATCCCTCATCAGGCCCATAATTGAGTACAATGGCCCTTTCGGGATATACCTTACCAGACACCTGCAGCAACTGGAAAGACCCCAAAAGTACCTCACCAAGAGGATCAAAGAGCTCAAACAGATGCCATATGCTGCCCGGTTAAAGAAACTCCAGCTCTACACAGTGGCATACCGCCTGCTCAGAGGCGATCTGTGCCTGACGTATAAAGCCATGTCCAACCCAGAATTAATGGACATGCTGCACCTCAGAAAATCCAAATCCCATCGAGCTACGTGCTTGAGAGACTTGAACCTCAGCACTGAAATAAATAGGACATGCTGGAGGGACAGATTTATAACCCAGAGTCTCCCTTCACTCTGGAATAAAATCCCAGTCCAGGTTAGGCAGAGTCCCTCACTGACTCTCTTCAAGAAGAATCTTGATGAGTGGATGGGAGATGGTAGATTTACCCTGGGTATCACTTCTGTGTCACTGTTAGACAAAGGCACAGTATACTAACCTCGAAAAAGGGCATAGCAAAATTCATTTAAAATGGGTGGCAAAAGCCAAACACACTCTGGCTAGGCTTATAAATGCCCTAGGGCAGATAGCCTAGTATGAACCTATGAACAAAGGTCTCAGCCAGCTTTTCCATAGGGGTCAGATGGTTATAGCCAGCCCTATTGCTACTAAAACTTCATCCAAATCATTCTCAGTTAGCTTAGCAAAGGCTTCCAGGAGAGGAAGCGAGAAAGGCATATATAAACTAGGTTTCTTAAATACATTAGCATTCGTAACATTATCGTCACTGCTACCAAACTGCAACTCGAGACACATTTCTTACAAACATTTTAATGTCCAATACATCATCAGTTAATTCACCATATTTTGTCGGTATAAATGAGAGACCCTTTCCCAGCACACACAGCTCATGCTGAGTAAGGGATCTCAGGTTCAACACATTCAAGTTGTCGTACTTTTCCACATCTTGCTCAGTGATTCATTTATGCCCTGTTCTGCTGATAATTTCCTTTTCGCCCTCCCCCTACTCTGTGACCGGTCCTACTGGCCCACTGTGCCTTGGCAATGGGTAAAGTGAATTGGACAGAACCACTGTTGGACCCGGCATTGCTGCCATCCAAGCCACTATTCATACTGCTAGGAATTTTCCTTCGAACATCATTCCTTAGAACCAAAGTAATTGCACCTCGGAGACCATTCGTATCTTCAAAGACAGTCATATCTGAACAACTGTCAGTGGAGTTTGTAGCAGCATTAGTTTCATAATCCCTATTTAAGGTAGTATTGTAGTGGTTTGAGGGATTACTAGGTAAATATGCAGTGCTATTTAATGGGTTGCCCTATCAAATCAGTACACAGCCCAGCACTCTTAACTGTACTAGAATTCTGGCTAGAAACAGTTCTTAAATCATTATACTGGCTAGTGATATTCCTTGGCCAAGGGAAAACATTGGGAAACCCATCTTGAACTTCATGGGTTAAATGTGGCAGCTTAGATTAAATGCCTGTGAGCCTCCAGGTTTAAATGAACACTATTCTATCTCCCTCACCCTAAAAATGAGAGCTTTAAAATTCTAAAAGTTTCAAAAGTTTAAGTTAATATATAAGTGGACATATAATTTTATATGCTTAATATTTTTCATACATCATTCTTACAGTTTTTACTAATTTACTGATGTGTATTTAATTGGCCAACCAATGGGCATGGCTTGTTTTATGATTTAATTAATTAGAATGATATTTAAATGTGGAAGTGGCACTTTTATTTATTCTGATGAAGCTCCCTGTTGGGGAATGAAAACGCTAAATCCTTGATCTTTTGAATACATTTATAAACTATACTGGCTCAGAGTCGTTGCTGTGGTTGGAACTATTGCCTTTTGGGACTAGTGTGCTAGGCTGAGAGGTTTGGTTATTCAAGTGAAAATACCGCCAAGCTTAAAGTCCCTTAAGTTTCTGTCCATTTTAACAAGTTTTTGTTGCAATAGCTTTCTCTGTTGCATTCTATGTATTTTATATAATTATATGCCCTCTCTCTATTTTCACAAGCTCTTTAGCTGTTAATATGTGATTGGCTTAAGGGTATTTGAGGTATGTATGTATTGCAATGGCTCATTCACTGTGTCTGTGGTCTGATGAAGCAGTAATGAAAGCGCTTAACAAGTTTTATTTCTTTGGCTACCAAGTTTTATTTCTTTGGTAATAAACATGTTTCTACTTCAGCCAGTGTGCTACTCTGTTTTGTTTTGTGATTATTCCATTTTTCTTCCAGTGTACTTATCCAAGTCTGTGCATTTCCATAGTTTTTATTTTAAGTTATTTTTGTTCTGTTGGAGTTTAAAAGATCTTGGTTAGGGTCAGTTAGAAAAATTAAAAAAAATAATCTATTTGCAGACAGTGAACACCACCAAGTTAGTGGAAGGAGCTGAGAAACCGCATTCCTCTTCAACTAGAAATTGTTGGAGATAACTTCATTTAGCTGGAGTGCCTATTTGACCCATTTCTTCCTAACTATTGCTGATCTCTCTCTCTATCTGATTTTTCTCACCACCTGCTCAACTGTTGTTGTACTCTTAAGGCTGGTGGCTTTTGAGCTTGCCTACCCCTACTATTAATCAGTTGGGAAGGCCCAACACCTTACTCTCAAACTTGCATTATCTTCGGTTTACTCCCTTTCCACTTACTAAAAGCAAAACAGAAAAGACTTGATTCAGCTGTTACTGTGTCTGTGCTTCTTCATACTTTACTTCATTTTGCTTTTGGTTATTTGTTTTTAAAAAAAGTGTTCAGTTGCATTTATTACTGTTAGTAGCCTTTTCAATTGTAACTTATCTAAGCCTCCTACTTTTGATGTAAGCACTTGGGCATCAAACTAGTTCTTGCATAAGGAAGACTGCAGTCTACACTCTTGTGACAGGAGAGCTAGCTTACATCCTTCTGTTAATAGCTGGTTAAAGGCATATTGCGTCTTATCCTAAAAGTGTCTTAGTTCTGGTTTAACACTTAAGCTTCAGGCCAGTTATTTTACATTAAGAAGATTTGTTGGTCTAACCCTTGTGGGAGTAAAGGGTACTCTCCACCCTTCTGAGCTGAGAATTGCTGGTTGAATGCATATTGAGCCTGTTGTTCCAAGTATCTGTTTTCTGGTTTAATCTCAACATTAAGTGCTTTATTTCTGTGTTGAGTATGCATGTCCTCCCCGTGGACAAGTGGTGTTCAAAAGACATGCGTAGAATGGGCGTGCCTTCGAAGGTTGGGCATCGAGCTGGAACCTTGGCACCATAAAAATATACTGCCAATCATTAGCAGACCAGAGTTCCGCTGTGGTGACCCCTAACCGGGAAAAGCCGAAAGAAGAACATTAAGTGCTTTAAACTGTTTTCGGCACTTGTACTGTGTTTTAATTGTATTTGCTGTATTTAAACCATATCTGCTGCAATTTCAACTGTTTTACTGTGTTCTGGTTGCTGTTTGCACTGCTAGTTGCTGTAGCATAGGCTAGAGGAAGACCTGCTGAATCTAGATCTGGTTGTGCAGACTGAGCACTAAATCAGGAAATCTTTTGTTGGAGAGGTTCCCCAATTGCCCTCAATGAAAGACGGTACAGTTTGGAGTGATCTAATTGAAGGTTACTGTAATAGGGTTCAGTTTTGAGCTTTAGGATTGGTTAATTTGCTTCCAGCCATTTCCTCTTGTTATAAGATCCCCACATGTGTGGCTTTGCGCTTTTTTTAACATAGGTTGAGTGAGTTCGGCAACCTGCCTCTACTTCATTGATCTTCCAAAACTAATGTGTGATCAACAAAAGGTCTACTCCGTAACAGGTCTAAACCTAGCATTATGCAGAGTCTGACTACCCTTGCTTCTCCTGCCGCCAGCCTGGTTGATACGGGTCTCCTGCAGCAATGTAGCAACTGTGTCATGTACACAGGCAATCCTCTATTACGAAATCACTCTAGTACACAGTGCAAGAAATGTTAACTACACCAAGAAGCTGGAATCCCTGCTCTCTCGTGCACCAAGCAATAACACTGAAGAGGTTGTCTGTTCACACACCACAACTCTTACACAAAGCATACATACCCGCAACTCGTACTCAAAGCTTGAACAGACCATCATCCGCAGAGATGCGCTCCAAAAATTTAACTAAACACCAGAGACTTCATAAGCACAAGGTTGCTACACCTGACACAACACCCAAGACATATAACACCAGTGACTCACCATCTAGGCCCTTAAGGTGCAACATACCCAAACCTAATTTTCGGAGACTATATAGTGAGACATACTGACGTCCCACTCACCAAGCTAGATAAAGAGAAAGTCACGGACAGCTGTCTCTTCGGTACCAGGATTTGTCAGATCACACATGCACTCATGTCACTCAACAAGTACCATTATGACTCAAAGTTCATGCTGGTGTGAAAGACTTGAGACCTACCTCGCTGAACTATATGAAGATAGACATGATTTAGCTCTCTCTGAATGTGTGTCGCAGGCAGGTATGTCCCGAGCCATGAGCAGTATTTTACCCAAAGCTAGAATGATGCCATAATATAAACAAAAAATGACTGACTTTAATAATTGGCTTAGTTTCTGGTGTCATTCAAGAGGGGTCCAGTTACTGTCAGTATGGGATGACATGGTTGATGGACCTCGTTGCTTTGGCAAAGATGGTCTGCATTTGGCACCCCTTGGCTTTCAGCTGCTGGCCAAGGCTCTTGCCTTCCTATAGTGCCATTTTTAGGCAAGGTCTCAAAAACAAAACTTCTGACGTGAACATATTCAGCACAGACAAAAAAGAAGTTATATACTCACAATAACGTTCCATCTGTGTTGTCAATCTTCATTTATTCTTTATCATTGGGATAAGGTTCCAGTCCTCTGAACTGGCTCGGCAGTTGCATAGCTCATGCCAGACAAAACCTCTCGAGTTAAGACTCTATCCACAATACCACTCTCCATATTACTTCAGATTGAGTTTGCAACTACACAGAAATAAAGGAATTTGTAAACAGAACTGAAGAGGCCATGTCGAAGGTCAAACCAGATAAAGTTACCAGGACAAGTGTCCAATCCTGCAAAGTCCATAAAAGGAAAGGGGTAAAGTGCAAAGAATAAATGAAGATAGACAACACAGATGGAATGTTATGGTGAGTGACAACTTCAGGTAAAGAAGTTATGTAATCTTCATTTATCCTTTACCATTGGGACAGAGTCCCCAGCTACTTTCGATCCTGGGTGGCCTTATGAAAGGATATTCCTGAGAACCATACAGCCAAAGGGTGCACCTCCCCGCCAGACCATATCCAATTTGTAATGAGGTATGCTGAGTAGCCCAGATTGCAGCTGCTCATATTTAATTCAAGAAAGCCTAGGAATGGAAAACAGCAGAAGTGGCTATTGACCTAGTAGGCTGCACTCTCACTGGCGCTAGTAACTTCTGATTCTTTACATTATAAATGAAAGTAGCGGTCTCAGTCATTTTGATAGGGCAACTTTTGAAACAGATTTTTCCCAGAGATGGACCAGAGAACGATACAAATAATTGGTCAGATTTTCTAGACTGTTTAGTTCTGCTGAGGTAGAAACACAATCTGTGAATATCCAGCAAATGTAGGTAATATTCACCTTTGTTGGAAAAATTAGGAAAGAAAACAGGTACGGCCAATGGTTTGATTAATATTAGTTTCTGTGACCTTAGGGAGAAAGGATTTGGTTCTTAGTGAAAACCTATCCATATGGAAAAGGAAATATGGGGGGTTTTGAAGATTATGCTTGTAACTCAGATCTTCTTCTGGCAGAGGTAATGGATATAAGAAAAAGAGTTTTCCATGAAAGAAACTTGTAGTCACTGGTTCAAAGGGAGGAAGCACTAAGGACTGCAATACAAATGTTAAATCCCAAGGAGCTATAGGTCTTTAAATAAAGGTTTTAACCGCAACGCCCCTTTCATGAACACTTTAAATAATTTATGGAAAATTATCAAATTGTCTTCACAGCCATTGTGGAAATAAGAAACAGCAGCTAGTTGAACCTTGATAGTGGAAGCAGAAACTCTTTAATCAAAAGGCATAGCTAAAACCTCCAAAATATTTTCAACCAGTGCAGAAAAAGGATTAAGACCATTATGTACCCAAAAAGAAAATCTGTTCTACTTGCTTAGGTACAGTTCCCTGGTGGAAGGTCTATGGGAAGCCAGTGGAATTTTTTGGACTAGGGAAGATAAATTCTTCTGCCTGACAAATAACAGAATTGGAGATGCCAAACTGTAACCTTAACATTCTGAAGACTGGGGAGGATGAGACAGAAGCTCAGGAGCGGAGTCCAGAATCCATGGACAGTGAATTAGAGGAGGCTACAGAAAGGGGAACCAAACTTGTCGAGGCCAGAAGGACACAATGAGAATCACCTCACTTCTCAACCTGCTGGCTTTAAGACAAGAATTAGGGGGGGGGGGGGCACAGAGTAAACCACAGCGCCAGTCGTGAAGAACAGTATGCCTCTGGTAGTCCCTCTGAGGTAGAATTAGGGCAAAACAGCCACAGCACATGTTGTTTTGAGGTGATGCAAAGAGGCCACAGCAAGGCTGGCCCTAGCAATGGAAAAGCTCCTTCGCTACTCTGAGGTTGAGACACCACTCATGAAGCAGGAGAATGCATCTGCTCAGTTTGTTCACTGTCAAGTTTGGGCTCCCCAGGATATGCATTGCCATTAAAAAGCAGTTGGTGGAAAATCGCTCATTGCCACACTCCGAGCTTCTCGACAGAGGGGGTAAGATTTGGGTCCACCCTGTCTGTTGATGTAACACACCACCAACATGTTGTCTGACTGAATTGCAATCATTCCTAGGGAGAGAATAGACTAAAAAAGTCTTGCAACGCTAAAAGCATTGCCCTCAATTCCAGAACATTGATATGCAGGTTGGCCTCTTTCGGGAACCAAGCGCCATGGACTGTTCTTCCCAGATAATGTCGCCCCCACCTCATCAGAAAGGCATCCGTGGTCACTATGGCCTTGGGTTGAACAGGAACAAAGGGGTGGCCTAAAAGAATTTCCTCAGATTCCATCCACCAGGATAAGTCCTTCTTGCAAGGACTGGTAATAAGAACTGGGCATGTCACTGGACGTGTTAGGATGGACCATTGGGATGCTAGAAGCCATTATAGCAGCCACATGTAAATTTTCCTAGTGGAACAAAGGTAACAGCCGCTGCCATGGACCCTAAAGCTTGAAGGACTAGCCGTGCAGGAGCCTTGTGGTTGGAGAGAATGGCCTGTACTTGGGATTTCATCTTCTGTAGCCTGTGAAGAGAAAGGGAAGCTACACAAGAGATGGTATTTAGGATGGTCGGCTATGAACTTTAGATCACGAGTGGGGCTTAGCTGAGATTTTGAGTGCTTCACGGTAATGCGGAGACGGGTGTACAAGTGTAGGATGAAATCTGTTTCTTGAAGCAGTAGATAGATGGTGGGGACAGTGACAAGCCAGTTGTCTAGACAACAAAACACCCATAATCAAGCATTCTCAAGTGAGCTGTCACTGCTGCCAAAGACTTGAACACCCTGGGGAATGTGGTGAGGCCAAAGGGCAGCAGTCTGAACTGAAAATGACTGGCTCCTTAGCTGAAAATGGAGGAATAGTCTGGAGCGTTGTCCATCTTTATGTGGTAAAATGCGTCCTGAAGGTCTAGAGAGCACATCCAATAGTTTCCTCTTAAAAAAAAAAAAAAAAAAAGGAAAGTATAGACTGAACCATTACCATCCGTAATTTTGTTTGCTGAAAAAACTTGTTCAGAAGACTGAGATCTAATATTGGTTTCAAGTCCCCTGTCTTTTTTGGTACCAAAAAGAACCTTGAGTAATATCCGGTTCCTGTCTGGTCTGGTGGGATTTCTTGAATGACTCTACTCTAGCAGCTTTTGAATCTCTAAAGCTGCTTGCTCTCTCTGATTGGGTGGAACATTGGGGAGGCTTCATTTTGATCTCAAAAAGAGAGTGAATGGAATATGGTAAACTCTGGTGATGATCTTCTGCACCCAAACATCTGAAGCTGTCACCAGGCCCTTGAGTGCAGTGAAAATATTTCAACTGCTTCCAGAGGTAAGCAATCAGATCCTCTCTCAGGAGTGCTGACAGGACTGCCCAGAGAAAATCTCTGGAACCTTGATTTTGCAGGCCACCTCTGCCGCAGGGTAAGCATCTTCCATTATTGTTCCCCCCTCTGCCCAGAGGTGAGCCACCAACACTTGACTCCTGAAAAGACCCTTGAGATTTTTTTTGAACCACATCTTCCCACTCCTCCAATTCCTAGAGTAGGACCATTACGGAGCAGAAAAACATATGCTCACTGCAGAAAGGGTCTTAACAGCTTTCCTCACACCTGGCTAGAGTTTGACTTTGGGGCCGAATAAGGAGGATCTGTCGAAAGGAGCACTAACTAAGGAAGATTCAAATGACTGACGCATCCAGGAGTGACCTTATGGCAAAGCCTGAACCTGCTGCCCTAGTCGTCCCCATAGCTGCATGCACAATGAGCCTCTCGGACGTGCTGGAAATAAGACTCCAGGGTGGCTAGTTGGGAAGCCACTTTATCCTGGACCTCCTCATACACTGCTCCTGCTAAAGGTATCCGATAGCTCCTTGATCAGATCCCTCTGGAGCCCAGTAAAGTGTGTCATAAAATTCAAAGACCTTAAAGCAAAGGTCAATGATGCATACACTCACTTTCTGAATCTGTCCATTGCCCTGGACTCTCAATTAGAGGGATGAACAGTGGAACTCTCTAAAGCTAATTCCTTTTGGTGGCCAGTGCCACCACCATAACATCTACTGATAACCCCTTTACCCAGTGTTAGTGATCCTCTGGAGCAGGTAGTATTCAGTCAGGTCTCTGCTGCAAAATCAATTTAATAAAATCAGCAGAAGTCACCCAAGTAGTACAAAGGAGATGCCCAAAGGCCTGCAAGTACACAGACTCTTCAGAGGTAGGGTCTTTAGGCTTCCAGTTACCCCTCTGTTTTACAATATCTAGGATGTCTCCAAAGGAGAAATCTTCTGGGAGTGATCGAAGGGGGAACCCTTCCCATCATCAAAGTCCATGTCTTCCCGGACAGATTCCTCAAGGGAATCTGTTTCCTCTTGCACATCTTTCTACAGGGTGTCCTCAGTGTGGATCTCTGAGGTGGGCTAGGAAAAAGAGAGGCCCTGTGTTGGGGTATCTTGCAGGCTAAGTGACCACTCACCAAACATGGAAGCTGGTGGCAGCCCTGGGCAAGGAGTCATCTTGGGATAAGACCGACACAGAATGGGCCAGCTGAGACCTTGCAGAGGCCAATGCCCTCTCCCATCACCTGGAAAGCAGGTCCACCTGAAGAAAGGATGGGAGCCCGAACTGGAGCCAGTCTAAAACTCTCGGATCTTGCAGCAGAGCCACAGTCCCGGGAGATGTCTGATCTGAAAGAAAAAAGGAAGTTAAGGCAGTTCCTGAAACCCGAAGGGATAAAGGCTGTCCGCACTACAGCAGCTGGGATTGGAGTTGGAACCTCTAAGCCCTTAGAGGTGGTTAAAGGAGGAAGATATGGTGGAGTCCTGGGAGAAA